>NC_142053.1:41915915-42237069 GCF_982192425.1 Myodes glareolus
AAAAGCACATTTTCTTATAGATAAGGAAAAACCTTGGTTCTAAGTAGAACTATCTTTCTACTCTTTTTTTCTTTTGGCAGTTTTCCATTTCTCTCTACTTGTCTACTGTAAACTATAGATCAAATAGTCAGAGTCAATTCGAAGCTAAAAGCAACAGCAGTAAATCTATATATCACAGTGGTCAAAACTTTTACTCCAAAGATATGCTGTTCAGCAATATATTTAGAAATATAACAATACATTCAGCAACAGGTTTATCATTGTTAAACATGTATGTCTATTGGAGTTTTAATATTTCTTGTTGGTCTATAAAAAAGTCATCTTAATTACTTACATCTTGTATCCTTGAAAAGAATCTACTAGCTGTGCATGGCACCTCATACATACTCCTCACATGATATTTCCATTTCTCCTTGAGTTCTAAATCCAGTTTTAAGCCATACATTAAATGAAACATTTTAGTAGTCAACATTACATTTCATATTACATATATATTACATATTCTTGATTTGGTCAAACGTTACAGTGATTCTGTAAAGGCACTTTTTGTGGTTTGAATGAGAATGGCTTCCAAAAGTTCCTATGTTTAAATGCTTGGTCTCCAACTGGAACTCTTTGACAAGGATTAGGTGGTGTGGGTTTGTGAGAGATGTGTTGCCGGCAGTGGGCTTCAGGCTTTTAAAAGCCTGTGCAAGGTGGAGTCTCCATCCCTATCTGTCTCTCCCCCTTGTCATGTCTGTTAATCAGGATGTAAAATTTTCAGCTACTGTTCCATCAATATGTCTATTTGCATTCCATCATGATGGTTATGGACTAACCCTCTAAAACTATAAATAAGTACCCAATTAACGCTTTCATTCTTAAGTTCAGCCTTAGTCATGGTGTGTCTTTGCAGCAAAAATATCAGAGCTAAGACAGGACTATAATTATTGTTGGGTATAACTCCTACAAATCCTTGTCTTTCAGCGCTAGGCACTCAAAACACATTCCTCATCATATCATGTCTCCTTCAAACCATTTTCCCCTGTACTTAGACCATACAGCACCTTAATATATCCCAACAGTGCATTTTTCTTTCACTATTAGGACATAGATCACAGGTGTTACATATGGTAGGCACATACTTTGGCAGTGCCCTACATTCCAACTCCTACATCATGACACTCTTTTTATTTTATTTTTAAAAGCAATCTCGTGAATTTTTATCCCATTCTTAAAACCCTTTCAGGGATTTAAAAAGAAAACTTGAAACAAAAGCAGTATTCCTAAATCTCTCTGTGAAGATGCAGTAACTGTCCCTTAGGGAAGAGAAACATTATCTTGAGGTGCTGCCCATTCTTGCCACCTGGGCAGATGAGAGAATGAATAAAATCAAGAAATGAAAACGAAAAAGCCTTATAAAAGGGAAGCTTTGAAAAGCTTCCAGGGACAGCAGAGAATTGTTATTCAAATGGAAGGATCTGCTTCAATCATCAGAGAAACTCCATTTGACAATAAGTATGAAACCTCACAGCAATTAAAGTTATCTTGCTAGCTTGCTCCATCAATGTTTCTTCCATTGTGTCTCTGCATTTACTATTCCGGTGGCATTCACTGTCAAGGACGAGTGATTACTAAAGCAGTCAGAGCAGTTAAGAATCCCTTTCTCAGCTGTACAGAAACTCAGGACTGCGTTTCTCTTTAAATAGAGAAAGTTTTGATTTACATTAAGATAAACCAACAATGAAAATAGATTTAACCGAGAAGAAACCAATAACTTTCTCTTTACCCTTCGTTTCTCCTGCAGGTATAGTAACAGGGCTATGGAAAGGAGTAAATGTTTGGTTCTTATTCTATGATAAGGTAAGAATGAATAATTCTCAGCTCAATGATAAGTAATTGCTAAAGACTTTGGTCACACAAAGTAAGAATATGTTTTTTCACTGCAATTTAAGCTTGAGATCAATAGATAGAGATGATTTTGGTCACTTAGCAACAACAGGGTATGCAGCTTGAGCCCTATCTTCAGATATCTCCATGAGTTATGTTTGTGCTATGCCACTGTTCCTTCTGTAACTTCATTATTTAATTTAATTAATTTTCCAGACTCTAAAATTAGAGGTGAAGGAAATGGCAGAGACTGGAAAAGAACAGAAAGACCACCACCAAGAAAGGAAGTGACTAATTATATTAATTAATTAATTAATTAATTAATTAATTCATATACTCATAAAACTCATGTTGACTGTGTAATAAGTGACACACCAAATATTAATTGTTAAGATATATAAATACTTGGATGTCCCTCATATATTATTTTTCAAGGGTATAGGCATTTTCTTTATTTACTATGTAGTCTTTGTCTACATACAGTGAACAACATTCTTAAGCAGATGCTAAACACTGAAAAGTACTGAAAGCATAGAAATGTATAGAAAATGCTGAAATTTATAAAGAGGTAGTACCCAAACTGGTATGAGTCAGGGTGGGCTTGGAAAGTAGAGAGTTAGTTAGGGAAGATTTGGAATGCAGATCATTTTAATAGTGGTCACACAGAATATGCAGAGAGCATCCTTTTTAATAGAACATGTTTATGAAACTTCATCCGGTTTGCTATTCCTCAAGAATCACATATTCTGTGCTTTCATCAGATAAGCCAAATTAAAATTATGTATATACTGTCAGCCATAGAAAGTAACCATGGAATAGTTTTTAGTATGATGAAATTAGGTTCAGTCTAAATGAAATCCAACTGTAGATGAATGGGAATTTTAATGACTTTTACAACAATATGAACTCAGACTACTGACTTTTATTTTCCACAAGTGCACTAACGTGGGCATGGCTTTCAAAATACAAAGAAGTGGATAAAAGCATTCTGTATTTGCTTTAAACCATCGTCAAGAGTTGGACTGGGCTTTTGATCAGCTCTTTAAATTGTTGTTGTTCCATTTTTCCTGGAATAGTTTAAAAGAAGTTTACTGTGTTGGAGACTTTGGGGTTAATTTTAATTTTGGCTATTGTTTGGAAAAGATGGGCTGTCTGTGCAGATATGAAGTATAGTTTTCCCATACAGCAGATATTTATTTTGTATTGAAAATATGCTGCTGTACCTGTTTCATACCACTTGTAAACCTGTGGTCGTATTAATGGAAAATTCAGGAATTAAAATACCATGTAATAACAAAAATAGAGTTGATCATGCTCAGGACTACAATGAATGGTAGTATATTAATAACAGTCTCTAAGTATATAATAACATAGTCTAAGTATCTATGCTATAAAATGAAACTTTTTATGTTTGAATCCCACTACAACCAAAACATGCTGAATTATGTATGAAAAATATATAAGAAATCCAAAGTCATAGTCAAAAATGATATTTTATCTTCTCCAATGGTATAAGAAAATGAAGGTAAGAATCAATTTGAGTTTGGTATTTTGAGTTGTTTTCTTCACCAAAGCATGAATCTTCTTTGACTACTCTATTCCCTCTGATATTTGTTGCCAATGAAATATGTTTATAGGTAAAGAGAAATTAAATTGAATTAATGTCATTTTCTGCAAGGTAAAATTACAACAAATGTACTTATTTTTATGTAAGATCTCACTTAATAGTCCTAGTTAGCCTAGATCTCACTATCCCCAATGTGTTCACATTTTAGTGAATGTAAAGTCAAACTAAGCACCGCTGTTTCCCTATTCGTTCTCAACAACCAAGGAGAACATGGGAATCCTGCCCAAAAGCAATGCCTTCTTTAACAAAAGAAGCATGGAGATTTTATTCACAAAGTTTACGTATAGTCACATAGGAGTTGCCCCATTCCTGAGTATACTCAGCAGACTATCATCTTGAGCATCCTCAGTTGAATTTCATAAGCTTATTTTTAAAAGATTGAAAATAATCATGTATAATTTTATGCATGCATGCCTCTGGGCATAATCAGATGGTAGCATAAGGCTGCAATTGAAAAGAAAAGGGTAATTTGATAGTACCTTGATACAGAAGTCTGCCCTTAAAGGTGCTTGAGTCACTTATCAGTCAACAAACCCCCACATGAGACATTTTATTCCTTACTCTTGAGAAAATTGGGGTGGTATTTAATCCTCTTATTCTACTTCCATCTGGATGAGAGGTGTCTACCTAGTTAGAGTAAAATTCTCTGATGGTAAAGCAAATTATGTCTTAGGAGGCTTGGACTAAGTAGTTTAATACTTTAAGATTGTGTGTGTGTGTGTGTGTGTGTGTGTGTGTGTGTGTGTGTGTGTAAGAGGACATCTTTCAAGGGTCCATTCTCTTTTTCTACCACGTGGACCACTCAAATCAAACTCAGAACTCCATGATTGGCATCCAGTGCCTTTTTTTCTTATCCATCTCACCTACCCCACATAATTACTTTGTTAAGGCATTTTAAGGCACATCTAAAAGTGTCATATATTGTGAATAATTTCAGTTTTACTGATATTTAAAATATATGTATCCCATAAAATACAGATTTAATGTTCTAGGGAATTCAGGCCAAAGATAGTTAAGCAAACAGAACTGGTGCGGGAGAATTGTCTTTAATCTGTCAATCATGTTTTAGATAAATGCTGATTGGCCAGGCAGGAGGTGTAGGTGGGAAAACCAGACAGGAAGTGGAAATGATGCAAGGAGAGCAGGAGAATTCTGGGAAGGAGGAAGTTGATTCCTCCCACTCCTGCCCAGATCACCCAAGCAGCAGGATGTGATCTGCCAGCTGGAAAAGGTACTGAGCCATATGGCTAACATAGATCAGAAAAATGGGTTAATCAAGACGTGAGAGTTAGCTAATAAGTAGCCTGACCTAATGGACCAATTAGCATTATAACTTACAGAGATCTCTTGTGTGATTTTTCTCTGGGAATAAACAGCTGGGGGAAAGGGCAGGACAGAAAACACAAACAAACAAGCAGACCCTTCATGTTACACAGAACAGTTATAGTAAGAATAAAAGGATAATTTTGTTGTCTGTTGTTCTCCGTTACAAAAATGTAAATTTAAGATTTTGATTAAAACATAAAACTAAAAGAGCCTCATGTTTGGGGAATTAAATTTATATGCACAAACATGCCAATGAGGATACAAAGACAACTGGAGTCATTTATTACATTGATTTCATTATTATATGTGTTTTTCATTTAGTATGAGCCTCAACCTCTGTCCTCAGCAGCAGATGTTTAGTGATTCACTTTTATCTTCTGACTCTTATACTCTCTTTATTCTGGTACAATGAATCCAAAGCATCATTTAAGAAGAGTTTGCATCTGCTAAGACTAAAGGCCGCTCTGAATCCAATTAGGCCAATTCTAAGGGTGCTTTAACTTCTTGCATTTTAATATTCTCAGTCCCCTTACTGACACGAGTAAGGGCATCTCTGCATATAAGGAACTGTCATGTTTGTACACCTATTAAGAGGTAGCCTAGGTGTATTATGCTTATTGTCAACTTGATTTTTATATTATATTGTATTTGGAGCTAGTTGTGTTTTCCAATCTGAAATGGTATTTTATGGAGTATGTGATAGAGGCTAAGCTTTACTTTTTTTTTAATGAAAGCTCTTAAGGACTGTCAAAAGTAGATACAGATTTTTACCAGTTTTTATGAGTTTGGGTGTAAGTTGGCCAACATGACCTTGAATGTATTATTGGCCTTTTTAGTTTTGTCAAACGACTAGTGCCTTTATAGTGCATGACAACTCTGGTTTACTTATAGTTTCTTGGAAATTCCATCTATCTCCTTTAAAGTAAAAGCAAGTCCATTACCTTTTCTGATAGGTAAAAGCAGTCCAAACTTAAGAAGTATTGCTTTTAGTTTTTATTATTAAAATAAATCATATTATAGTCAAATTCAATAAACGCCATAATTTTGGCACTCAGATATTTCATTCCCTGCCACTTATTCTTCCCTCCTCTGCAAGACAGTAGACATACTGTAGCCCTGATTCCATGTTGAGAAATTCCATGTTCTATGAGGAGAGAAAAGATATTTTTCTTTGAAACAGAGACGGGGGTTGCTCTCTTCTTCTACCATAGTATTTTCTTTTCTTTTGTCCTTATAACCTGAATGCAGTTGATAAAACTAGAGAAGTAGAGGCCTGGAGCTGAACTTCAAACAAAACATACAGTGTTTCAGTCTTATATCAAATGTCAATAGAACAGATGTAGTACCAAAGGACACTGACCAGGCCTGGAACAGATTGAGAAATTCTCACTCACCCATCTCACAATATCCCTGAGATACTTTCATCTTTTGAAAATGAGAGATCTTCTAAAAAATATCAACCCACAAATTTTCTCAGGCTGGATTTCAGTTGAAAATGTTTTTGTAATAGAGAGAGTGGAAAAAACAGGGGCTGACAAATAACATAAAATATTTCAGAGTAACTCTAACCAAAGAAGTGGAAGCTTGTATGACAAGAAATTTCAATATTTGAAGAAAGAAATTGAAGAAGACACCAAAAAGTAGAAAGATCTCCCATGGTCCTTGGTAGGCAGAACTAACATAGTAAAAATGGCAATCTTACCAAAAGCAATCTACAGATTCAGTGCAATGCCCATCAAAATCCCACCAAAATTCTTCACAGACCTTGAAAGAATGGTATGCAACTTCATAAGGAAAAGCAAAAAAACCCAGGATAACCCAAACAATCCTGTACAGTAAAAGAACTTCTGGAGGCATCACAATCCCAGACTTCAAACTCCACTTCAGAGGTACAGTATTGGAAACAGCCTAGTATTGGCATAAGAACAGACAGGAGGACCAATGGAATCAAATAGATGACCCAGATATTAATCCACACACCTTTGAACACCTGATTTTTGACAAAGAAGAAAAAAATATCAAATGGAAAAAAGAAAGTACTTTTAACAAATGGTGCTGGCAAAACTGGATATCAACATGTAGAAGAATGAAAATAGACCCTTGTCTATCACCATGCACAAAACTCAAGTCCAAATGGATTAAAAAGCTCAACATAAAGCCAGCCACACTGTTGAACATTATAGAAGAGAAAATGGAAAGTACACTTGAACATACTGGCACAAGAGACCACTTCCTAAATATAACCTAAGCAGCATAGACACTGAGAGAAACAATTAATAAATGGGACCTCCTGAAACTGAAAAGCTTCTGTAAAGCAAAGGACACAGGCAACAAGACAAAGCGATAGCCTACAGAATGGGGAAAGAACTTCACTAACCCCACATCAGACAGAGGTCTGATCTCCAAAATATACAAAGAACTCAAAAAAATAGTCATCAAAAGAACAAATAATTCAATTTAAAAAAAATGGAGTACAGACCTAAACAGAGAACTCTCAACAGAGGAATCTAAAATGGCTGAAAGACACTTAAGAAAATGTTCAGCATCCTTAGCCATCAGAGAAATGCAAATCCAAACAACTCTGAGATTCCATTTTACACCTATAAGAATGGCTAAGATCAAAAACACTGATAACAACTTTTGCTGGAGAGGTTGTGGGGTAAAGGGAACATACCTGCATTGCTGGTGGGAATGGAAGCTGCATGTCAGTGTGGCGATTTCTCAGAAAATTAGGAAACAACCTTCCATAAGACCCAATCCTAACACCTTTGGGCACATATCCAAAGGATGCTCAATCATATCACAAGAACATGTACTCAACTATGTTCATAACAGCATTGTTTGTCATAACCAGAAGCTGGAAACAACTTAAATGTCATTCGACCAAAAAATGGATAAGTAAATGTGGTACATTTATGGAATGGAGTACTACACATCAGAAAAAAATGACACCTTGAAATTGGCAGGCAAATGAATGGAGCTAGAAAACATCATATTGAATGAGGTAACCCAGACACAGAAAGACAATTATCACATGTACTCACTCATAAGTGGTTTTTAAACATAAAGCAAAGAAAACCAGCCTACAAATCACAATCCCAAAGAACTTAGACAACAATGAAGACACTAAGAGAGACATACATAGATCTAATCTATATGGGAAGTAGAAAAGGATAAGATCTTCTGAGTAAATTGGGAGCATGAGGACCTTGGGGAGAGAGTAGAAGGGGAGGGTAGAATCAGGGAGGGGAACAGAGAAAAGCATAGAGTTCAATACAAATCAATAAAAAAAATCAAAAAGGGGGGGCTGCTGATCTGTTTCTCCCCCAAAAGGAGCTGTTAGAGTGTTTCACAGATAAGCTTACATATATTTTGACCACCATATTTTTCTAGATTTTTGTCCATTATAGAAGTTTCCGATGCATTGTGCCCTTTTATCTTCTTTCTCTGGATTATGCCATAAGCAAGATTCATTGAGAAGCCATATCCAGACTCTACTAATGTCTTCCTTTTCTGAATTTGAGTGTGTAATTAATAAGAAAAAAATTCAAATTTCCCACAAAAGGAACATTGAAATAGTTTATATTTTATATTTTGCACATGGAAGTAAATTTATCAGTGTGAAGGAAAAAAGTTAGTAACCAGGATGTTGAAAAGGTGAATCAGCACTTAAGAGTACTTGTTGGGAACAAAAGCACAGAGGACCTGGGTTCAATTCCCTGGACCCACATGGTAGTTCATCATGAGTAACTCCATTTTCAGGGTATCTGCCTCCCTCTTCTGACCTCCATAGGCACCAAGCATGCATGCAGTGCACATACAAATGTTCAAATTGAACATATATGCACATAAAATAAAAAAATTATCCTTAAAGATATTTAGTCACTGTTATTTGTAGTGGAGACCCTAGAGAAGTAATTTTGCACTATTTGTCATATATAAATTATTTAAGTCTATAATAGTTTCATATTTCCTAAAAGACCTAAATGTATGTTGTTTCTTCTACCGATTTTAATAAACTTAGTTTGGTGATTTATACTTACTAATTACAACTTGTACTGGTTTTGACATTTTCAAGGTACCACAGACCAACAACTTAAGAAGGCCATCTCACACTTGCCACTGGGCTTTGGGCAAGGAACATTATCCCAATTGTAGGATAATTCCAATTAAATTATTTTGCATGATTATATATAGCTAATATAATGGAATTTCCATATAGATTTTTCTAACATTTTTAGAGTTACTTATCCCTCCTCCTACCTCCTTCTCTACTCTATTGATTTTTAACTGTTAGCTTTAGATTTTGCATGAAATGAAAATATCAGGTAAATAAAATCAGTACTTCCTTGTATTTTCTTAACAAAAGAGAAACTCCTCAAAATTAATATGCTTGTTACACTGGAAATAATAATTATTTTAACTTCAATATCTAACATACAAGGGACAATTTTGATTAGCTAGTAGGCTGGGAAAACATAAGCAGATTTATTACAATGTACACAATCTCTAAACATATACTCAAACATATACCACACATATGCATATAAACATGCAAGTCATTTTAAGAAATCTAAATATTTTATTGGACTTGTTAGATTTATCCCATTATTTGTCAGTTAAATTTAAATAAAATATATTACATAAATAAAATATAATTACATTTAAGGGACATATTTTATCTGTCTATCTATCTATTTATCTCTGTTTCTCTCTGCAGTCTTTAATTTCTTGTAGGTTTTTATCGAGGAGTGGGACCCTGTGGAATTTCCCCTATCCACATTAACATGTCAATTGTTGCCATCGTTTAAGCCTTGTATAAGTAGCCATATTGTTAAAATTGTATGGATGTAGCTTTCCTGTCAGCTCTAGAAGTTCATACCTTGCTTCTCGGTTCTCTGACTATTACAACCTCTCCATCCTTAACTTCAATGTTCCTTTAACTTTAGATGGAGGAGTTGTATTATATATGTGTCAATAGAGTCTAGGAAGTGCATAATCAGTTGTTCCCTGCAATTTTATCTGCTGTGGCTTCTATTGGGGCCGCCAACTATTACAAAGACAAACTGTGATTAAGGGTGTGAGCTACACTTCCATGTGAGTGAAGAATAATTATTTAGAATGGAGCTAGGACTTGTACTGGTTTAATAAGAAAAGTAGGTTTGTCTTTAAGATCCTTGACCTGACTATCTGTGAGTATTTCACTAATATTTTAGTACCAAGCATGATTTCCCTCTTGTTCAGTAAGCTTTATTCTATTAAAACCTTTATTGGTTACCACCAAGATATAAGTGCCACTATTGCACCTTTAGAGATAACTTGCCATGCTGGTCTTTGTTGTGGTTCATAGGTTTCACAGCTAAGTATGACTACTGACTACTTCTCTCCACTTGGCAGCTAACAAATAGCACCTTCTGGTATTATGAAAGCTAATCTCCAGGGTAGCAGATTTCAAGATAAACCCACCTCAATTCCTCAGATTCCTATATCTGAAGAGTATGATGACTTTAGCAATATGAGTTTGCCCCTAATTTCTGGGAGGTGCCCAAGGGCAGTAGCACTAGCCTATCTTGTTTCAGGAGGTTCTTGGACTTTTCCTGATTGGATTATTTTCTCCATAGCACTAAGCAATCCTTATTACTAAATGTTTGAATTGCTGAATACAAAGTAGAAAAGTTATATCTTAAATAAGTAGTACGTGACCTAAGAATGATTTGTTTTAAAGTGCAATAAAAGCAAAAAAGTCAAAAGGCTTGCTCTGCAGACTTAACATCGGATGCCTACATTTTAAGAGCTAATTAGCTGAAAAGGGGAGATACCCTTATGACTGGAAATTTCTTTTGTAATGAGTTTTGAAATGCTTAACTAAAAGTCAGACTTACGCCTTGGAGTCCCATCTGGGCCTAAAACTCTTTAAGATGACTTGTTTTTAATCAGACTTATGAAGATATCTATGTTCACTAAATTAATTATTTCTTAAAACATTTTTAATGTTTTGTAGGATTAACACCAGAGAAAATAATACAAGGATATGAGAGATCATTAGGTTGCATATGATCTGGCAAAGCAAGGAGGTCTCCAGCCACACAACACTATAAAAACTCCTTTGACCTAAAAAACTAGACTGAGTTTTTATACCACAGATTCTACTAAAGCATGCTATTATACCCCCTCCTTTATATCAGAAAGGGGATGATATGGAGTCATTCAAATTTTAGAACTGTACAAGAGGAAAACAGCAGAAGAGAAAGTTCTTAGACAAAAGAAAATATCAAGGTTAAAATAGGGTATAAAGATAAACATTAATATATATATTCATATGTACTCATGCAATATGTAATATATGCTATTTATGAGTTGTACATATACATACATATATGTGCATATATACATACATATACACATGTGTGTTACCAAGTTCACTTTGATGTTTGAAAGTTCCTACAAAGGTCCCCATAGGGTCTGTGCTTCTCAAGTTCTTTTCAATAGGAGAAAGCTTATAGTAGAGATTTCACTTGACTTTTCAGGAGTGGAAAACTTGGGACAGGTATTTGAAAGAATGGTAGTAAAAATGAATGCTTTTGGCATTTTTACTCAGATAAAACTTTGACTTTGGTGTTTCACAACACTGACATTGTAAATCACTCTTCAGAATATTCTACAATATAAAAACAAAGCCAATTGAACAAACTAAAGAAGAACCTACATGTTTTTCTTGAGTTACATTATCTTTGTGCACATCTGCAGAATGGAAAGGGTACTTTCAACTTCTCAACCTTTAAAGTGCTGATAATCAGCTCATGTATGTCTGTCTTCTAATCTCTTAAAACCCCCACTCTGAAGATATAGTCTCTGACTACCTTCCTTTTGAGACTGAATTAGCTCTTAGCCTCCCAAACCTTTGGTGTTAACAAGGATAGTGTTTCTTCTTGATTACTCAGATCTTAGCCTCTCAGTGTAAATCTGAACCTGTCACCAGCCATTGCACACTCACTAATTAGTTGGACATTTTCACACTCCATTTTGAAACCCTAATAGCCAACTCAAGGTTTTTACAGCACTCAGTAGTCCTTAGAAACATCCAAAGACTTGGAGCAGTCACAAAGTTTTCCCAGTATCATAGAAACAGACAGAACCCTTTGCTTTCTCAAAGGTGAAAGAGGTGAAAACTAGAGCCCCAAGAAGTTCTCTTTACCAGAGTGAGACTCAACTCCAGCAGGGTAGGAGGTCATAGATGAGATCTGCTTCTTTACTTTAGGATTTGTACTTATCCCACTGAAAGCTGACAAGCTTTGACCAAATAAGAGCAAGGTCCAATCTGTGTAGTGCAGATTTGTCCATAAAACAGCTTTGTTTCATGAAAACGACAAAGCAAAAATAAGCACAGTGCAGCCATAAAAGAGTGTAGAGAACGTTTTATTACCCGTGAGCTGACTAGATCATAGAAGTCATTTCCAAAACAAGACATTTTTCAAGCAAAAGAAGAATGAGGACTTTATCCCGAGTTCATATATGATATATGAGTTCATATATATATATATATATATATATATATATATATATATATATGGTGATTGATCATTTCTAATCATGATTGGTTGAGGAACACAGTCCTGAGAAGGATCTGTTAAAGGTTATGGAGTACATGTTTAATAAAGTTATGGACAAGAATGCCACTAGGTATCATTACCCTGAATTTTAAAGTTATAGCTGAAAACAAAGCAAAGAACAATTTAAAGGTCATTAAAATAAGAGGCAGGCTCGGTTAGTAGCTCACATGTAAAGAAGACTGACCTAGAGTTGCAGAAATCCTCATGTTTCTGCTTCATCAGTGCTGGGATTATAGATATATGCCACTCTGCCTGGTTTACTTTTGTAGATGGTGTTAATTGATTTCATTTGTGATTCTAAGATCATTCTGTAGTTCCAACAATAACAACAACAAGATTAAGAATCTTGTTTCACCACATAGGTTAATTATAGGTATATTCAAAGCAAAGGAAATGACATACAAAAATAGAAATGAGGCAAAGATGTACTCTAATTTGTTTAGATTAAGTCTGGCATATATGGGTGTGGTATATGCAGTTGACTGCTTTTTATTGACTGAGCCTTAGCTACTTGCTTTAGGAGTAGGTTATGTTCTGTTTGTACACCAATTTTGCTTGCAATTTATTAGGTAGGGATAAACTTTTCAGTCTGATTTAAAATGCATAAACAACTTTTGATCAATATAATGTACATGATGATATGTTAGCATCATTTAATTTCTGAAGTATTTTAAAACTAAGACAAGTCCATACCAAAATATTTACACTATCCTTCCAAGGGGTATAGTCAAGGGACATCTGGCTTACTTGATTAGTACACTTATCACTAGGTATCTAGGTTACTTATTGTAATTTAGGGTATTTTACTTAAATTTTTATAAATTGGCAAAAATAGAAAAACTTGTTTAAAACATTTTAGAGGTAGTGGACTAGTAAGTGTTCCCTTTTGTGGACTTAACTGCCCTAGTATTGCATTAAGACTTTTGTTTTAATTTTAATAGCTACTTAAAAGTCATCTACTACCCATGGTTACCTGCAGAAGATAAATTCAGATAAAGTCAATCAACATTTCAGTATGGCTATGGGATGGACTCATGAGACTGCAACCCCTAGGTACTGTCAGTTGAATATTGTTGAGGGCAGCAAAAATATTTTTCTTCTGATGGTGCGGGAGAGTTGTCTGTATTCTGTCAATCATGTTTTAAATAAATGCTGATTGGACAGGCAGGAAGTATAGGTGGGTCAACCAGACAGGAAGTAGAGGCATGGTGATGAGAACAGGAGTATTCTGGGAAGCAGGAAGTTCCCACTGCAGTTGTACCCAGATTACTGAAGAAGCAAGATGTGAGCTGTCCCTCTGAGAAAGGTATCGAGCCATGTGGCTAACAGATAAGAACAATGGGTTAATATAAGCTACAAGAGCTAATAAGTAGCCTAGGCTAATGGGCCAATCAGATTTATAACTTATGGAGATCTCTGTGTGATTTTCTTTGGGGCTTGCTCGTTGTGGGCAACTAGGCAAGACATAAACCCCAGCAAGCAGGACCCTTCATGTTACAGAATGGTGCCCAATGCATTTGAGTGTTACATTCTGATACCACTAACACATTACAGGCAACAACAATCCATCCCAATGGGTAATTTTAAAATAGGAAATGAAGGTGAGAGTGTAATGTGTGGTTGGAGGTCCAGGAGAAATTGGAGTCAGGGATCTAGATGTGGTCAAGACATATTGTATACCATAATTCTCAACCTTCCCAAGGCTGTGATGCTTTAAGACAGTTCCTCACAATGTGGTGACCTCAAACCATATTATAAAGTAAATATGTTATGAATGATATATGATACGTTACATCTGTAGAAAGGTCATTCAACCAACCCCACAGGGGTCATGACCCACAGGTTGAGAACTATTAGCATATGAAATCATCAAAGAAGAGATAAGGTATTCTTTACAAAAATAATCCTTGGTCTCAGCATTTTTCCTTTTCAAAAGGTTTTTTTAATTAGTGTTTTTGTTAGCATCCCTTGAGCTAAAACTGAGAGAGCAAATTCCTCAAGACTTCTCTGACTTTATTTTAATCCTGCAGCAGGGAAGTTAATGAAGAACGTAGGAAATATTCTTAACCACACCGAGAATGAATGACCTGGGTCATTCTCATGCTTAGTAGCTGAACATTCTGGTCATCAGAAAGCTAGTTCCTTGTGGTTTATATAGAAAGCACCAACTGTTTCTCTTATGTGCATTTATAGGTTGAATCAGCCACCTTCTCTGAGGAAAAAAAAACAGCTTTCCATTCTGTGATTTTAATGTAACCCACCAGACTGACTGTTTTCTCAGGAATAACCTTCTCTGTGTCTCGAGCACTCGCTACCATCTGGGATTGTTCTATAGTGAGCTGTGAATTCAACATCAACTCATACATGATCTTCCACACTGCTACACTTAAGACTGAAGATACTGTTCCTAAATTAGTTACTCTAATGAAGAGCTTAATGAAAGATCCTGAGGAAATGAATGATACCAACATTCACCATGGAACAATGTCTTTGCCTTAGAGTCAAGGTCTGAATTGTTTCTGTGTTTGGTCCTTCACACAAATGGGCTATTTTCTTGTTACCCACATATCTGCCTGATACTTTCTGTTGTTCCTGCATAATTTTCCCTTTAGCATCTCAAAGGCTTGTGAGAAAACTCTGACAGACTGAAATCTGAGCTTGGTATAGCATCCAGGTGCAGGTAAGCTTTTTTTTTTTAAAAAAAAAAGGACATGATTTCAATTATTTGTAATTAGCACACTGTATTAGAAGCAGAGTCAAGGCAATGGGCAGTTAAGAAGGGTACACCAATGAAAGAAAGGACACAAAGGTGAAGCTTTTAGGATAGTCTAAGTTCTCTGCCTTTTAGTACTAGTCCTTGGTCAACACACTGTGTATAGCTTGTTCTTGACCTACACACTGCATGATCAGTAGGACTGAAAGTATGCCGTTGCAGTGTTAGCTTTTTACCTCTTTATTGAGTTCAGGTGACAGACTTATATCTCTTATGTTGTTCAGAATGTCTAGCAAGTTTTGGGGCCTGGAATCTTTGAAATCATTCTAATCTATCCATTCACTTAAATAAGCTTATAGAAAGGCACTCTTTTCTATTCCCAGGAATAAGTCATTTATCATTTTTTGCTGCATGTGTAGTACTAGACTGAAGGTGTCATTTGCCTGCATTAGATGCAGAACTGTGCATCTTCAAAATGGAGTCAAAGTGTGCTTGTAAAATGGGGTATCTCAAAGGCATAGTCTGAGAATTAATTGTTTTACACAGTATGCATTACAGATAAACAGTAACTGACAGAATAGATAATTTGCTTTTCCCTTATCAGCTTGTGTTCCCTTCTGCATCCAATGAACAATTTACCTGAGAGTTGGCTGTATCTGTTAATTTAACTGGTAGCTTACTTTAAAAACCACAGTGCACTATGACTGCTGCTATATACCATGGGTGACTATGATCTAGACATCCAAAATTTCTTTGACCTACTATAAGATGACATGAAAGCCTTTTCAATTTTATTTTTTATCTAACTATTTTGCAGAAAATCATCTTAGGAAGCAAGAATAAGTGAGTGCAAAGGCTTTAATACCTAGGGAGAAAAAAATTCTGGCTAGCAAAAATGTCTTTGAAGAAAAGTTTGTAATAGAAAACACTTTACTGAGTGAGATAACTCAGATCCAAAAAGATGAATATGGTATGTACTCACTCATAAGTGGATTCTAGCCATAAATAAAGGACAATGAGTCTATAATTCATATTCCTAGAGAAGCTAAATAAAAAGGTGAACGCAAAGAAAATCATATAGTTATCCTCCTGGATATTGGAAGTAGACAAGATTGCCAGGCAAAAGTTGGGTGCACAGGGGTGGGGCTGGGGTGGGTTTAAGGCGAGATGGGGAGGGAGAAGGGAGAAGCGGAGGATTGGGGAGAGCATGGGGGAATGGGATGGTTAGGATGAAGGAAGGGTGGGTATGGGAGCAGGGAAGTAGACATCTTAATTAAGGGAGCCATTTTAGAGTTTTCAGGAGACTTGACTCTAGAAGGGTTCCCAGGTGCAAGGAGATATCCCCAGCTTGTTCCTTGGGCAGCAGAGGAGAGGGTGCCTGAACTGGCCTTGTCCCATAGCCGCACTGATGAATATCTTGCATATAACCATAGAACCTTCATCTGGCGATGGATGGAGACAGAGACAGAGACCTACAATGGAGCACTGGACTGAGCTCCCAAGGTCCAAATGAGGAGCAGAAGGAGGGAGAACATGAGCAAGGAAGTCAGGACCACAAGGGGTGCGTCCACTCACTGAGATGCTGGAACTGATCTAATGGGAACTCACCAAGGCCAGCTGGACTGGGAGTGATGGAGCATGTGATCAAACCGAACGTTCTGAATGTGGCTCTCAATGAGGGCTTACTGAGAAGCCAAGGACAATGGCACTGGTTTTGATTCTACTGCATGTACTGGCTTTGTAGGAGCCTGGTTTATTTGGATGCTTCCCTTCCTAGACCTGTATGGAGGGGGGAGGACCTTGAACTTCCCATGAGGCAGGGAACCCTGACTGCTCTTAGGACTGGAGAGGGAGGGGAGGGGGAGAGGGGAGTGGGAGAGAAATGGGAGGTGGGGAAGAGGTGGAAATTTTTAATAAATAAATAAAGTAAAGTAAAATTTTAGAAAATTATAGAAAATTAAGATAGAATGAAAGAAATATACTTCTGCTATTATAATAGTTTATCTCAATATTCAATTTCATGAGTACTAGAATCTCCTAGAAGATAGGCCTTTGGACGTTCCTGTGGTATATTATCTTGATTAAGCTAATTGAATTGGGACACCCACCGCTTGTGGGTAACATCATTCTGGAGCTTGGGATCCTGAGTTGTGCTGAAAGGAGAGAGTAAACTTAGCAGATTTCTGTTCCTTTCTGCCTCCTCGTTGTGGAACGAATATGATCAACTGCTTCCAGCTCCTTCCTCTAGTATTTAACCACCGTGATGGACTTTATCCCCAAACTGTGATTCCAAGTAAACCCTCTCTTCCATAAGTTGATTTTGTTGGGATATTTGTCCTAGGAACAGAAAAAGTAGTGAAGACAGTTACTGACCTATGTAACAGATAGGAAAAGGTTTATTAAAATCTGACCTTGAAAAAGACAATGAGGTAAGGGGCTCTATCTTAACACATTATAGCAGTAGGTTTGAGAAGTATCAAAGAAAAGTAAGAGAAACATTGGGTAGAAAAATCCATGTGAATAACTTATGAGTCTACTTCATCCTATAATCTGTCATCTTCTTTTTAAATAACATTAGAATATACTTTGCTCTCTTGGAGCTAGTTAACTAGAATCTGTGGATTCTAATCTCTAATCTATAGAGATATTCTATAGAACAAGGATTAGAGAG
Organism: Myodes glareolus; assembly: GCF_982192425.1. Taxonomy (NCBI): domain Eukaryota; kingdom Metazoa; phylum Chordata; class Mammalia; order Rodentia; family Cricetidae; genus Myodes; species Myodes glareolus. The sequence goes on from NC_142053.1 coordinate 41,933,732, forward strand.
AGGCAGAAAGTGAAAAGAAAGGAGAGGAAGAAGTGACATTTTCAAGTGAGTCCCTGTTCAAATTGGGCATAATTCAGAGTCCAATTCATCCTTCTTTCATCAAGTTCTTAATATATTATTTAAAATGTTAATTTACTTGTTTTCAAAGACTCATTTAAAGAAGCAGATTAGATTAGTCTATCTTCATACCTGCCTCTGGGAACCAATTAAGAAATAACATCCCATTGTGTTTTGGTGGGTATTTATTTACTTATTGACTTTTGTGTCTTTTATGGTCCTCTTTTTCATAATAAATCTTAGAAATAAGCAATTTTTTTCTAATGAAATCTTTTGTACTATGGTAAATACAGGCTATTTTCTTTGATAAGATAAGTCTACCTGCTCAACCTTTTGCAAAAAGTTAACTTTGAACTAAAGATGCATCTTGAGTTCGACTAATAGCTCATTCACATGTAACCTAACCTGATATAAAAGCAAATTTTAACCAACTCCTCAAACAAGTAACTGATTTCTGTTTTTTTTTTCTGTCCCAGACAAAACAAAGCTTCCCTGTACGAAGCAGTCTTGCTTCTGTTTCAAATTCTAAACTTTTTATGCCCTGTTTTAGTTACTTTTCTATTCTGTGAAGCGATGCCATGACCAGGGAAATGTATCAAAGAAGATGCTTAATTGGAGGCTTCTTATAGTTTCTGATGGTGAGTAGGGTCTATGACCACCATGGCTGGGAGCATGGCAGTAGGCAAGCAGGCATGGCGCAATAGCTAAGAGCTTGCATGTTTAAACTATCAGGAGTCAGAGAGAGAGCACACTAACTGATATGCTGTAAGACTGTGTCTTCTAGGTATGACAAGAGAGAAACACTCATGTAATCTCAATAGAACTCTTGAAACCTCAAAGATCACCAAAACTTCTACAGTCCACCACAGAAAATCATAAGGCAATATAACCCAACCCTTTGCCACAGGCTGTCCTCACCAGTGTGGCCATGATCTTGAAAGCCCCTGATTGTATATCAGATATTGGACTATGACAATAATGAGTATAATAGCATATATTGAACTCTTGGGTCCATATGCTGTCCAATCTTGACTGTACTCCTTCATGTGGTGCAAGGTTTCTTAAGCCTGCTTGTTATGTCGTATTTTCCTGTCATTCACCAGTATGAAAGGAGGAAGTGAAGGCAAATGAAGTTGATTTATTGTTCATATTAAAAGCCCCAGGATTAATAAAATTTGACTTATGCTATTAAGATCTACATAGAGAGATAATTGGACAATCAATTGGGGTATAAAATGTCCTGGAAGGGTGTAAACCAAAATTTATGTGCAGCCAAGTCCATTAATAAGGGGACTGGAAGGTGCAACATTTCCCCACTCTCACCATTAGAGTACAAAACATCAGTTAGAGGGGCACTTAACCACAACTCTCTGGTCTAAGTCAGAAAAACAGAATTTAGTTGCAAGTTTTATACCTTGATTTGGTGAATGACAGGAAAATACGACTTTCTTTCATTTTTTTTTAGAATCTTTGGCAGGACTCTGAATTAAAGTGGCATACAACAGCCTTGCAAGAAAAAAAATACATTTAATTATGTATATGTGACATTTAATTATGTACATGTAAACCAGCCTAGTATTCTGGCCTAAAGTATATGCTCATTTATCACTCACCAGTCCCTTCTCTGCTAATTTCCATTTCCTCTTTTGCGGATGTACTCAGCAAAGTATTTTTCATGTTAATGTCCTTCCTATATCGAAGCAGTTCACAACACATTCCTGTGATTTTTCTTTATTGTCCTGATCTGTTGTAAGTTACATATGTCAATTATTTGAGTCCTACCTTCTCCGAGAAACATTTGACTAACACAATAACCATTCAGCATGAGAGTTCTGGTAGTATTTATTCTGTTCTGCTAACTTGTTACTCATTGTACATACAAGTAGCTATATGATTATCTATACATTTTATATTTATAATATTCATACATATTATATTACATGTACATACCTTTTACTATTCTTTTATATATCTACTCATATAGTGTACAGAGGTAGATAAATATTCAGGATATTTGTTCATTATTATTATAATTAAAAATATTCCATTCAGCCACAGGAATGTGCCAGTTAGGGGTATAATTTCTGTAGCTGTGGTCCTTATTAATCTGCAAAAAGTACTCGTTTTGTATTCCAGTATTTATTTGTTATTTATACAGTTCTACAGGGTATGCCATGAATGTTCTACATAGTTTAATTAAACATAAGAAAGGCAGAAAAGTGCTAAAATATTAGTAATACTGGTTCAAAAAAAAGTATTTCAGAATTGTTCTGGATTGTTTCCTTACCTAAAAATGCAAAGGCTTTTTTTCCAGGTTCCCCCCTCCCCGTTTCTTCTTTGTCATTCTTTCTGACACCATCACCAAGGGACTAAGAAATAAATGTGGCAGATGCCTTGTGTCTGTATTCAAACCGTGTCTATAGATAGTACATGAACCAGCCTGTACTGTTACTGCTATGTTCATTTAGACTGACGGCATGATGGATGCTCATGACCACAACTAGACCCATTGGGAAAACTCTCAAGCTGAAGTAGTCATCAGGATTGGGGCCATTTAGGGGTCATAGATGTTTTCTGTAGCTTTAGAGAATTTACTCTTTCTTTCTGGCATTCTACTTAAATTTTTCTAGCCTAAGATTTTTCAAATTTATAAAATTCATGTAAACACCCAGAGAAGTTATTATAAATGCACACAATTATATATGTGACCATTATTATCCGTTTATCCCTCTGTAGCAACAATATCTTAAAGGCATGTTTGAACTTGGTCTTATGTTTTCTCCTTCAAAATTATTCTCTCCTTCACAATTTCCTTCTCCCTCCCTTTCCTTCCCTTTCTCCCTTTTATTCTTACTTCCTCATTCCCTTCCCTTTCTCTGTAATGCTTTCACTATGTAGCTTAGGATGGCCTCAAAGTCAGGATCTTACTGCCTTCACCTCCCAAAGTGCAGGAATTCTAAGCCTGCACTTCTGGGTCCAAATTAGAAAGGTTCTGTTTATTGGTATTAGATTATTACATATGATATATTTTTATTGTGGTTTCCCAACCCCTGACTCCATCCAGAAATATTCTTAAAGAAAAGTCATGGTAAGAAAGAACCTTGCCTTCTGAAATTGCATTAATAGATTTTTCTCTTCTTAGAACTGCCTCTATTCAACAGGAGACAAAAAAGAGAGAATTCTAAGGATGGCATTGCTTTCTCAGGGTGCTGGGGAGACCACTCTTTAGCCTCAAGAATATAGAAGCATGTGTCCTATGAAGAGAAAGAAACAAAATGTATTTTTATGAAGTACACAGTAAATTAGGCTGTGACAAATTCGATGGAACTTCATGCTTGATATAACTTTAGCTGTTTTGACACAGACACCTAGACCGTAAACTAATATGAATTGTTTACACTGTGATTAGTTAACGCCATTTCAGGCCCACAACGTGTACACATGTGCCCTAGTTAGCTTGTAATATTTGCCATAAGCTCATTAAATGTAAAGTGCCTTCTTTGATCGTTATTTCACCTTACTCTTTATTCCATAGCTGTCTACCAGTCTCTGTGCATTGTTTCCTCAGCTTTGTCTGTGTATGATTAACCATTAATCCAAGAATCCTTATGCCTCTATTATAATAGTTCAATATCAAAAAAATATTTTCTTAATATTTCCTAAGCTTCTGTTTTATTGTTACATTTTTGTTGCTTTGTATGGAAAGAACTGTGGGTCATGAGAAAGAGAAACTTTTACATTCTCAAATTTTTGCTGATAAATTTTTGTTGTAGAATCAATAGCAGCTACTGTGGCACCAACACTTGGAAACTTATTTGACATACATACACACACACACAAAATCTGCAGATCCTTCTTCAGATCCATCAAAACAGAAATTTGGCTGGAATTCCAGTAATCTGCATTTCATTACACACTCTAACCCTCAAAATAGTTCTAACGTGTTTCCAAGTCTTAGAATCTAATAATTGGCCTAGTGAAATGTTTCAGTTGGTAATGATTCTTGCCATCAAGGTTGACAATCCAAATGGTGAAACTAGACAGCTGAGTCCCATAATTTGTCCTCTGTCCTAGGCATATGCACACCTTGATATGCATGTGGCCGGATAGCAGGGCTTATAAAACTGAAAACTCTCCCCCATCCAAAATAATACAAAATACATGGAAAGCCATTTGCTGTACTTTTGTAATTATAGATATGCTTTCTGGTAGATGATCTGCATGTGTGACTTGCGTTTTATTCTTACCTTGCTTCTTGAGGGGAGCTGAATGCACATAAGAGGCACGTATTTTGAAGTAGTGCACTAGTATTTTTCTCGCATTCTTTCATCAGATTAAGAACAACCACTTTTGATGGATTGACTCCTGCTCTCTCTAAAACGTTAAGCTCTATTAGTCACTATTTTTTTTTTTTTGCAATTTAAATGTTAGATTCTGTTTTTCCGTGCTACAGACTCCTTCTCAAAGAGGACCCAGCTGTTACTCTTTTGCTTCAGGGACATTCTCTTCAACTTCAATGGATTTAGCTTCAATTCAGAAAATGAAAATCATTGGGTTTTTAAAAACAATTATACGTCTTCCCAGGGCTCTTATGAGAGCTAGCCAAAGAGAAGAGCAGTAATTGATCAGATTCATCAAAAGGGCAAATTTATTCTCAAAGCATCTTTTGCAGTGGGCAAGTATCCATTAACCAGATGGGCCAATATTCACAATGTTAGAATAATATTAATACCTAACATTTGAATGGAAATGCTAAAAAATCCATTGAATAACTACTTTCTCTATATTCATATTCACAAAAAGCTCAGGTTAGCTAAGACTCTTGAGCCAAAATTTAGGTCAATAATATCTAGTTATTTCACTCACCATTTCCCTTTTATAGTGGAGGTATTCAGATGATATATAATTAATGATGGAGACTGGACCTTTAGGGAATTTTCTCTCTGAGAAAAGAAAGGTGCTTCTTTTAGTGCACTTCTATGGCAATGGATATTTAAGCATCCTAACATATTTAGAGAAAATAAGGGATTTTCCTTCTCTTTTTAAATTGGCCCATATATCCAGGATGACTATACACTTTACCCATCCTTGAAGTGTTACTGTGGTTTCAAGGTAACAATTGCAAACCCCCCAAGAATTCTAACAATCTGTCACCCACTCAACTATTATCAGGGCCTAACCATTGACTTTATGCTACTGTTAAATGTATCAGTAACAGATAGCTTCCTGGGAAGAGTTACTCAGGTGATTATCTCCAAACGCAGGGAGAAAAGATCAAAAATAAAACATTGATTGGGGCTGGAGGGATGATTTCGTCATGGTTAGGATCATTAACTCCTCTTCAGGAAGACCTGGGTTTGGTCTGATAACCTACATGTTGACTCACAACTGCCTATAACTTCATATTCAGGGAATCTGTTGACCTCATCTGACCTACCTGGGCACCAGTCATACTGGCAATAAACATATATAATTTTTAGTTAGAAAGTCTCTGGAGAGATAATAATCTTATGAACTTTAGGGGCAGTTTAGAATGACATGTCTCCATTTGGGCCCAGAGATATGATTCAGATCCTTGTAACATTGCTGTTTCACTTTCAGGTATTATAAGCTGCTTTTTATGAAGACAGGTGTATCTCAGTGGCCTTCATGTACACTCGCATCTGTCTTAGTACCTTATCTCAATATAGCAGAGACATGGATTTACAAAAGAGAAAGAATAACATAAAATTATGTAAAAATAACCTTCAAGTTTTTATTTTATATTTTTAATTTTATTTTATGTACATGAATGTTTTACCTATGTGTGTGTGTGTGTGTGTGTGTGTGTGTGTGTGTGTGTGTGTGTGTGTACAACCAGTTTGCCTGGTGCCCAGGGAGGTCAGAAGAGGGTGTCAGATCCCCTGGAAATGGAGTTCTAGGCAATTGTGCATCAACATGTAGCCTGTGAGAACAACTTAGGTCTTGAATAGAAGCTACTGTTTTGAACCACTGAACCATCCTTCTGCCCCAATCAGTCTTTCATTTTTGACCAAAAGAAGGCGTACCTTTGAAGAGGAATTAAAGCACATCTGTCCCTAAGTCCTCTATAGGGAGCAGAGAGAGCCCTGAGCCAGTGAAGTTATAAGTGAATGTCAATTTTAACATGAGCATGGACGTGATGATTCCCACGGCCCCAGATCTATAGGACAGGCGAAAATGCCATTGCCTAATGGCACAGTCTCAAGATAGTACCGGGAGTGTGAGTGTTTGTAGATGATTGTTCAGTGTGCAGTGCAGTGCAACTGAATTGTACTCTGGCTTGCTAAGTGGGTCTCAAGCTTCCTAATGCTGCTGTAAAAGGAGTGGCGGGCTGCATCCTGCCACCCGGCTCCCAGCTAGCTTTACCCGAAATAATTACACGGGAACTGTATTCATTTAAACACTGTCTGGCCCATTAGTTCTAGCCTCTTATAGGTTAACTCTCACATCTTGATTAACCCATACCTAATAATCTGTACGTCACCACTAGGTCGTGGCTTACTGGCATGAGTCTAGCCAGCGTCTGTCTCGGGAAGGGAAATCATGGCGTCTGACAGACTCTGCTTTCTTTCTCCTAGCCTTCTGTTAAGTCTACTCCACCTATCTGAATTCTACTCTATCAAAAAACCAAGGCAGTTTCTTTATTAACCAATGAAAGTAACACATAGACAGAAGGCCCGCCTATTCCATGCTGTTACTCTTTCATACAGTTCTTCATGTTGTGCTGATCTCCCAAACACAAAATTACATTTGTTGATACTTTATAACTATAATTCACAATGGTAGCAAAATTATAGTTATAAAGTATCAACCTTGCCAAAGGTATAAGGGTCCATAGATTGAGAACCATTATTCTAAATGTTTATAACCCAAGACTGCTTGCCCCTTACCAAACTAGTTAACCCTTTCTTTCCCCTGTGTTGTACCTAATAAACATACTGAGGTTCAAGGTTATCATGGCAGCATCAGAGGTGGAGAACTCCAGCTAAATCCGACTTCCCTATAAGTGTGTCTATTATTTCTTATTTCCTCATATCCCTGAGCCAGATTTCTTGGACTGAAGCCAAATGGAACTTGCCAGTTCTATGTTTTCTATGTGTTAATATCTGTAAGATTTACTCTTCTGTTTGAGTGTCTATGTGTGTTGGGGGTGCACAGGTACATGGAGATGCCTGTGCATGTGCGTGGAGGTCAGGGGCCTTTATCCATCAGGAGTCATCAACTCATCATCATTAGTATTATTGTGTTGTTGTTTTAGTCAGAGGTCTCTCATCAGCTTGGCACATCCCATGTCAGCTATATTTGCTAACCAGTGGACCTCATGGATCCATAAGATTCTCCCTTCCAGAAATGTCAGGCGTGGTATTGGAACACAGACCCTCAAGCTTGCAAAGCAAGCTCTTGACTGAGCTATCTCTCCATTCTGTTTATCAGTTTTGAAGCATAATAATTTTATATTTAGAACTCATAGCTTATATTCAAAGGTACTGGTTTTGTATTTTTGTGGGTCGTACTATGATTTATTTCCCCAAATATCTTCTGGGCCCTTCCGTGTGGTGAATACCTAGAAGTGAGAATTGAGAGGGTCTTACAAGCAAGATGTTCCCTTGGATCCTTCTTCACTCCATTCTTCCTCCAAGCAGGCACAGACAGTAGAATTTCTCTTTGTAGGGAGCTTGGAAGATGGCGAAGAAGATAGAAGAAGTTTAAAGATAAAGTTGGTTATGCTAAATAATCTTCAAGTGAGAGTGGACAATTGAATAGGGAGTTCCAGAAAAAATGTTATGCTTAGCATTATAAAGAAGTTAATTCATATTTTTGATCTTGAATATGAAAATAGAGAATGAATATTAAGAATAAAATAATGTATATATGTTTGTTAGAAGAGTTCAAGAAATACCACCTCCAAGTAGGCCATTTTGGTATTCTGATGGCTGAAAACACAGGGCCCATGAGCCATAGCTCATGTAAGGGGTTGTTTCTGAACTTCACTAATCTGCCTACAAATAGATCTTTCAGAAGAAATTAAACTGTGTTGAATTCCCTCTCTGAAAATACCATCAATCATACTACAGTGCAAGAGTGGAGGCTCTCACCCAGCAATGACAGCCTGCCACCTATCCTACATGTCCTAAGACACCGTTTATTACCTGGGAGGCTTTTCACTTGCAGAAGAAGCAAGATCTCTTGAGCATACATTTCCTTTTTGCACTCTCCCATAACATATCGTCTCACTCCTTTTCCCAGAAGCCCTTTGTCTTTATTCATTTCTGTAGCTCAGAATGCTATATGAACTTCAATCTTCTCATCTTCTTTGAGTTCTGTATTTTTCACACTCCTGTGCATAAATAATTAAATGCTATTTTTTTCTGTTAATCTGTCTACTTTTTTATCAGACTAATTATCAAGCCTTCATAAGATAGAGAGGAAAGAGATTGTCCTGTACAGCACCCAGATGCATGCATCTCATTGCACGCCTTTTATTGAAGAAATAAAAAGAGAAAGACAGAATGAGGCATTAAAAATTGTTGTCTTTAAATAGTCTTTTATTTCTAAAGTCTTCCTTACTGAAATGAAAACATACAGATTTTGAAATGGTTTTAAAGGTCTCTGGTTATTTGATCCAATTCTTTTTTTTTCTTATTGGAGGTGAAAATGAAGGATGAAGTATGTCAATGTTTAAAGCAGATTAAAAAAAAAACCTATTCCACAGAACCTAAGCTATTAAAGCAATGTGAGGGCTGTTATGTATTTGCAATAGTGGGTCTGTGCTGGAAACTGGATTATAGTTTCTGAAATGAAAATTGCATTTCACTTTTACACTACCTAAATAGGATGAATAGGGCATCAAACTGACAGTGTTATAAATGAAAAAAGTAAAAATAAGAAGTATGTTTCAAGTGAAGTGCTTTTGTTTTTCGAGGATGTCTAAATGTCACTGCATCACATTATGCTATCCTTTATAAGGTTTTGTTATTCTGACCTGGAAAACATAATTCAATGTTATCATATAAACCTTTCATAAGACACAGTTCACATTATTGGTTAACATGCTCACTGTTGTTTTAACTTCAGCACAGTGGCTGCACCTTAATCTACAGCTATTTCAACCAGAAATTGCTACTCTGCAGTTACCAGGCTGTTACTCAGGCAGAGGCCTGGCCAGTGAAGCTGCAGTCTGGTGGGGAACCTGTCCCTGCAGGCAAGGGCTCTGTCGCTGATACTGAAAGTATCTTCAACTAAATCTCCATTGTTCTGCTTATACATAAAACTCCAGATTCAAAGACTGGGTGAAAGCTTACTAGCTCAGAAAGGTTGAGTAACACCTAGCTAAAATTCTCACCTTGCTGGCATCTCACAGAAAGAGTATCCTTCACTTCTGCCAAACAAAATAAAAATGCCTTAAGACTCGAAATGCGTCCCTACCACTTCCGATCCATGTATCTACCTCTTCCAGAGGCCCTCTGATGCTCTCTTATTACTTTCTGTCAACTAGTTGCTATCTCAGCTGCATGACGCTGGGTAATTTTATTAAATTAATGCAAATGGAAACTTGGGGATCACAGTGTTATTGAATATACCCCAATAGACAACTGTTTATTATTTGTGTTTATATTTAATCTCAGACTGTATCTTTACTATTTTTTCCTACTTTGTTTTGGTTCAGGATATCATTCTTTCATTAGGTTTTAAACGTAGTTTGAAAACTTAGTGAATTAAGTTCAATTTTTTAAAATCAAGTCATAAAACTAAATGTGAACCTCTACCTGTAGTTGATCATATACATAATGTAATTGCTAGCTACTCCTATTTTTATAACTCTGTAAATAATTTAGCATTTTTATTGATTTTTTATTGAGCTCTACATTTTTTTCTGCTCCCCTCCCTGCCTCTCTCCTCCCCTTCAAGCCTCTCCCAAGGACTCCAGGCTCCCAATTTACTCACTCAGGACATCTTTTCTTTTTCTACTACTCATGTAGATTGGATCTATGTAAACATAAAACAAAGAAAACCAGCCCACAAATCACAATCCCAGAGAACCTGGACAACAATGAGGACCCTAAAAGAGACATGCATAAATATTATTATTTTTATTTTTCAACATGGGGCTTATTTAACAAAGTAAATTTAAATGTTTGGGCTTGCACATGCATCAATATACTGTTGAACTCTACTTTATTAAGCTATTATTAGTTCAGGAAAGTGAATAGAGTCTCTAACTTCTTGGAACAATTGGAATCATTTATTATTCTTATTATTTGTATTTGTTACCAATAACTTCATATACAAAGGCATGATCAAATTCTTTTCTTTTAAATGCTTCTTGACCACTCATTCTCTATTGGTAGAAAGATTGCCTCTCCATTCAAATCAACTCTCACCAAGGTAATTGCAAAGTTATGTATTATTTTCTTTATTTTTAATCTTTTTGGTAAATAAAACATTCCATGATATGTACTAATAACTTTCACTGTAACTGTGATTTTGTCCATTTCTTCTTTTATGCAATTTTGAATTTAATGTTTTGTCACATTCAAATGGCTATTGTTGCCTCTTCATTAACATTGTCTCATGAGTCTCTCATGGCATAAAAATATACTACCTTGTATTTCAATTGGTCTATTTGAGCTTTAATTTTTATTTCAGATGCTAATAATTTTGTACTTTGTTTGTTTGCATTCCGCAAGTGTTTCTTTAGTTTCAGCATCTTTCAGTAGCACTATTTTGAGAACACTCCTCATAGTAAGCATTTCCTACCTAATTAGATGATCATTTTCTTTTTGTGTATGACAAATTATCATATTAACACTCATGTTAGCCGGTGCAAAACTTTCTACTAATTTTAAGTACTCAAGTTTTTCAAATTCCTTTTATTCTGATTTATGATCTTTCTTCTTCAACTCATTTGATGCACAGAATGCACATTATATTAATTGTGAGAATAATCTGAAATTTCTCTGAATTTGACATGCTTGTCCTTTTGCTCTGAAGACACCTGTGCCTACTCATTTACTGTCTGCAAACTTCTGTAATGTTCAAGAAATAGTAAATACATATTATATTATCAAAAAGTTAAAAATCAAACCTGAGTTATACTTAGAGTTTCTCATAATATTGGATTTTAAAGGGAAAATGTATGATAAATGAACATCTGAAGCAACAGTATATCTTTGTAATTTAAATATATATATATATATGTATATATATATATATCTTCAATTTTTCGTTTATGAATGTTTTCCCTGCTTGAATGCATGTAAAACACACTCAACGCTAGTGCCAACAGAAGTCAGGAGAGGGCACATGATCATCTAGAACTGATGTTACAGAGTATAGTGAACCATGATGTGGGTGCTGAGATCTGAGCCAAGCTCCTGTGTCCTGTCAATCACTCTCAAGTAAGTTCAAAGATAATTGTGCTTAGGGTTTTTAAGAAATCCTTCTGGGTTCATAAGTATATTAATTGTTATTTCCTTTTGTGAAGCATCATTAATACTTAGAATTTGTGTATTTAATCAATAATATAAATTTGATCTTGCAAAGGTAATACAAAATTTCTAGAATAGTAACTAGAGGTGTTACTTTTTTGCGCCTTCTGAAGAAGACTGTTCAGGTAAGTTTGCCCCATTGGACACATAAGTAGCTTCTATATAGATATGTACAAATATGTATAAATGTAACAAAATATAGGATTGAATTCTTTCAATAGCATTACATTTGAACTACCCCCTAGGTAGAATTATAAACTGAGAACTATTCAAATTGCTTGCCAAGATTCTAGTTAGGGTCAAATGAAGACATCCCTTTATCTATATTACATTCCTTTGGCTCTCTTTCAAGTTGTTATGGTATTAGTGTCACAAAATGAGAAAATTCATAAAGATAATGCATAATAGTGGTTAAAAACTATTTATTAATATAAGGGAATCAATAAGCCCAATGAAAAGCATGAAGAAAACCAAGGAATTGAAAAATGTCTATGTGTATCTAAATTAGGGTTAAAATAAATAATTCTGGAAAGATAATGAATGATACCTGTGCAAAGAAGTCTGGGCAAATGGCTATGACTGTATTATAATTGATCAGGACATAGGAAAGATTTTCAGGTCTTGCTAAAGGATTCATATGAGGAAAAGAGACAGTGTGTTCTGCATGCTATGTGTTAATTCTTACCTACTCATTCGTTTTCATTCCATGACTATTTGTTTAACTGTATAGAATTTTATCCTTTTTAAATCAAGCATTCTGATTACAATTAGTTTGATAATGATATATTTATAGTTTATCTAAAATTTTGTCTAAGGGAGTAAGCATCATATCAGGGGAATAATATGTAACTGATGCTTGCTGACTAACAAAATGCATTTTCTCCAGTAATTAGTGTACTGATGGTCTATTATTTTCTGTCTTCTATATGTATATTTTACTATAAAATCAAATTCAATCTCAATTTTGAGACATTCAATATCATGATTTATACATTCTCTCTCTCTGTATGTATGTATGTATATATATATTATGTGTATTTATAATTTATCGTATAATAATTAGATCATCAGAGAAAGAGCTGAAAATGTAATAAGAACTCTAATGGTAGCTAAAAATATGCAGATACCTTCTTCACTTACTCAGAGATGTATTTAAATAATTCAATTAAGAATTTATTAAAAACCTGTTCAAAAACTACAAGTAGCTAAGGAATGAATGGTGATAGCAAGAGGGGCAGTCTTCCACAGAGAAGAGCACACTAATTGCCTATCCAATACCAAAAGTTCAACCCTGAAAACATATACACACAATTAGCATTATAGAAACTGAGTAGGATACAGATATATATGTATGTATGCATATATGTATACATACACACACACATATATATGCAATAATAGTTATTGAAAAAAGAGGCCATTAATTGAAACAGTAAGGAAATGTATTTGGGAGCATTTGAAAGGAAAAAGAAAGAAAGAAATGTGCTTATAATCTCAAAAGTAAAAGAAAATGATGTAATAAATTTTCATAGAGTATATTTTTATTATTTTTTTTACTCTAGAACTCTTTCAAGAAACTCCAAAATTAATATCTTCCTTTCACTCTTTCAAGAAAAATAACAAAATGAAAATCAAAACATGGAAATAAAAGACAAAGTACCAAATGAAAATAAAATGTTCATAAAAAAGCATCAAGTCTATTTTGTGTAGGACAACTAATCCTAAGCAAGGAGCCTCTCCTGTAGTGAGGCTGATATCCCAAGTGACACTCCATTTGAGAAAGCTGATTTTCCCTTTCATGCATGTATCTTTGGAATTCCTTGAACTTAAAGTATTTACCTATTGTGTTCCCCCTTATTTGTTATCAGTTATATCATTTGCCTCACTTCCTGTTTTATTTATCCAGCTGGTACAATTAAGTCACTGGCTTTGTTTTCTAACTGCTCAAATAAAATGAAAGTATTATTCTCCATAGTATCTTTGGCTGTTGACTCATTATCCCATTAGCTGACCCAAATCCTCTTTCATGCCTAACACACAATGTCTAATGCCTTTGCTTTAATAATCACAATGCTTGGTGAAACAGTGAATTTTCAATCCCGAATGAACTCCACAGTACCTTTGTGATTAAGACCTCCTTAATTATACAAGAATCTGTACATTTGAGGAATAACATCAGCCTTTAAGACTTGAACAGATGATATTCGTATTCACATGCATCTAGAGCTTCAGCAATACTGAGCTAGAACCTTTTTCTTTCATCTCACCAATTTATTGGAGTATTTGTATGGTGAGAACATTCAGTAAAATACTAGAGTTCATCACATTACTTGGGCATTATGATCCTTGCTTCAGCCAAATCGGTAATTATAACCATAGTACTAACTCTCCATGGACTCTCTTAGAAATACACACACCCTTCAATTCATATAACTGATGTAGGTTGTCCTTCTGTATATGTGTTGCTTTTATTGCTTGATGAATAAAACTGTTTTGGCCTATAGCAGGGCAAAATATATCCAGGCTGGAAAATATATACAGAGAGATTAGACGAAGTCAAAGAGATACCATGTAGCTGCCTAAAGAGAAGGATGAGACAAAATTTTATCAGTAAGCCACAGCATTGGGGCAATACACAGTTTAATAAAAATGGGTTAATTTAAGATTTAAAAGTTAGTTAATAAGAAGCATGATCTAATAGGCCAAACAGTGTTGTAAGTGATATAGTTTCTGTGTGATTATTCAAGTCTGGGTGACTAGGAATGCAAGGGCAATCTCTGTTTGTAAATAACTTAAGAAATATGCTGTTTATTTCTCTGTTTAATTTCTTATTGTCTCCATTCTGTAACAAACTTGCTCTGTTTCTTCAAAATAGTTCAACTTGATTCTAATTGTCACCACACATCTTAAAAATATAAATTAAAAGCAGGAAACAAAGCTAGAAACAAGTTGATCAAGATCATAATGTCTAACTTAAATAAGGTATAATTTGGAAAGAAGAGTGAACGTGGTAAAGTATATCACTAAAGTGATTACTGTAACCAAAATGTTCATCAAATATTAATAAAACTTTCCAACTATTCATAACAAAAACAGAAGACAAAATTAAAGTGTTCCTCTGGAAACCAATCAAATTTAACTTCAACATTTAATTTGATTTCAAAGACAGAGATATATAGTATAACATTGAAAACAAATTGACTGGCTAATAGATGAGTTTTATGTGAGAATAAAATGAGATACATTAAGTTATTAAGTTTTGTCTACTCAAATTTTATCCATCTGGAGTAAATTTTTCATGTAGAAAAAAATGTGATTAAGCCAATTATCCTTCCTGATATTCTCAACTTCAGTCTTGTAGCAAGAGGAGCATTGAAAATGATAAGTTACTATTCTTTGGGAAATGACAATACACTTTACCAAAGTTAAAGATATAGATAGGAGAAGACTTCTTCCCCCAAATTCAGAACTCTGAATAATACACACATATCATTCACAATAGAAACTATAGAAATTTCTTTTAAAAATTTCCTTAGTTCTTTGGGAATTTCCTGTTATTTGATTGTATTTATCTCCCCCTCCTCAACTCTTCCCAGTTCAACTTCTACTTCTCGTATACTACAAACTCAGTGTCTTGTATTAAAGTCCACCAGTTATAGTTTTATGTTGCCCAAATATTCTTGGATGCATGACCTTCCACTGGAGACTGATCAATTTACCAGGGACTACATACACTCTGAGAAAACAGTCGGTCGCTTTCCAGACAACCAACAATTGTCAATAGCTCCTCAGCTCGTGGTCAAACTCTATACCCATTTATCTGCTTCATGCTGGAATTTGGTCTCTTGGGGTTTTATAGTTCTTGTGCATATTGTTGCAAACATTGTGAATTCATTTGTACAGTTGTCTTGTGGTATGCAGAAAACAGTTTCCTTGTAGTCATTTTATTTACCTTTGGCTCTTACTGCCCCAATAACCTCTTCCACAATAATTAATGAACCTTGGGCGGAGTCCACTACACATGTTCTATTCACTCTCATTAACAATCAGACTCATAGCAAAAGACCCAAGAACAGAGAAGGCTCACTCCACCTGCACAGTTATGTGCTACTATAAACTGACAGTAAATTTTTGTCATTTGCTTATCACAGAAACACTAAATTCACCCTGACTGTGGACTAGAAGTTGCACGTAAACTGAATCAAGAAGACAAATTGAAATTAAGTATAATTTCTAAATTATGCTTTAATTCTAGTAAGGAAAAAATCGTCCTTAAGAACATGTAATATGTCAAGCATTAGCTCAGGTCAGAGGATAATCAAAAACTTAAAATTCAGAGGGGTGGTAATGTAGGGAAAAATAAGTAGAGAATATTTCAGCAAAGAAAACGAGAACCAATTCACAGGCATTGCAACACATCATTTGGTCATATAAAGCAAAGATTTCTAAATATGAGGAAGGCACATTCATAAACTGATAAATCATGGAGTAGGCCATGCTCTTCAGGACTGTTAAAGAACAAACATACTCACATTTAAATGGTTTAAAAAGAAGGCCCTGCAAGAAGAAAATGTTAATTTTAAGACTTGTTATTTATAACTATACAGTAAAAAATGGGGTGAGAACTGCAAATCATATATGAGCATAGTTCCTTTCATACCAATAGATATAGTTTTTTAAAAGGTAAGTCATGTTTACTAGCTGAATCCCCACCCCTTGCAGTGGCTTAATGGGATCCCAGATTTTATTGACAAAGGGCAAGTTACATTTAGTTAACCTAATTTATATAAAAACACTAATATTTTTTGCACATGGCATTCTCAAGGACTGTGAGCTTTACTTTGTGGACATCAAGTGGATGATTCCCATGTGTTGTGCACAAAGTAGGCATAAATTTGAAAGAAATCTTCGAACTTAACAACTATGTAATCTAGAACACAACAGTTCTGAGTAGTATATCCAAAGTTACACAAGCATTAGAAAAGTTGATTTCAGATTCTGTCTTTGGCTTCTTCTTGTTATGCATTATTTATAAATTATATATGTGTAGAAGAGGCCATGTGTTGACTTGTCAACTTGCATTCTTCTCTCTGCCACTACTTGCCATCTTCATAATTCTCAGCACTATAGTAATATTATTAATAGAGGAATTTCTGCTGTAAATAATTTACTCTTCTGCCACAACACTCACAACCAAATTGTTATCACTACAGTGAACTTTCCTCCTGTCAGGAGACATGATGAAAGATTAAATCTCCTAATGTGGTCTCCAAAGGAGAACCAATTTCCTACTGACTCCTAAAACTGACTATAAAATATGGAAAAAAGAAAAATAAGACACCTCCCAAGAATCTTAAGTTAGATCTCCAAATTTTTGTTCCTAATACACATATAATTTTATTAACCATGTAATTAGTCCTAAAACACAATTAAAAGTTTTGATCAATTAAAATATGGATTAATTTTTATTGACTTGTAAAATGACCTAACCAACATTTATAACATTGTTTAAAATAGAAAATACATTTGATCTAAAATGAACACATCCTTTTAAAGATTTAATGAATGTATTACATGTGAGTGGAGGTTGCTATGGAGACCAGAAAACAGCAGAGGGTTCCATGGAACTAGAAGTATAGGTGATCATGTGCTACTCCTCATGGAAGCTGAGAATTCAATTTAGGTCCGCTGAAAGAGCAGTAAGTGCTCTTAACTGTGGAGCCATTTCTTCAGCCCCAGATTAACTCACATTAAATGACTTTCTGAAATGCAGAACAGTTGTAAGTTAGCTATTACCATTGGAACCAGAATCACATTATTTTCATCAATAAGACTGTGTTGTTTTGAGCATGCATATGATAGAATACATACAAATACATGCCTCATTTGTGTGTGTTTGTGTGTTCTATACATTGTGATCAGCCCTTTGAATAAAAGAATAATGGCTTTTTTACAGTGTCTGGATATTTGATTGCAAATTACAGAAAATCAATGAATAGTTAATGAATACCTGATTTACTGGATATAAG
This sequence comes from Myodes glareolus, assembly GCF_982192425.1. Taxonomy (NCBI): domain Eukaryota; kingdom Metazoa; phylum Chordata; class Mammalia; order Rodentia; family Cricetidae; genus Myodes; species Myodes glareolus. The sequence continues at coordinate 41,951,328 of NC_142053.1, forward strand.
AAACAAGGATACACTGATTAGATATATAAATATTCAATTCCCCTGATGACAGTATTTAAAAGACAGTAATAAAATCTGAAATGAATTTCACCAAACAGAAAATACTTCTTGCAAAATATGAATAAAAAACCACTAGAAATAGCACTTGTGTAGGATAGAAATGTCCCATAGGTGCACATATAAAAATAAAAAAAATTTACAGGCCAGAAGTAAATTACTGTAGCAGGATTGAAAGTGAAGGAGGAAGTTTTAGCATGCCATTAACACACAAACTTAGACCTTGCAAATTAGCTTTGTTACTAGAAATGTTATAAATAAAACATTACGTGAGAAAATTGAGATAATTCCAGTTAGAGTACACAAACCTACTAAGTGGATAGAAAGAAAACCTTTAGGATTATAGAGATGCAAGGATTAGCACATATTTTAAAAAGTAAAGTATTAGTTATATATGGATGCTTGTGATATGATTAGTGACCAGTTATTATCAACCTTACATGGAGAGAAATCTGAAAAGTAGATGATGCTTATATTAATAATTAATATTTGTAAAAGGTTTACCATGGCAAATAATTGTCTTGCAGGACAAAGATAACAAAGCTAGTAACTAAAGTCTTTGTACATTATTGCTTTATTTATTTCCTAAGCAAAATGATTACTTTTACTTTTTGCTAAATTCAAAAATTTCATGTCATAGATTTAACAAAGTATGACACACATTCTGAAGGTGTTAATGGATCACATGACAGGTTGTTACCTGAATTTCTCTTTGAACATTTAACCCCATCAGATCAGGGAACTTTCTGATTTATTTGACAACAGAAACAAATCAGTTTTATTGTATCTGCACAGTCACCATGTTTTGAATCTTATCATCAACTTACTTCTAAAAATACAGGAACTTGAATGTCTTATACTTAACCAGTATTCAAAGATGGAAGACACATCTGTAGCAAGAATTCTAGTTGATCTTAATAATAAAAACTCAGAGTCAGATATAGGCGCTAATGCTGAAGATCAGAGAAGCACAGCAGCCAGCCACTAGAGAGTTCTACTTCTACCAAAGCATCTCCATATTCCACTTGTGTCCACCAAATCTCAGACTGCACCAGCTCCTGTCTCCTTCTGTCTTATTTTCCTCTCTCTGCTCAGTCAAATCACTCCTGTCTCCACGTTTCTAGAACTGGGATTAAAGGTGTGTGTGATCCCAAGTGCTGGAATCACCTTTGTGTGAGCTCTATTTCGCTTTTAGAGAGATTCAATCTTGTGTAGTCCAGGATGGCCTTGAACTAACAGAGGTGCCTCTCTGCCTCTGTCTCTGGAATCCTGGAATTAAAGGTGTATGCCACCACTCTCTAGCATCTAGTGGCTTAGCTCTACACGCTGATCTTTAGGCAAACTTTATTTGTTAAAACATAAAATATCACTACACACATCCCCTCTCCTATAATAACTAATATCAGTGGTTACTCTAATTGAAATACAAATATCTAAAGTTTAAATGCTAACCCATATTTATAAGAGAAACCATGCCATATTGATCTTTTTTGATCTGGGTAACCTCACTCAAGATGATTGTTTCTAACTCCATCCATTTACCAGAAAAATTTATTTTCCTTAACAGATGAATAATTTTCTATTATGTAGATGTATCACATTTTCATTAGCCATTCATCTGTTCATGGATATCCAGGCTGTTTCCAGTTCATGGCTATTATGAATAGAGTATGAATGAACACACTTGAGCAGCTACTTCTACAGTAAAATGTAGAGTACTTAGTGTATATGCTCCAAAATGGTACAGGTAGATCTTGTAGGAATAGATTTTCAACTTTTTGAGGAACCTCCACACTGATTTGCATCATGGTTGTAACAATTTGTAATCCCAGCAAGACTGAATAAATGTTCTCCTTTCTCCTACATCCTCTCCAGCAGATGCTATATCATTTGTTATATTGATCTTATGTATTCTGACTGCGGTAAGATAAAATCTCAGAATAGTTTTAACTTGTATTTCCCTGGTGCCTAAGGATGATGAATATTTTTCAGTGTTTCTCATTCATTTATGCTCATTATTTTAGAAAAATGTTTAGTTTTAGCCTCCATTTTCAATTGATTTGCTTTCTAGATATTGAGACTTTTAATTCTTTGGATACTTTAGGAAGTAACACTCTATCAGAAGGATAGTTAATTGGAAATGACTTTTTCCATTCTGTAGGCGCTGCTTTACTTGAATGATGGTACCCTTTGGTATAAATAGGCCTTTTAGTTTCATGAGGTCCCATTTAATAATTGTTGGTCTCAATGTCTGTGCTATTGGTGTTGGTGTCCTGTTCAGAAAGTTTTTATTTGTGCCAATTAGTTCAAGTGTATTCCCCATATTTTTCTATCATATTCAATATATCTAGTTTCATGATGTAGTCATTAATCTGTTTGAAATTATATTTTGTGCATATATATGTATATATAAATTTTGATCAGTGTCATTTTTAAGATGATGTCTTCCTTTAGTATTTCTAGGCTTGTTTGACAAAATTCAGATGTCCATATGTGTGTGTAATTGTGACTGAATCACCAATTCTATTCCACTAATTAATGTGTCTGTTTATAAGTCAATAACATGCTGTTTTTACTACTGTAGCTCAGCAATGCAATTTGGAATCCGGAATGTAATACCTGTAATGATCTGTAGGTCAGACTATTACAATACCTCTAACAATTCTTTCATTACCTAGGTTTTAGATATGCTGGGTGTTGTGTGTCTCTGCTTCCATATGAAGTTTAAGATTGTTTTTATCTTATATAAATACTTGGGTTGGAATTTTGAGACTGTTTTTGTCTTCTGTTAATAATTGTGTTGAGATTATTCTGAGTCTCTAAACTGCTGTTGTTAAGATGATCATTTCACGACATTGATCCTACCAATTCACAATCAAGGGAGGTCTTTTCAACTTCTGGTGTCTTCTTCAATGGCTTACAGTTTTAATTATATAAGCCTTTTACTTGCTTTATTAGAGTTGTCCTAAGATATTTTATTTTTTGAGGCTAAGATTTTTTTTTTATTTTGTAAAAGGTACTGTAATCCTTCTGTCTCAGTATATTTGTCAGTTGCATATAGGATGGCTACTGATTTTTGGAAGTTAATTTTATATCCTGATACTTTGCTGAAAGTGCTTATCAGATATAGAAGATTCCTAGTGGAATCTTCATGGTCTTTTACATACAATATCATATCATTTGAAAATAAGACAAAGGATGTAAGATACAGGGATCATAAAGTAAAAATTTTATATACGGACACTGTCTTGGTTAAATGACTCCAAAGGTAAAATGCTTTTATTTCTTTCCTTAATACAACACTACACATTATTGGTGACATAAAGCTAATGACTAGTGCATGATAATTTGTGCACATTTCTTCTACCTTGTCTTCAAAACCCCCAATTATTTTTTCCTTGTCATTTACTCTGTCTCTGAGACTTAAGCCTGAAATTTTTCTTTGACTTCATATGTTTTTCATTTCCCACTGTATTTCAGTTTGTATTTTCTCTAACTATTCTATTTAATTTTTAAATTCTACTATCATGTCTTGAATAGATTTTATTTTTCACTCAGCTGTTTGTACTTTCCTTATCTTCATTAAAGCACTTATTCCTCTTTTAGGTCCTTGAACACATCCAGAATGTTTTCTTATCATCACTTTTTTGAAGCCCTCATCTTGTGCTTCAGGAAATTGCTCTCCTCAGGTCCTATTCCAAGAAGGGTTCCTGCTTCAGAAGGAAACATACCATATTGGTTTCTCATTTGTTTTTGCGTTGAGATCTAGGCATCTGGAGTTAGAACGTTTGAAATGATTTTTGTTGTAAATCTGATCTTGCCTTTGTTGGGTAGGTGTCTTGTTCTTTGGTTGCTGTTGCCCACTCTGGATCCTAGCTAAATGTGGTGGATGTTGGATCTCTGATAGCAAGTAATTCTGTGAGACTCTGGGGAGCACAAAGTAATGGAGATGTGCTAGAAAGAATATCTGACAGGGGCAGCAAACAGCCCAACTTGAGAGACCCTGAATTCTAGGTTTACACTCAGAAGCCACACTCAAGATAATACAGATGGAGTGGGAGGAGGGGATAAAGTAGAAGGATGGCAGCGAATCATAATGTAAATCTTGTGAAACATGAATGGAGAATGCAGAGAAGGAAAAGGGTCGTTTGCTTGAGTTTCAGCCAAATACAGTAGCTGTGAATCCTGGTAGAGAGTTGTTCTGGGGGACAACAGGGCATCACAAAAGAATGGGTATGGGCTACAAGAAATGTCTAAAAGGGACAATAGGAAAGAACTAGGGAAGATCTCAGCCTTGCGTCTATACCAAGAGGCCAAGTCTTCAGGTGATGGCAACCTGTAATTCATTTTGAGTTCGTTATTATAAGTCACAAGAGATGGCACCTTGTTTTCATTTGTCTGCCTGTGGATCTGCATTCTTATTTCTGTGATATAATAGTTTGATAGATCTGCATTAGCAAAGAACCACTGACTGAGTGGTCTGTCATCAATTTATTATCTTATACTTATGGCAAATAGAAGTAGAAACCAAATTGTACTCAGGGTCCCTTCTTTGGGAGGCTATGAGTAAAAAGTCTGAAAAGATAGCTGTCTTCTCTGAAAGTTCCTTCAAATAGTCTTTTCTCTGTGCATGTTTGTTTTGGGTCATTTTTTTCTATTTTCATAAATACCATTATGGGGACTTGGCGCTGCTCCAAAGATTTCTTTTTAATTTCACTGCTTCTATAAAGATACAACCTTCAAATAAAGTCATAGTTGAAAGTGTTGGGGCTGAAGGTTAAACACATAATATTGAATTGTTGTAATTCAGCTCAACAAATAATCTTAGGTATAAAACATTATGGTGTCTCAAACAGCATTATGCGAAGAAAAAAAAAGATTGTGACTCACAGCATTGTGGCAGATTGGATTACTGAGAAACCACAATATTATATTTAGTTTTATTATACCCATCAATGAGACTTCATCGATGGAATGATGGGTTGTGCTGTCATTAAAATTATACATTACATTAGAAGGAAGAAAAGTTTCTTCAATTTTATTGTGTTAGTCCTAGTTTCAATTTTGGAAGTTGTCAAGGTTATAGATATGCTTTACTGTCTAAAAACTCGGGAATTTCCCTTGCTCCCTCATTCACAAAATGAAAACAAGGAGATTACACCCCAGCAATTGACAATATTCCATAGATTATAAGGTCAGTTTTCTTTTATATATATATTTTTGTAGTTCAGCCCCCATTATGATAACAACAGGAAAGTAAATTCTGTCCAAAATATATTAAAACATGATGTTGGACTTTATATTTTATATTGTGTAGTCTTCTTAAATTTCTCAAAAAAATATATGTCATAAGAATCTGCTTTGTTTTCAAAAGTTACATTGAGCTCAAATAAGATTTTCAAGAAATGACAGAAATCATTTATTCAGCTTTTATGCACTGGAAACTTACTTTGTTTTCAATTCTGTGCTAGGCAACATGAGGATATTCACTAACGGGTATAATTCTTAGGCATAAAGGAGTTAATCTAGTAGAGAGAGTAGACATGTATATAACAAACTTGTAATCAAAGTAGCATCCCATAAGTTCTTTACAAGAGGTAAAACAAAGAAAACATAGTCTAGAAGTCTTTCATTTCCGACGTTTTATTTTTACTCAGTGTTCTTGAGGATGAACTTCAAGAAACTTTACAGCCACATGTGAGAACTTGTTTTTGAAAGCAGAAGGTCAAATCTGGTCACAGGAGCTGATAAACAAGGAGAGTTATATGTCTGTGTCAAATGGAAATATGGCTGCATTAGTTTAGCAGTTCAAACAAATATCCATAATCCTCCATAAGTATAAACATAACAGAGCCATAACTTTTTCAGGCCAAGCATATAAAAATCAAAAACAAAAGCAACCAACCAGCAAAAAAATAAATAAAAAACACTGCCAACAGGATGGAAATGGAGCTGAAATTACTGCTGTTTCATGAAATTTATGATGCCCTGAATTCCATTTAAGTTAAGCTCCTGATAGAGAGAAAATGAATTCAATTAAATATGTGGCAGGCCATTCACAGTTTCCTTTCTGGGCTTCAGGCAGTTTTCTCCATGTTGCCTATTATGGTTGGCAACAGTTCTTGGCGAATGAACCAACCAAAAATAAAAACCAATTAAAATACTGTGATGCTGTCTCTCATTGAAAGAGCCTGGAAAAGATTGAGAAATTCAGAGGGTTCTGAGAGAAACTTCCATGTGTTTCCATGATAATCAAGATCAACAGCATGTGTCTACCATAATTATATAATCCAACGCTTTAGGAAAGTTTTGACTCCCACTGTAATTCTATAGCTGCTAAGAGAGTTTTGGGATGAATTGTTATCCAAATTGCATGAAGCATTTGCAAAGTAAATACATAATAAAATTGTAAATAACTTTAAAAAACAATCAGTTGCTATAATGTTTTTTTAGAATTAGATCTGAAAGAGATGAGGAACCTATTCAGTTCAAATCCATTCACTGAAAGATGAGGAAAATGAAGTTTAAACACCAGAAAAGAACCTGAGCTAGGTTCTTGCAGCTAACAGAACTCCTGCTTCAACTCAGGCATTTTTTCTCAGTTGGTCTTCCCAATGTTAATCTCTAAAATACGTTCAAAATCAAAATTTTAAATCAACTTTTCATCATAATGAGGCTGACTTCCATTCCTTCTTTAAACACATGTACTCTGAAGTTTGCCTTCCTTGATTTTTCTATTAGTATCTCCACTTATCAGTTCCATGTTTTGGCAAATAACGAAGTGTATTGTGCCTTGTTTATTCATTTGTGAAATAAAGACGACAACACCCTTTACATCTGAGAATTTTTGCGAGTGGTACAAATTAACATTTGTAAAGTGCTTAAAAATATGTTTGCAGTTAATGTTTTCTTATCATTTTAATAATCTAAATGAATAGTAAACATCTTGCAGTAAAATCATTAAATTTTACCTGTGCTTCTCCATCCTGAGAAAATTAATAAGCAGCTCCATTTTTATCTCTTACTAGCTGAATTCTTGTTTGTCTATTGTTAGCAATCTAGTGCAATGATTATATTGACAATATTCCATGTTAGGAATGTCCTGTTTGGTTATATTTACATCTGAGAGTGACAGTCATACCGAAAATTGCTTATACTTTCTTCCTAACCCCAGACATATATGATCATACCCATCCGAGACCCATAAGATAATGACAAAAATGTTAAAGTATAGTTGTTTAATATCTTTTCCTTATTCAGGACATTACACATTTAAGAGGAACTGTATTTAGTGCTGACATTTTAATAGTTAGATGAATATGTAATTAATACATTTTAGATTTTGTAGAGAAACAAAAAGTAGTGGACAGGAAACCAATCAGTTCTGAGTATTTGTTGTAAACTTAGTTAATTCTCAATCATGGAATATATACGATTATCTTTTTTGGAGATAAGGAGACAGCAATTCAAGAGCAAGGAAGAAAACACAATTTTTGCTTCTTTCAGTACTGGAGATTCAGCATAGCGTTTCCCACAGGCTAGGCAAATGCACTATCCTTGTGTTGTATCTCAGACACATTTTACATGTTATTTTGAGACAAAATTTTGTGGCTTTTGCCTAGGTTGACTTTAAATTTATCGTGTAGCCTAAGCTGGGTTTGAATGTGCCATTCTACCACTTTGGCTTCTCAGCTAACTGGACTTGCAAGACTAAGCAACCAGTCCTAGCTCACATGCTTAAGATTTTACAAGAAATAAACCAGAAGGCTAGTTTACAAATTTCTGTCTATTTAAAATTCACAACTATTTTAAACTAATTTTGTGACTTTTTATTATTTATGTGCATGATGTGTGTGCTGGAATGTTTGTAGCAGTCAACATCTAACTTTCTGGATTCCCCTTCCATCTACCTTGGTATGTGTTGGTGGAATCAAATCCAGATCATCTGTCATGCATGATTGGGCATTAAGTACATTACCAATAGAGTCATCTTTCTGGACATCTGTTCTCACCATGATTTAAAAGCTAACACTTACATTTATTTATTGGGGTGGGCGCATAGAAAGGTACTACAGCATACCTGTAGAGGTCAGTGGAAAGCTTTTAAGACTTTGATTCCTCATTTCACTATGTGGGGTTCAAATTTATGTAATTAGACATGACAGGGAGAGTCTGGCCTGTTTAACTATCATGCTGGCCCAGATGATCCTAGGAGTTTTAATAGAATTCATTAATCAGTGTTCCTAGAGTTTGTTTAAATACCTTTTCTTCACCTGTTATAATTTGTTCTCTTTCTTTAAGAACTATTGAACCCTAATTGTTATCACAAAGTAAAGTGATACATATTCAAAATATACTCTGTATCATCTTTAATGGAAAAGTGGGATACCAACTGGAGACATAGTAAATCCTACATGACAAGTTTTGAAGCTAATACTATATAAAATGCACAAGTCTTTTGCGTATTGAGCCCTCTGTTGCTTTACTATGAAATGCAAAGACAAAGCAGAAAAGAAATGATAAAAAGCAAGTATGTGTTTGCAACAGCTCCATGGATACCCTTGACCAGTTAGTCATTTCCAAGTAGAAGAATATACAAGAGTGTATTTATCTATACCATCAAAGTGTATCTTACACTAATGGACTGTTGACAAGACAATCATGAAAGCATAAATGCACAATGATTTTGGATTAAATGTGAGACATTTTGGTGTAAGAACCAGTAACATGTGACATCTCTTCAAGTACAAAAAATAGCATAAATATTTCATGAGCTTGTCAAACTCTATTCAGAGAGGCATAAGGTTTTATATTTGGAAAAACATTTTTGTCACAACTCATTCTTTGCTGAAGCAACGCATTTTGTAGTTCGAAGGAAAGAAAATCCAATTGGAGAGGCTTCTGAAGATCTATTAACATTTTGTGCATATTTCTGTGATGAATGTATATTCCTCTTAATGACTGACTTCTCTAAGGGACATACCAAAATTTATTATTATATCCAGGATCCATTGTCTTTCATAAGTCAATAAATGTAGCACTTGTCATCTGTAGAGTTGTACACTGCATGTCAGGATTATTCAGGCAATATAGAGCTGATATTCTGCACGGTAAGAAAAGCTGTGGGCATATATTCATGGCAAGTAAGTAATAGTGCATAATCTAAATAGTATAGAGACAGTGCACTAGATGAGGTAGAAGTCTCTGGCAGTTCCAGCCCCAGCATGAATAGGTCAGTTTTCAGCATTTTATTGCATATGACTTAAGCCTTACCCAAGGCTTTCCTCTCTGCCCTTGAGAATGCATACTAAGGAAAGGTAAATGTGCTTCTCCAGAAAAGAAGATAAGTAACAAAAGTTAATTAAAAACTTGTTTATGTACTTGAACATGTGAACTCGGTGAAAGTAATTCAGTAACTTGTAGTTTTAAAGCTCTTCCATTTCAAAGGAGTATTGGATGTTAAGATATGACATAGCATAAAAAACTTAAATGATGAAAAACAAACAAAAAATGGTAATCGTGAGCACAGATTATAGCTTATCAGTACTTCCCAGCATCATAGAATACAATCCCCAGATAAATCCTTCTTCAATTACAAGCAAGGTCATGGATATGAATAAGAGAAAAAGCCTATGAATCAGCTCAAGAAGTGCCAAAAGAAAGTATAGAAAGGAGAAGAAGAACAAATTAGAAGAATATAGCAGCCATAGATCATGTCTGAAAGCCAGAAGACAAGAAGGTGATGTAAGAAAAAGCAAACAAGTAGCAAACAAGTGCCAGGGATCACACAAAAACAAGTTATTAAAAGAGACAGAAGACTGTATGAAAGCCAAGAAACAGTGAGAACAGAGGCAAGTAGAACAGGCAGAAAATTAGAAAGTCAGATATTTGAAAGGAAGCCTAGTTGGCTGACTTTCTAGGGCAGACTACTCATAGGCTTAAGACTGTAGAAATTTCGTACAAAGCGACGCTTATTATTGATATGTGAGCATTTAAAAAAGCCTCCTGTATTTGTAAAGCAGAACAAAATTAGGTATCAAAATGGTGTCCAATTTTAAGTTTGAGCAATGATTTCTCCTTGTGATTTAGGGCATATTGATGTGTTCTGCTGCTAAATTCAACTCAAAGGCAGCCCTGTTAATTTCTTACAATGATTGGTGGTTATCCTGCTCCTGTCATATTTGGAAATACTTCCACAAGTTGTGGATTGGTTAAAGTGATGGACTAGAAATGCATCCACTAAAACAGAGCTCTGAAATGTTGATAACACATCAGATGGTTTTGCTACTGTGGTGATTTCATTCTTTTTCAAGGATTTTCTAGAATAGAAAAAAAATTCCAAAGAGTTGTTCAAATAAATTTCGTGGAAGATTATATAAGCTTTTCTTAAGTAATTGTCAGCGACTGGAAGCCTTGAGTATCTTTAGCACATGCTCTCAGTATCTTTTGGGGCATGGAAATGATAACCAAACAAAAACAACACACACACCATTCTCAGCAAAACAAATAAAAAGAATGTGCCTTTCCTTCAACTTGTAGGAAGTAACCAGAGTAAAAGAATTGTTTATGAGGGGGCGGTGCTTAGACACACACGGAATGGTCCAGCGTTTGACATATCATCACAGTCCAGCTTGTAACAAAACTAGTCTGTCTCAAATCCCTGGCAAAAGGATTGTTGATCTTTATACCAAAAAGGTTGAAAAAGCAGCTAAATTCTCATGCAGTATCCCCAAGCACACTTTGAGAGCTTTGTGCTGTAAGACCTAAAGTCCTTAGGAGATTGTATAAGACAAAGAAACATGTCAGCAGGGCCTATTGTGGTTCCATGTGTGTCAAGTGTGTCTGTGACAGAATCAAATTGGCTGCTTTTCTTACTGAGGAGGAGAAAATTGCTGTGGAAATATTGAAGGCACAAGCACAGACTCACAAAGCGAAATAAATAAACAGTTTTCAAAGTAATAAAAGTCAAGGCTTGGTCTGTGGGGAAGAAAGAATTTACTTTTCCCGAATGAGATAAGACCTGAGTCAAGGCATTTTCACACAAGGTGGAAACGTGACAAGGAACTTCCCATCCGCTACAGTCTTATGAAATACAGAGGGAAGACGGTTTGAGTGGATAATTTGAGTGGCTTGAGGAAACTTCAATTTTACCTACAGATTCTCTCATTTCACTCCAGAGTGGGGTACAGATTGGGTAAATGGATTTACATCACTCTGAGGATGCAGAGTAAGAAATGTTTAAATTCTTGCTTCATGAGGCAAACAGAAAAGTTCATTAATATTCTCTGTGATTTTTCCTGAAAAGGGGAAACTACAGTTACTTATGGATGCAACCCATTTAGTCTCACCCTGGCATCAAAAATGGGTAATATCAGAAATGATCTTGCTTTTATTTAAATAAATGAAAATATAATTCCTTCAGAAATGACATTTCTTTTTCTAGAACCAGTTATGTCTATTTGATGAGTGCTTGATTCCAACGAGAAGAATATTTCAGTTGTATATCACAAATCAAAGCTGTACTGTGAATATTTGACTTTGAAGAAACTCAAATATATTTCTTTTTTTTTCTCTTTTCTTTTTTTTTTATTAAATTATATAAGTTTCCATTTCAGCCCCTCCTCCCAACACCCTCCCACTCCCCCCACTCCCTCTCCTCCTCCCTCTCCATCCCCTAGAGCAGTCAGGGTTTCCTGCCCTGTGGGAAGTTCAAGTTCCTCCCCACTCACTCCAGGTCCAGGGAAGATGAGAGTCCAAACAGACTGGAGCGCCAAAATCCAGTATATGCAGAGGAAGCAAGTCCCAGTGTCATTGTCAATGGCTTTTCAAAAAGGCTCCAGGCCAGCCACATTCAGAGAATCTGGTTGGATCACGTCCTTGTTCAGTCCCAGTCCAACAGGCCTTGGTGAACTCTCATTATATCAGTCCCCTTGTATCAGTGGGTGCTCGCATCCCTCGCAGTCCTGATTACTTTTTTAATTTTCTTCATCCTTCTGTTCCTCATTTGGACTGTGGAGTGCTCAGTTCGGTGTTCCAATATGGGTCTCCATCTGTATCGCCATCCAACGTCGGATGAAGGTTTCCTGTGCCCTTGCCTTCTTTGCTCACGTTCTCTTTCCTTCTGCCTCTCATTTGGACCTAGGGAGCTAGGTCCAGTGTTCCAACGTGGTTCTCCGCCTCCATCTCCATCCATCGCCAGATGAGGGTTCTATGGTGACATGCAAAATATTCATCAGTATGGTTGTGGGCCAAGGCCGGTTCAGGCACCCTCTCCTCTGTCCAGAGAACAATCTGGGGGATCTCTCCTTGGACCGGGGATCCCCTTTATAATCAAGTCTCTTGAAAACCCTAAAATGATTCCCTTAGTTGAGGTATATACTTGCCTGATCCCATATCCATCCTTCCTCCCTCCCCCCCATCCCAGTCCCCCGATCTTTCCCCAATCCTCCCCTACTCCCTTCTCTCTAACCCTCTCCCTTTCCGACAACCCTCCCACCCCCCCCATGCACCCGAGGTTACCAGGGACTCTTGACTATTTCCTACCTCCTGGCGGGTAGCTATATAATCTTCATCAGGTTCATCTTCTTATTTAGCTTCTCTAGGATCATGAATAATAGGCTCAAAGACCTTTAATTATGGTTAGAATCCACGTATGAGTGAATACATACCGTGTTCCTCTTTTTGGATCTGGCTTACCTCACTCAGTAAAGCGTTTTCTATTTCCATCCATTTGCATGCAAAATTCAAGATGTCATTGTTTTTTACCGCTGAGTAAAACTCTAATGTGTATATGTTCCACACCTTTTTTTAACCATTCTTCTATTGAGGGGCACCTAGGCTGTTTCCAGGTTCTGGCTATTATAAATAGTGCTGCTATGAATAGTAGAACAAATGCTTTTGTAGTATGTTAGGGAATCTCTAGGGTATATTCCCAAGAGTGGAATTGCTGGGTCCTGAGGGAGGTTGACTCCCAGTTTCCTGAGAAACCGCCACACTGATTTCCACAGTGGCTGCACAAGTTTGCATTCCCACCAACAATGGATGAGTGTTCCCCTCATTCCACATCATCTCCAGCATAGGCTATCATTGGTGTTTTTGAGTTTGGCTATTCTGACAGGTGTAAGATGATATCTCAAAGTTGTTTTTGATTTGCATTTCCCTGATCACTAAGGAGGTTGAGCATGACCTTAAGTGCTTTTTAGCCATTCGAAGTTCATCTGTTGTGAATTCTCTGTTAAGTTCAGTACCCCATTTTTTAATTGGGTTATTTAGAGTTTTAGTGTCTAGTTTCTTGAGTTCTTTGTATATTTTGGAGATCAGACCTTTATCTGTTGAAGGGTTTGTGAAGATCTTTTCCCAGTCAGAAGGTAGCCTTTTTGTCTTACTGACAGTGTCCTTTGCTTTACAGAAGCTTCTCAGTTTCAGTAGGTCCCATTTATTTATTGTTTCTCTTATTGTCTGCGCTCCTGGGGTTCTGCTTAGGAAGTGGTCTCCTGTGCCTATATCTTGGAGACTACTTCCCACTTTCTCTTCTATCAGGTTCAAAGCGGTCGGATTAATGTTGATGTCTTTAATCCATTTGGACCTGAGTTTTGTGCATGGTGATAGATATGGATCTATTTTCATTCTTCTACAGGTTGACATCCAGTTATGCCAGCACCATTTGTTAAAGATGCTATCTTTCTTCCATTGTATAGCTTTAGCTCCCTTGTAGAAAATCAGGTGTTCATAAATTTGTGGGTTAATACCCGGGTTTTCTATTCGATTCCATAGGTTGACTTCTCTGTTGTTATGCCAATACCAAGCTGTTTTCAATACTGTAGCTCTGTAATAGAGTTTGAAGTCAGGGATGGTAATGCCTCCAGAGGTTCCTTTATTGTATAAGATTGTTTTGGCTATCCTGGGTTTTTTGTTTTGCCATATAAACTTGATTATTGTTCTCTCAAGGTCTGTGAAGAAGTGTGATGGGATTTTGATGGGAATTGCATTGAATCTATAGATTGCTTTTGGTAGAATTGCCATTTTTACTATGTTGATTCTCCCAATCCAAGAGCAGGGAAGGTCTTTCCATTTTCTGGTATCCTCCACAATTTCTTTCTTCAAAGACTTAAAGTTCTTGTCAAATAGGTCTTTCACTTCCTTGGTTAGAGTTTCCCCAAGATATTTTATGTTATTTGTGGCTATCATGAAAGGTGATGTTTCTCTGATTTCCCTCTCTGCTTCTTTATCCTTTGTGTATAGGAGGGCTACTGATTTTTTGGAGTTGATCTTGTATCCTGCCACATTACTAAAGGTGTTTATCAACTGTAGGAGTTCTTTGGTAGAGTCTTTGGGGTCGCTGATGTACACTATCATATCGTCTGCAAATAACGAAAGTTTAACTTCATCTTTTCCAATTCGAATCCCCTTGATCCCCTTATGCTGTCTTATTGCTATTGCTAGAACTTCAAGCACTATATTGAAGAGGAATGGTGAGAGTGGACAGCCTAGTCGTGTTCCTGATTTTAGTGGAAAGGCTTTGAGTTTCTCTCCATTCAATTTGATGTTAGCTGACGGCTTGCTGTATATTGCTTTTATTATATTTAGGTATGATCCTTGTATCCCCAGTCTCTCCAACACCTTTATCATAAATGGGTGTTGAATTTTGTCAAATGCTTTTTCAGCATCCAATGCAATGATCATATGGTTTTTATCATTCAGTTTATTTATATGATGGATTACATTGATAGATTTGCGTATGTTGAACCAACCCTGCATCTCTGGGATGAAGCCCACTTGATCATAATGGATAATTTTTCTAATGTATTCTTGGATTCGGTTTGCCAGTATTTTATTGAGTATTTTTGCCTCAATGTTCATGAGTGATATTGGTCTGTAATTCTCTTTCCTGGTTGTGTCTTTGTGTGGTTTTGGTATCAGGGTAACTGTAGCTTCATAAAAAGAGTTTGGCAGTGATTCTTCTGTTTCTATATTGTGAAATACATTAAGGAGTATAGGTATTAGCTCTTCCTGGAAGTTCTGGTAGAATTCTGCATTGAAACCATCTTGTCCTGGGCTTTTTTTGGTAGGGAGATTTTTAATAACAGCTTCTAATTCTTCACGACTGACAGGTCTATTTAGATTGCTCACCTGTTCTTGGTTCAACTTTGGTATATGGTACTTATCTAAAAAAATGTCCATTTCTTTTACATTTTCCAACTTTGTGGCATATAAATTTTCGTAGTAAGATCTAATGATTCTCTGGATTTCCTCTGTGTCTGTGGTTATGTCCCCCTTTTCATTTCTGATCTTATTAATTTGCATGTTCTCTCTCTGCCGTTTGATTAATTTGGATAGGGGTTTGTCGATCTTGTTGATTTTCTCCAAGAACCAGCTTTTTGATTCATTGATTCTTTGGATTGTTTTCTGTGTTTCTATTTTGTTGATTTCAGCCCTCAGTTTGATTATTTCCAGTCTTCTACTCCTCCTGGGTGAATCAGCTTCTTTTTTTTCGAGAGCTTTCAAGTGTGCTGTTAAGTCTCCAATGTGTGCTTTCTCCGTTTTCTTTAATTGTGCACTTAGTGCTATGAACTTTCCTCTTAGCACTGCTTTCATAGTGTCCCATAGGTTTGAGTATGTTGTGTCTTTATTTTCATTAAATTCAAGGAAGACTTTAATTTCTTTCTTTATTTCTTTCTTGACCCAGGGGTGATTCAGTAGTTGACTGTTCAACTTCCATGAATTTGATGGCTTCCTGGGGGTAGCACTGTTCTTGAATTCTAACTTTAATCCATGGTGGTCTGACAAGACACAGGTGGTTACTAATATTTTTTTGTATCTGTGGAAGTTTGCTTTGTTACCCAGTATGTGGTCAATTTTCGAGAAGGTTCCATGAGCTGCAGAGAAAAAGGTATATTCTTTCCTATTTGGGTGGAATGTTCTATAGATGTCTGTTAAGTCCATTTGATTCAATACCTCCAATAATTCTCTTATTTCTCTGTTAGGTTTCTGTCTGATTGACCTGTCCATTGGTGAGAGAGGAGTGTTGAAGTCTCCTACTATTTGTGTGTGTGGTTTGATGACTGTCTTGAGTTCTAGAAGTGTTTCTTTTACATAAGTAGGAGGCTTTATATTTGGGGCATAGATATTCAGGATTGAGACTTCCTCCTGATGAATTGTTCCTGTTATGAGTATAAAATGTCCATTTCCATCTCTTCTGATTGAGTTTAGTTTGAAGTCAATTTTGTTGGAGATTAGAATGGCTATACCTGCTTGTTTCTTAGGTCCATTTGCTTGAAAAACCTTTTCCCAACCCTTTACTCTGAGTAAATGTCTGTCTTTGTGGTTGAGGTGTGTTTCTTGTAAACAGCAGAATGTTGGATCCTGTTTTCGTATCCAGTCTCTTAGTCTGTGCCTTTTTATAGGTGAATTGAGTCCATTAATATTAAGTGATATTAATGACCAGTGGTTGTTGACTCCGGTTATTATTACTTTTTGTTTGTTTGATTAATAGAGTTTGTATGTGTCCCTTCTTTGAGTTAAGCTCGTGAAGGGTCGCTAGATGTCTGAGTTATTGTAAGCAGTGCTGGCAATGTTGGACTCCTTGGGTTGCGATTTTCCTTCTATTACTTTCTGTAAGGCTGGGTTTGTGGCTACGAATTGTTTAAATTTGTTCTTATCCTGGAATATTTTGTTTTCTCCATTGATAGTGAATGATAGCTTGGCTGGGTATATTAGTCTGGGCTTGCATCCATGGTCTCTTAGTTTCTGCAGTACCTCTATCCAGGACCTTCTGGCTTTCATGGTTTCCATAGAGAAGTCCGGTGTAAGTCTGATAGGTTTACCTTTATAAGTTACTTCCCCTTTTTCCTTTGCAGCTCTTAATATTCTTTCTTTAATCTGTATGTTTTGTGTTTTGATTATTATATGGCGATGGGATGTTTTTTTTTGATCAAGCCTATTTGGTGTTCTGTATGCTTCTTGAACCTTCATAGGGATATCATTTTTTAGATTGGGAAAGTTTTCTTCTATGATTTTGTTGAATATATTTTCTGGTCCTTTGATCTGCAGTTCTTCTCCTTCTTCAATCCCTATTATTCTTAGATTTTTTTTTTTGTGTCCCAGATTTCTTGAATGTTTTGTGATGAGAATTTGTTTGATTTGCTGTTTTCTTTGATCAGATCATTTATTTTCTCTATGGTATCTTCAGACTCTGAGATTCGTTCTTCCCTCTCTTGTATCCTGTTGGTTATGCTTTATTCTGTAGTCTCTGTTCGTTTACCTGGATTTTCCATATCCAGCCGGCCCTCGTTTTGTGATTTCTTCATTGCCTCCATTTCAGTTTTCAATTCTTGAACTGTTTCCATTACCTGTTTGATTGTTTTTTCTTGGTTTCCCAGTATATCATTCATGGATTTACTCATTTCTTCGATGTTTTTTTTATATTTTCCATCCATTTCTTTACTCATTTCTTCAATCTTTTTGTTATACTTCTCATCCAGTTCTTTAAGGGATTTATTCATATCCTGTTTAAGGGACTCTATTGCTTTCATAATGGCATTTTTCCCCCTTCTTCTGAATTAAGAGGTTCAAGTCCTTCTATTGTAGGGTCATTGGGTTCTGGTGTTTTCATGTTGCTTTTTAGATTGTTGGAGGAGTTCTTGCCTTGGCGTCTGCCCATCTCTTCCTTCAAATGCTCTCTACTGGATCTTCTAGTACCAGGTCAGGTTCCCTTGTTGGGCAGGGAATTCACTGACAGAAGGCCTACCTTTCCTCAGGCAGACTATTGAAACACAGGCACTCCCTACTACCGGGTTGCACTCACAACCCAGGCCCAGCGAGCAAGGGAGCTCTGGGGAGATCTTGTGGCCCCAGAGGGAAGGGGGGAAGAGAGGAAGGTGTACCTGGAAAAAGGCTGGGATGGGATTCAGGAGAGCTCCGCAGGGAGGAGTAGCCTCTGCCTGGTGACCTGATTGTCGAGGGGGGCGGGGAAATGCTGAATTCCTCCTAGCAGAAACCCTCTGGCCAGGAGAAAACTCACCACTCCTCCAATGGAAGTCTGCTAGAAGTTCACTCTCTCTTGCTGGCCAGGAATGTGATTGAGCTGGATAAAGGCTGGGACAGGATTCAGGAGAACTCCGCAGGCAGGAGTCGCCTCTGCCTGGTGACCAGATTGTCGAGGGGGGCGGGGAAAGGCTGAATTCCTCCTAGGGGAAGCCCTCTGGCCAGGAGAAAACTCACCCCTCCTCCAATGGGAGTCTGCTAGAAGTTCACTCTCTCCTGGATAAAGGCTGGGATGGGATTCAGGAGAGCTCCGCAGGGAGGAGTCGCCTCTGCCTGGAGACCAGATTGTCGAGGGGCTCAAATATATTTCTTATTTGAAAAAGATACACAAGTGATTTATACTTCTACATATATATTTATAATATGAATAAAAGGTTATATTAAATGGTCTAGTATATCATTAGCCTAGTAGCTTCTTCAACTGCATTTCTCAAGTAATGTACTTGACTTTGTGTCATAAGATACTTTTATTTTTAAAGATTTATTCTTTATACTATGAGTATTTTGTGTGCATAAATGTATGTGTACCATAAGCATTCCGGGTATGTGTGAAAGTAGTGGGAGGGTGACAGATTGCCTGGAGCAGGAGTTACATATAATTGTTAGTAGACATGTAGGACCTAAGAATCAAACCCAGGTACTGTGAAGGTGCTCTTAACCATTGAACTATTTCTCCAGAATCACCTATTTTTATTTAATATGAGCTGGAAATTCAATTATGCTGCACATTTTGGTTTCAAACTCCTTGACTTAAATTGTCCTCCTGCCTCAGCCTCCCAAGAAACTCAAATTCACTACACTAGGCTTGTTTCTTCTTTTCCATTGAAATTTGAGTAAATTATAATCTAACAATCAACACTATTACTTTACCACCATTCCCTAGGGCTTCCAAAATATTTCTATTCGGGAATGAACACACATACTCAAAGTATTGATGCATTTATACTGATTCTTCGTTGTATATGTGATCAAAATTGAGTTTATCAGAGTAGGACTCTCCAGCAGTGTTTTTCAAATGACGTATGTGATAAATAATCAGTCCCCCACTTCATATACAGTGGTAAAACTTTCTATATGCTAAAGTGCCATATTTATCTTGTTCAGCCCTGTATCCACAGTTATGAACAGGTTATTTTGAATAAATGAAAGGACAGTATCTATAATAGATATGTAATTTCCAGAGAAGGATCCAAAAGTGTCCCGATATATTGGAGAAGACATTGGATGACCTTCTTTACTTTGATATTCTGGGAGAAGAGTGTGCCTCTAAAATGGGAAAGTATGGCTTGACAGATTTGTTTCCTAAGCAAAAATCTGAAACTCAGAAAGATACTTCAGTATATTTAGAATGTTGCAAGCCTAAGGTGCAAAAAAGTAACAAAACACTCATTGTAACTGTTCCAATGTAATTAGAGGGAAGCAGAAATACTAGTTATCTGATTTTGTAACTCCCTTTTAAAACTCTTAAGCAGCTGTTAAATGAGATTTTAAAATTGTGTAGCACCTTTGAGCTATAATATTTCTGGGTTCTAAAACCTAAGCAAAATTGTGTTTATGTAAAAAAAGAAAAATATCTAAATGGAAACAGTAGAAAGAAATTCTCCCTCACATCTTGTTGTATAAGAAGTATTTTAGAGAGATTCAGCTATTTGAGTCGAGTTTCTTGCTTTTGAAATAAAGAGCAAACCAGCTACAGGGGGATGATGTTCTCAAATAAGAAAGAAATACTTTGGGAAGAAAGGATTTTTTAGTCTTAATGATAATGTGCCATCTTCAGAGAAGTGCATTTGCTTAATCATCCTAGCCAATCATCTGTTGGGGAAAAAACTGATTTCCTTTTCTATTTAAATTTCCAAAATAAGCAGGTTTCAGCCACAGGTATTAGATACCTCATTCAAATCCAAAATTGCATGCTAACAATGAAAAAAATGAGAGCTGCATTGCTATTCAGAGTACTCAGTTCTTGGCAAAATAGTTCTACATGAAAATTCCTGAAGCCAGAGCAGAGGAAACAAAAAGCATGAAGAGGAAATAAGGCAAAGAGACTTAAAAGACCTGTTTGCATTCTTTTTATTTTCTGTTTATTTACTTTTTCTTCACTTAAAATGAACCTCTTCCTCATAGTGAATTAACTTGGCCAGACTTAATACAAGGGGAGGACTTGATATTCTTGTTGGCACCCATGGGATGCTTGCCCTTTTCTGAACAGAAGCAGAGGAGGAGTGGATTGGGGGCAGTTGTGGGGGAAAGAATGGGAAGAGAGGAGAGAGGGGAAATTGTGGTTGGGATGCAAAATAAAGGAATAAATTTAATTAATTCATACATCCATCCTAAAAAAGAAATGATCTCACTGTGTAGCTCTGCCTGACCCAGAAATTGCTATAAAGATCAAGCCGGCTTTGTACTCATGGTTTTCCTCCTGCTTCATTGTCTAGTCTCCAGGAAATACTGGTATTATAAGTGTACCACATCCAGCTCTAGTTTTTAAAATTATTTTATTTGATGAAATGCATTAATTAGCCTTGTGAGTAGCTATAAATGCTACGGTGTCTGTCAAAGAACTTATTTCACTATATCTTAAGTGCAGTAATAATATAAATAAAAACAAACATATTTAGTAGTTATCTTTCTCATGACCATAACAAATCCCTGGCAGATACTACAAAATGGAGAAGAAGTCTATTTTGGATAATTGTTTCAGGGAGATTTGCACCTTCCATTATGGGGAAGGAATGGAGGATTTCACGATGGAAGCAGCAGGTAGCCAGTTCTCATATTTTGTTCTACCAGAACCAGCAGTAGGTTAATTTTTCAAAGACATAGCATAATGATCTATATCAATCAGTCAAGCTCCACTTCCTAAAACCTTAAAAGTTTTCAAACTAGATGTACATGCTTGGAAATAAGCAGTTGAAACATGAAGTTATGAAGTCATTCTAGGTTCAAACTATAGCAACTTTAAAACAGTCATGTAAGTAAAACAGATGCATGAAAATGAAGGCAACTTGTTCATGTGTTTTTTTTCTTTTTTTCACTTTTTGTTTAACAATTTAAAAAGTGGATTTTGTAATTTATTAAGTGAACCTGTCTATATTTAAGATTTCTCATATACCAGGCAGAAACAAAATAGTTCAGATATTGGGAGTAAGATACAAAAACTGCTCGGTCATTCTTCATCTTATTTATTTGTACCTATAATTTATTTTTGCCACACATGTAATCCATAGAAACAAAAGGCATGTCCCCATCAAGATTAGAGCAGAACTACAATTATACAATAGAAGAGGATTCTGGATGGTTGATTTCACATATGTTTTTAATACCAAGAGGTTCTTTTGAGCTCAAATACTAACTAGTATGTTTCTTAGAAAGAAACAGCAGAGAACACACACTATGATCTCTGTTTTTAGAGGGTTAAGAAAATGCAATCATTAATTGTAACTTTTTAAAATTTTTATATCAAAAATTGCAACTTCTATGTAGGTTTACAATGCCTTTCCTATTTAATTTGTTCATCTTGAAAAAACAACTCTTGTTTTATTCTAAGAGTAATTTTTTTAATTACCAAAAGTTTTGATTACTTTTCCCAAAGAAAAGTTTAGGCTACTCCTCAGAGACTTTCAGGCTATTATGTTAGAGTCTTCTTTACACTTGTTTATACTTCTTTATACTTTTATCAGCAAATAAGCCTTGGTGCAATTAATATATAAAGCAAACATGCAAAACAATTGAAAATAGAGTGAATTTTGTAAATTAGATATTTTTAACAAAAATGTAAATCTTCCTTCTTGTTTCCCTTACTTTTTCATTCCTTCTTTAATTCGTTTTGTGGATTAACAGGTAAGTTAAAGAACATTTTTTAAAAAAATCTTATATTGAGCTAGTACATTTAGGAATGTATGTAGAATATACCTTTTATTTACTATTCTTTTACTCTATATACACATTATCTATTTTATATTTTACCAGGCAAAAAAATGCATTAATAAAAGATCAAGTGGAAGATAGTATTACTGTGTCATAGATTATTTAACTATTAGAATGGAACAAAATACTAACATATAATCAGGGTTACAAAAACAACAGACAGTTTATGAATTGTAATTCCTACAATTCATACTGGGTCTGGCAACAGAAAAAAAAGAATCAAAACAATTTTATATCACTCCTTCCTCGCTACTCTCTCACAAATGTACATAGTGCTACAGTCTTTTTTTCCCAAAGTTTATTAAATTATAAAAGTTTCCATTTCCGCCCCCCTCCCAACACCCTCCCACTCCCCCCACTCCCTCTCCTCCTCCCTCTCCATCCCTAAGAGCAGTCAGGGCTTCCTGCCCTGTGGGAAGTTCAAGTTCCTCCCCCCTCCATCCAGGTCCAGGAAGGTGAGTATCCAAACAGACTGGATCCGCAAAATCCAGTATATGCAGAGGAAACAAGTCCCAGATGTTCCAAACAAGGTTAAATATAATGGGGTACACATTGTCACACACAGTTAATTTTTTTCATTTAGATTTTAATTGTTTACTAAATTCAATGTTCATAATGAATCTTAACCCAAACTTAACATACATTGCTTTCTTGATGTGACTTAAGTGAATTATTTAAAATTACCTATATTTTTTTATTATTCACTCCTTCTATTCTAGCATATTTCAAAGCTAAAAAGCCAATAGAAGAATAATACCCAAGTTGTTAGCTTCAATCTACAAATACACTTTCATATTAAGAGGGTATGACTTTCTCTTATTGTAGTGGTTTACTCTGCCATGCCAGAACTCCATGGGTAGAGACAGGGATATCTTTGAGGGCAGCCTGGTCTATGTGGTGAGTTCCAAAACAACTGGAGCCACAAAATGAGGCCATATCTAAAACTAAGAAAAAAGTATTTAAGAGAGTATTACTCTACAATGATATCTTACATTGAAGAATAATACATGGCTTATGGGATCCTGAACAGAATAACAAGTAATAACGCTTTGTATAAAAATTAGTAGGGATTTTAAATTAGTGACAAGAACATAAAAACCAATATGGGAACATCACAATCATGCCTATGAAGTGAAGATTACTGGTTTACTTTATACATTGTTGTATAGTTAAACACAGAGTACGTAAAACTCTTAGAACCACTAATGAGATGTGTACCAGTTAACATCAATCCCCTTTTTTGAGATTCTTATAAAATTCCATCTTCAGAAACTTGCATAGCTGTATAACTGGTAAATGATGATGATAGAACCTCATTCTGTCCTTCTACCTTCTATTCCCAAAACAAAACAAAGCAAACAAGTGTACCCACCTACTAACCAGCTGTGCTTTACTACTATCAGTCCGAGAAATACACATGCCCAAGCAATATTCATGTGAAATTCTGGAATTAAATTGGGATTTAATTTAATTTAATTAATTTAACCTAATTATTAAATAGGTTTGCTTAAAAATTCTCTCTACATGTCTCTGTGTTGATATGAGTCTCTTGTGGTTCTTTGTTGGCTTTTTTTAGTTCTGTTTTCTTTCTATTTTGTTTGTTTTTGTTTTATTTCATCTTATTTTATTCCATTACTAGATTTTTGATGCCTATTTTCTAACAAGAGGCAGTCAGGGTGTGGAATCTAATGGGAGGGCAGTTTTTCAGAGGATTTGAAGAGGAGAAATTATAATCGGAATATATTGTAAAAAAATCTATTTTCAATTTAAAAATAGAAAGCAATTAAATGAGAATTGATTGGGCAAAACAGCCCCAGCATCCCTAATAACTGAACCAAAACTGAACCCTGTGAACTTTACAAGTTTATAACCTCCAACTAATCTATGTGTAGACACTTTACTGATCAAAACCTGCCAATTTTCCTCTAACATTGTGCTTTCTGTTGCATTATTCACTTTTGCTTTGCTGTGACAAAATATTTGAGGTAATTTAGATGATAATTGATGCTCCAGACCTTTGAGTTCATGATGGCAATGCTGATTTTGGACCTGTAGCATGACAGTTCATCATGGAAGGAATGTATGGAAAAGAAGCATATATGGAAAGAAGATGTCAGAGCCCCAATCTTCTCTTCATGAAAGCACTCACAATTACCTAAATAGCTGCTAATAAATTCTGACTTCTGAAGACCCCATTGACTTTCTTAGTGATGTCACGTCTTCATATTTAATGCACTGGGTACTATTTCAAACCCAAAATAAAGCTTCAATGGAATGCTTTGTCCCACTTTTGTCGATACATTACGTAAGTTTTTCTCTTGCAGTTCTTTGGTGAAGTCCCAGATTATGTATGGTCTGGAGCATCCTGACTCATGAATCATAATTTTCTCAAATAAACTCTGAAAATTTAATGTGCCCAAGTTCGTCTTTTTACACCATTAAGCCAATATTTGGATTTTCTTTTGCCAGCCATGAAATACATACATAATAATGAAAAGTACAAAATAATGAAAAAAGTACAAAATCTTCAAGCCAAGAAAAACAACGATACTTTTCTACCTCTGGTAGTTCCAAATGAAAATGAAAATCTTTGTACTTTTGTCTGTCCACAGTCTTCAGTAAGACCCTTACCGCCTCATTGCTAACAGACATAGCAGCACTTACTGAGTTACTAATGAAGAATGAAGGCAAGAAAATGGTTTTTTGTTAAATACTCCTTTCGCTTCTGAAAGGCATCTCCTTAGCTAAATCTCAGAGCAAGTCAATAACCTTTTCTAAGTGCCTATTAATTAATTTCCAGAGATGGAATAAATGAAGAAAGCATCACACTGCTTCTCCCCCTACCCTTATTGCCAGCTTGTACAGAATCTGCTATTGCCTTGCTGTGTTTTGTTTCCAATGAGGAAAAATGTTACCATAGCAACCAGTTAGTCGATCTACTTTGCTTAGTATTTTATTTTTCTGCATAGTTGATGAACATAGATTGTTTCACTCATTTAGAAATTTTTATGTGTTTCCCTACTGTGTTCACAGATCTAACCAAATCCCGTCTATTATCAGAATCTCACCTGTTGGACTTAAAATACAAATTGCTAATGTAACAATAAACAGATAATGATATAAAACATATCTGAATGTTAATATTTTAAATAATGTACAAATTGTAAGATGTTGTATGTAGTTACAGAAAATATACACATTTATTTAGTGAAAGTTTTCAAATCCCTTCGGTTTAAGGTGTTTTGTATTGTTGATTTGAATCTTTGGAATTTGAGTGGTATTTTATTTTCTTCTTTGAAATGCGGTAGATAAAGGAGGCTGCCTCACATAATTCAAGAATAATTGCTTCTTGAATACAGAACAAAAGAATTGCTAATAATTTAGTTGAGCTCAGCTTTCTTTTCAGTGCACAATATCGTCTGGTTCATTTATTATAGAGAGCAATTGTTGCAGGGACAGAAATGAGAGAATGCCCTTGTGCAGACATAGTTATTGCACAGAATTTATTAGAACCACATCAACAGGCTTAGTTTAAATAATAATGGTAATTGTTATTTTGAAATCCTTTTCATTTGCACAACATTTTGTACTTTTAAAATGTCCTGTAAGATATTGTAATATCATATAACTATTCCAAATCTTGTAGATCATAGAAATAAGCTCCTAAATGATTGTACTTCAATTCTTTGTAGAAGTTGCATTTTTGGGACTGCTGATTATGAAACATATCCCCACCACTTTCTCACTTTTTGAGAGAGTAAGACAGAGACACACAGACAGACACACCTTAGGAACTAGTGTAGTTTGCTACAGACAGAGACCACTACAGAAGACCACAACCCCCTGTGTCAAAGCTGAGCATGGTATTCCACCAGAGTGAATGAGCTCCAAAGAGCCAGGTCATGTGCCAGCGATAAATGCTTGGACCACTGCCTGGGGCCACACAAAAGGGGGCTTGGTCCTGCCTCAACTTAATATGGCAGGCTTTGTTGACTCTTCATGGGAGGCCTTGCCCTCTGTGAGGAGTGGATGGGGATGGGGGAAGGGGAGAGGAGTTGAGGGGGCACTGTGGTTGGTATGGAAAATGAATTTAAAAATTGAAAAAAGAAACCAAAAACAACTGGAAATGCAGAGCTGTGGAACCTAGTCCCAATGATACCTCTGCAAAGCATTCCCACAACTAAGGAGAACATTAAAAAGGGGAAAGGAGTGAGATTGTAAGAGCTAGAGGATCTGGGTATTTGCTGTGAAATTGTCTTGTAGTATTGTCAGAAGCTATGCCCATAAGATCTCACCAATATGACTCTGCAGACAGATGAAAGGGCACTAATAATAGACATGCTAAAGTGTATGGAGTAAGGCCCATGAGGGCCCAACCCTACACACAGAACTAGAGGCAAATCGGGAACATGAATAGTGTGAGAAATAGTCTTCTCCAGGGAAGAGCACATCAGTTATTCATCCAATACCAAATGATCATCTCTGAAAACACATACAAGTAACATTATATAGATTGAAAAAGTTATATTAAGGAATATATACATCTGTAATAAATCAACAATAACAATTAATGAAAAGAAAGGCCATGAATCTGAAAGAGCAAGGACCAGTATATAGAAAAGTTTAGAGTGGAAGAAAAGAAAGGGGCAAATGTAAGCACATTATAATCACAGAAATTAGAGCAAGCAAAAGATACTTAAAAAAGAATTAATATAGGGTTATCAATGTGCTCTAGTCTGAGAGACAAAGCAGTGTGTTGTAGTTCTTTAGGAACAGTTAAAGGATATAGAAAACCTATCTCTTGTATCTCTGTCCAGTACAAAAGACCAAATATGTAGTCTAATTTCAACAATTGATATTTGTACTCTCTCTGTCTCTGTGTGTGTGTGTGTGTTTTATAATATTCTTTATGTAAGTTTCAGGATTCTTTTGTTATTTGATAATTTTATTGTTAAAACAATCTTATTTTACATACCAATCCTAATTTCCTCCCCCTCCTGTCCTGCTACCCACATCTTCTCCCCACCCCACTCCCTATCCACTTCTCAGAGAGCATGAGGCCTCCCATGGGCAATCAACAAAGTCTGTCACATCACTTGAGAGGACCAAGGCCATGTCCCCTGTATCTGGGCTGAGCAAGCATCCCTCCATAGGGAAGACACTTGAGAACAAAGTATGTCCCTTCATATTTTGGTATTAATTGTAAAGAACACCACATGAAAGGCAAAGGTTTACAACAGAATTATTTTGCTTTTACCATTTGTCATATGGTACTGAGGCATTTATACAAATTTATTTTTTTGCTTGTTTATTAAAATTGCTCTGGTTCCTGAACTTAACCTACTAAGGATATGTGACCTCTCTTTGACAATTCCCACCCTCTTTCAGGATTGTCATTATCCATTATGTCTGATGTCTCAAGCAACTTTCATATACTTCTTTCTTTCTACTGATCAAGATCACTTTGTCTTATTATTTGGAGTTTTTTAAATAAAAAATCTTATTTCTATTTCCAACTATGTATCAAATTAGTTTTATGAATTTGGCAAGTTCTTTTTGGCAATCTATGCCTTAAATCAACAAATATCAAATGTGCCTCGTTAGGTCCGCCTTGGTAATTTCATTTACTTGTAACAGCTATCAATTGAGCAAATGGCATCACTAATTGAAGAGACGCTAGAAATCACCTAGAAAAGTCCCCTTAAATTTACAAAATAATAGAACCCAACATATCTTTCAAATTAAGTTTCCAATATATTTTCCCTCAATGTCTCTTTTGGTTAGGAAAGCACCTATAAAGGCACATATGCAAACATTTTCCTGTATATGTATAATGTGACTCCCTAAGGTCCTGCAATGGCTGCTGAGGAAAGAAAAATTGGAGTCAGAGATGAGACCAGTGTCCATAATAAAAGAAATAAAAAGTATTGCCTCACCTGCCAAAAAAGAATAGAATATGAGCCTGTATGTTTAATAAACTAAATTTTGGAATCGTGGTCTTCTAAGAGGGTAGTTACAAAAAACAAATCTTCAGAAGGAAAATATTCCACCGGACTCATTTTCTTCTTTGGATTGCTGCTAGCCCTTATCATCATCTCTGTGTTAGCCACAGGCAGTAATGGCTAATAGAGAAGTTGCTTGACCTTTTACTCCATGGACAGACAAATTGTTGTAACAAAGTATTCATCTTCATTTTCTGTTGCATTGTTGAAACCAGAATTTTATTTTTTTTTACACAATGAATGAACATCTGTGGCCAATAGGAAGAAAAAGAAAACCTCAAAAAACAACATTAACCAGACAGTGTCATTTCTCAAAATTAAGGCATTAGTTCTCAGCTTGTCAGCTCTCCGAGTACATCCAAAGTAAGTTTCTAGCAAATTGTCATGTGGTCACTGTAATAACTATTAACTGAAAAAGTTATCCATTTGGTAAGGGCTCAAAAATAAGAGATGGTAAGATGGATTATATTTTGTCTTCTTATTGCTTAACACAATTGAAAACTGGGGTTCCTATATGGTGTGTCTCTTCCCCTAAATGATTAGCTTTCTGAAAAGTCTATGCAATTTAAGAGAGACCTATTTCCTCTCTAGTTCTGACATCCTTAGTGGCAAGCCCTTAATGGAGAGTATCATACAACTTGTCTTGATATCGTCCTGCTTGTTTTACTTCTCCACCAGTGTTGATCCCAACAGCACTCTCCAATAGCCCCTCTAAATGGATGTGTTTCCTCTTCTGGGTCTGTTTCCCCGCAACTCTGCTTAAAAGGGATGGTTTCAGGAATAATACAAGGAAACAGGCTCAAAGATGGGATCTTGCAGCTGGTGGTACTGTTGGTTAGCTGGCAGAGTCCTCGTCTCTAGGGGGTAGATGAAACACTGATAAGTACCGGCATGCATATTATTTGGACCTTCACATGTTGAAAAGTAGAACAATGTCTCGCTAGATGAGAAGAAAAATACAATGTTTCTGTCTTTTGAAAGGTTTGCGGAGAGTGTTACTGCTAAGGACAATAGAATGAAATGGTGTTGGCTAAGTGCCATGAATTCATTAGGGGAAAAAGAACTACAAGGAGCAACTAAGAGTAATACATCCCAGTTTGAAGATTCAGTCTGAAAGTTGTGAGAGCTTATAAACAAACAAAATGCTATTTCCTGCAGCTAAAGGAGAGTAAAGGCAAGTTTTATGTCCAAGGCTTAATTATTTGAAGAGCAGAAGTTACAAATGGGTCAATGCTCAATCTTGGATTCCTTGCTCCACAGGTTCTGAGTGCTGGTTAAAAAGATTAAGATTCCAATACTAGTGTATAGGGAATATTTGTACTAATTCACCACAAGGCATGGAGTTCCAGTGTTCTTTTAAGTAGTTAATTTTCTCCCTTTATTATTTTAAGATATATTTATTTTATTTTACATATTTGAGTGCCTTGCTTCCAGGAATGTATTGCATGTGTTTTCCTTGTGCCAACAGAATTCAGAAGTGGATGCATGATTCTCTGAAACTGGAATTCCCCCTATATTCTAGTTATTGCATGCCTTCTACATCCTCTTCCACAATATTTCCTGAGCCTTAATGGAGTTTGTATACAAATCTCAACTGTCATTTGTTCCAAACATATTGGGTTGTCATAGGTCTCTGCATTTCCCAATGCAGGAAAATAAATAAATGTAATGCAATGAAAAAAAAATGAGTATTTTTTATTAAAACTGAGAGTAGATTTTGTGTGTGGATACAAATATCTAAAGTTCAGTGAGAGAATAGAGAAAGCAGTTATAAGTCCACTCAACTAGAATTGTCTGAGTTTTGAGAAAGACACCAAAAATATGCATCGGAAATGGATAGCATTTTTAACAAATTATGTTTGAAAACTTGGATATCAACATGGAGAAGAATAAAACGCCATACTGATCTTTTATCTTACATATAACTCAACTCCAGCTATATCTAGACTCTCATCATAAGGCTGGATACTCTGAAACTGCCTAGTAAGATTAGAATTTAACATGTAAACACTAACAGATAGTTTCTAAAAATGGCTTCAGTAGTACAGAAAATAAGACCAATGGTTGACTAATAAAATCTCATGAAAGTAAAACATTTCTGTACAGCCATTGAAATGTAATTAAGTGGATATGCATGCAAGAGAATTGGAGAAAACATTTTGTCAACTGCACATCAGGGAATGGAGTAATTTCTCAAATATACAAAGAACTATAACAAACAAAAAACTAAATACCAAGACAGAAGTCCAGCTAAAATTGGGATATGGCTTAAAGAGAAACTTTTCAAAAAAAGAAATGCAAATTACTAAAAAATATTTCTAAAATTGCTCAACAACCTTATCCATCAAGAAAACACAGATTAAAATCACTTATAGGATTCCATTTCCCCAGAGTCATAATAGCTACAATCAAGAATACAAAAACAATGATGGCATGGTGTGATAAAATGGGATTCCCTTACATATGGTTATGTTTTTCTTCTATGCATGTATACATTGTTGACCAGCTTTAGGTAACTAGAGGAAGGTCCTCCTGAAATAGCTTTAGAATTACATCACTCCTAACCATTAAGAGACATCTCAGAAGATTTAATGTCAAGGAACTTTCTAATAATAGATAATAAAGACATGATCATACAGTAAATGGCAATCCTTTAGGCAAAATTGGGTGCCTAATTATACAGGGTAAATGTACAAGCTGCACATCACTTTAGAGTGTTACAGTGATTTGAGAGATTGAATCCATTTTGCATAGATTAAATGTAATTATCTTGTTAAAGAATTTATCATTTAAACAATGATTATAAGCAAAAATACACCAAATTATGTTTTAAAAGGTGCTTATTTCCCATCCTTCAGTGCTCATGAATATTCCTGTATCTAAAGAAATTCTATTGGTTTTCATGCATAGGAATTCTGACTTTATGTATTTGCACCACTGAAAAGTTACTCTTAAAAAGCTTCTTAAAATGATTCTATGGTTTATCAAGTTTAGGCCTACAAAGACAATGTATTAAGTCATTTTATTTAGAAAATACTTCCATAATGTGCCAGGTACATTATTATATATGATTTCTATATTGAAAATGAATGTAAAACAATTTAGGGAACATAATTTTTCCTTTCTTCAAATTCTGTAAAATAAAATAAATGGGTCCTCAAATGTATTCCACAGATGCTATATAGCCATAGGCACTTTGTACAAGATATTTACAAAGACAAGTAGTTTTAGAAAATCATGGTTTTAACAAATGAAATAGTTTAAATGGTAATATCTCATGGTACTTAATGTGTTTATGTGCATCATAAACCTATAAAAAGGTGATTAAGATGTCATAAGCACTTGCATGGACAAAATGTTCCCCATTAAGTTTACTGCTAAAAAATGGTGAATGAAAAAAACACACACCACTATTAATCAAACTGAAAGTCTATACAAACCACTGAGCTTCAATATGGTTAGAATCGTAATTTGAAAAGGAGTTGTTAGGGCTTAAAAGAGGATTTTATTACATGTCTTAGGGTTTCTAATACTCTGATGAAACACTGTAACCAAAATCAATGAGGGAGAAAATGATTCATTTCAGCTTTCTCCTTATGCATGCCCGTCATGCAGGGATTTTAGGGCAGGAACTAAAGGCAGGAACTTGGAGGCAGGAGGTGATGCAGAGGCCATGAAGGAATGATGCTTACCCATTTGTTCCCCATGGCTTGTTCAGTCTGCTTTTAATAGCACCCAGGATCACCAATCCAGGGATGGAACCACCCCTAATGGATTGGTCCTCGCATATGGAACAATAATAAAGAAAATGTCATATAGACGTTTCTATAGTCTGATCTTACAAAGATATTTTTCAATTGAGGTTCTCTCATCTCAGATATCTCTCTCTGTCTTGTATCAAGCTGATATAAATCTAGCCAGCACACACACTTTCACTATTAGGTATAATTTTTGCACTTGTATACAACCAGAAGTAAAAAATCCATGACAGAGTTAGAAATTACAAACAATTACTTTTACTTCCTTTTTCATAGCTTGTGTCTGTTATCTTGTATCAAGTACCTTATCATTCCCTAATATTTAAACCTTTATTTATTTTACCCATTATATTGTGCCCATGTGAATACATAGGTATTTATTATTGACTGGATTCTGCATATGAGGGACAGCAGTGTTTCTTTTTCTTTCTGAGATTATGGGAACTCATTTAACACTATGCATACACTTAGTCCATCCATTTTTCTGCAACTTTTGTGATTACATTTTTTCTTTGAAGCTTAATAGTATTCATATGTATATGTATTTATGTAGTTTTATGTAGTATCCCCAAGTATCAGCAAATGAAATTACATATGAGTATAGAGTTTCTTCACACTAAATGAAACATTCAGCTTAATAAACAGCCCACACAGTGGGAGAAATTCTTTACCAGCTCCACTTTAAACAAAGGGCTAATATACAGAATTTACAAAGAATTGCAGAAATTTAATGAAGATAAATTTTGAGAAGTATCTTACTTTTTGCAGAAGTAATTAAGAATCATGGATCTAGATGATTGCTATGATACTCTTTAATTTCAAAGTACTTTGATTCTTACAGTGTTCTGAATGCATCACCCTCAAATTTTCTGTTTTTAACAATCAATTCCCAATAGCAACATTATTTATTATTATTATTATTGTTGTTGTTGTTGTTGTGTGGTAATGGTTATTAAACCTATTATATTGCTCATGTTAGGCATGTTCAGTACCACTGAGCTTTCTTTAAAATGTGTGCTAGTGATATTGTCATGCAGTACATGATGATATTTCAATTAGTATTCAACCACATACGTTATAGTGATTCCAAATGTTTAAAATATAGTTGAAGAATCCATATTACCTAGTAATGGAACATTGCATGATGGGGCAATGCATTTCTTAGAGTTTTTTTCATGATGCTGCTATAAATGGACCTGATTAGATATGCTTAGATGCTTTGATATGCAAATGCCATCATGTTAACATTTGCCTATTTATTTAGTATAACAGCTGTGCAGATTTGTTGCCTAGAAGCCATCAGTTGTGTATAGCAACAGGTAATATACATAAGTCATCCTGTATATGTGTATAGGTAGTATATATACCCATTTACCTTTCTATACCATATGTATGCATATATTATGTATATGTGTGAATACTTCTTTATTAGGTATGTATGCATATTTGTTTTTATATATGTAGAAACATTCTCTGATATTTACACAATGTTGTAATCATTTACTGGTGCATATCTCAGTTATTATCTCTGTCATGATGTAGTTCATGACTTCATTTGAGAAGTGGGACTTTGTGGAGAGGTGGCTAGATCATGAACTTCCAGTCTTGCAAACTCATAGATTAATATCTATAAAAGGAGTGGATTTAGTGTGATAAACCTTTTCTGTATGATTCTCTGTGCTGTTTGAACCATACAGACCCTTCACTATCAAAACAATACAATGCCAGTCTCTCAGTATACAGTATTTTTAGGAACTAAAACACTCTTACTCTATTTCTTTGTAAACTGCTAAGTATTTTTAGTTATAGCAACTTAAAATGGATCAAGACAGGTCTGAATGTATTTATCAAGGATTACTAGGAAAATGATGGTCCTATTAAGTATCATTGAAAATGAAAAAAGGCACAAAAATAGATGTTTAGTCCCCAATAAGCCTGAAGGTACTTGATTCTTTATTGTACATTTGTTGACATGATGATTTAATTGTAAAACCCTCCAGAATATTTTGAAGTAACTTCCCAAGATGTTTCCCATAGAAAGCAAAGGAATTGATTTGTAATTGAGTGTCATCAAGATATCTCCTGATGTTTTCCTGCTCATCATCATTGGGAATTACTTTCCTTTAGTTTTGAGCTTTCTTATGTTTGAGTTCACCAAACTTTTGCTTCTTACTTCTCAATTCTTGCTTCTCCATCAAATATCAACTCACCTTCTGTATTTATTTAGAACTTTATACAAGAAAGAAAGAAAGAAGGAAAGAAAGAAAGGAAGGAAGAAAGAAAGAGAGAGAGAAAAGCATTCAGTGGTTTGGTTAGCACACCAAGTCTCCAACCTCTTATTCCCTGTCTTCTGTGTCATATTGGGTTTCTTTGCCTTATTGAGTTTCTATGCCACTGTCTTATTGCAAGAAAATCACTTAATCTTTCAGCAGATCAATTTCTGTGTTTATAGAGCAGAGATGATGATAGGCTTACTGCCTGCTGAACCTGGGTAGATGGTGTGAGGATTAATGGAGTAAACCACTGAGAAGCAGCTGAAATCTTTAGGAGAGAGGAATCCCAGAAGCATGATTTATTCTCCTCATATATAGTTTTAGTTTCATTGTAAATAAGTCAGCATTCACTTTTTTAAAAGTGAACCTAGCACTCAGGCAAGAAAAGTAATCGTTCTAAAAATCATATGTTTGAAATGTAGTTCCAGGGTCACAAAAGTGTAACTTCAAAATTTGTCTATTTTATAGAGTTCCTGATGGTGTTCATGAGCTCTTTTTGAAGCCTTTTCTCTCTACTTTGTTGAAATGATGGAGAGGCTGCTTTGCAATTACATTAGGTTTTCAGACCAACATGTTAAGTGAATCAATACTGACATTGATCTTTTTCTCTAACATAGGGAGTGATGTGGTTTGCAACTAAAGTTAGAAGAAATCCTAGGTCTATGTTTCTGTCATTATTTTGTCATGATGAAATAAACAAAGACCATCCTTGACATATGTGGCAGGTATCTACTTGGGGAACAAAAGAGAGGAAAGCTGCTTTTTGTTTGTATGTATGTTTATAGGTTTAGTTAGTACACCAAAAAGAGGGAAGTACATTGATGTGGGGTGAGGACTTCACTTATTTGTGGACATAAAAGTAAATATTTTAAATGTAGTTTGAGATGGCACTGATCTACTAAAATAGCAGTTGTAGAATCTTCTCAAAGATCGATGACGTGACTGGCCCTGTTTAATTAACTAAGTTTCTAGTACCAAGCATGATTTCCCTCTTGTTGAATGGGTCTGAAGTCCAATGAAAGGTGTTGATTACCACCAACAAGAAATGATATCAATATAATAAATATCAAAAATAAAATAAATATTAAAAAATAGAAAAAGGAAAAGAGATTTATTAGGCCATGGGTCCCTAAGAGCATATTTGGACATCTTAAAAACAAAATGTTTTAGATTTAGGTTGCTTCTTTCAAAACTGTTTATTAATTACTGTATGTTACCTCTGAACCTTAGCTTTGTTTAATAAAATGAAATGAGACTATTGTTGTTTTAGCATCTAATACCATAATGTCAAAACGAGTCGATGAATGAAGCTTTCATTTAAATTGCTATTCAGCAAAATAGGTGGCATTATAGGAAAGAGCCAGGTCAATTCCCTTATTTGAGAATGGTGCATTCTATTTGGAAACAGAAGAAAAAGACTCAAGGACTCACAATGGGAAAATGTAGTTAATGGTTACCTAGAATAGAGTGCTTTACTATCATGCACAAGACAAGGGTTTAACCCCTAACACGTGTCACCCCCAACACATAAAGAAATTAGTAGTAAATGATAAAAGTAAATATTTCTGTGTTGGAACATGTAAATCAAAGTAACTATTTTACTTGTTGTACCAGACTCTCTAATATTTCCAGGTTGCAGTGCACTTGTAAAGAAACAGCAAGTTTTAAGGTACTTGTTCATGTCTGATATTCTAAACTTGTTGCTGTTTTTCTGCTCATTTTTCATACGATTTTGTTTATAGAATATTGATTACTAAACATTTTGATACACAAAATATTTAAAACACTTGCTTTCTTAATTAAATTATTGTACAAATTAAAGAGTTATTTGAAAAAACACAAATGGGCAACAAGAGATGGTATTTGAAGGACACTTTGTGGTCACTCCAATGGTTTCCATGGCAAGTATCATTCCCCTTAGTGTAAAAACTGAGTTATTACTATTGTCTTCAAATTTCTTGTTCATTCTCAAGTGGGCAGTATTGATTTAGAGCAAGTGCACTCATTGGCTTTCATTAAGCACACAGAAATCATTATCAGCATGGTTTATAATTGCATAATTCTGTCTACCTTCATATGACTTTGTGAATGGAAGATAAAGAAATGGGAAAATGAGTGGTCTCATTATCCCTTAGGAAATTACAATATCTCTGAGTGAAAAGGGACATTTTAAAACATTTCCCTATAGGACATCCATTTTTTTAGGTAGTAGAAGATGGGTTCTGATTTCTTCATGTGTAGTTCTAGGACTAGCTGATGATATGGCAATGAATTATTTTCTTGATATATTTGATTCGGCCAAATTCTTACATTTTCATAGATTGGGGGGGGGATTGGTTGGGAATTTTTTTATTTTTTTAGATTAGAAGTGTTTTACTTTATAATTACTTTTCAAATAACCATTCTCTCCAATTGAGTTCTTTATGGCCCCAAAACATAGTCTGGTATCTCCTGAGATCTACTCAAGTCAGTGTGATCATTGAAACATTACAAAGCATGGCTAGGACAATGAATCAGTCAGTTAGAGCATTAACTACTCTTGTAGAGGATACTAGTTCAGTTACAAGCACCCAAATGGCATCTACAATCATCTGAACTCAAGTTGCAGGGGATGCAATGACTTCTTCTAGACTCTGTGGGCATTCAACATGTACATAGGGTACAGACAAAATTTCCATACATATAAAATGAACTTATTTTAACTTACAAAGAATTAATAGAGCAAATACAAACTTATGACCATAGTAAAATGTAGCACAATTAATAAAAACCCAGTGACAGGTATTTGGGTTCAACCTGAAGACCAGAAAAGTAAAGAAGTCAGCCACTGGCTCTTACCTCTACATTAGCCCCAGCCCCCAAATTGTCATCCTGTTTCCAGGAATCCCAGAATGAGACTCTGTGTGAAAGCTCTACCTCCATATTTATATTCTCTCTAGTTTTTTGATTAAAGGTGTGCACCACTACCACCCAGTTTCCATTGCAAGCTAGTGTAACTACTAGGTTTGAAGAAAGGTGTGTGTCACTACTGCCTGGTCTGTATAACTGATCATTGTGCCTGTTTTACTCTCTGATCTTCAGGCAAGCTTTATTAATTAAAATACAAATGAAATATCACTACAGTAAGTGTTGTTGGATTTTTAAGAAGTACAACTGTGAGTTGGAGGCCAACTCCATCTACAGAGAAAGTTCTAGGACAGCTAATGTTACACAAAGAAACCCTGTCTCAGAAAAAAAAAGTATATTTGAAGAAACTTATATAAACTACTTGTCTATACTCAATTTTGATGTGTGTACACGGTTTGAGTGTAATGTGAGTGTGTATGTGTGTATCCTCATATGAAGAATACAAGAAAATATATGGAATGTTCATATCACTTTCTGCCTTCTGCCTTGAAGACAATGTCTGTTGCTAAACCATATTCTCCCTGTTTCAGACATGCTAGTTGGCCAATGGGCTTTATTTGTCTCTGTTGGTCCACACCTAATGCTGGAGTTGAAAGCAAGTGAAGTCAGGCTTAGCTTTTTACACAGGTTCCACAGATTTAAACTTAGATCCTCATGCTTGTGCTTGCAAAGCAAGTGCTTTTATCCTCTGACCCATCTCCACAGCTCCCTCTATGCTGTCTTATGGATTCACTAGCATTAATTACAGTAAGTGTAATCATTCTTTTTTCAGTTCTTCTCTTTAGCCAAAAATTTGCTTTGAGATGCAAGTCAATGATCTTTCAGAATGAATGGGTTTTTAGACTATTCATTATCACAGGTATAGTGTGATCCTTGGACTGCTGAATATCTATAGACTGATAATAGATGCTTTTTTAAAGGTAAAAAGAAGAGTGTCTATAGAAAAGCTTATTTTCCATGTTCATGTAACATACATTCTTCCACCTTCAATGTTTCTCTTGAAGCTCATGCTTTATCAATTGTTGAGAGTTCCATAAATATAAAACTGGACAGCTTCTATGCCCACTGGAAAAGCAATTTCAAAGTCTGAAATTCTTACTAACATTGACAAAATTGTGAATTTGCTCAGTTTTGTACTAAAATCAGTATATAACATAAATTAAATAAAACGTTATTTAAATAAAAAGAAAAAAGAAAAGAACAAAAGCAGATCTTTATTTGTTCTTGCCTAAGACCTTCATAGATCCAAGTCAACCAAATCCCAGCAGGAGTGGGGGAGGAGTCCATGAAGTCTTGTCCAGAGCTAAGGAACTATTGATAATTGATGGCTACTGGGAGAGGAAGTAGAAGGTAAATTTGATCAAAACACATTGTATTCATGCATAGAATTTGCAAACAATATTTACAAAACAAAAAAGATTTAAAAGTAAAATAAAAATAAAAGAAGACAGTAAATTTTAAATATTAAAAAAGTCTAGATGTAATTTCTTTTTTGTTATTGTTTTTTTTTCCCAAGACATGGTCTTTCTATGTAGCCTTGGCAGTCCTGAAACTCATAGATATCAACCTTTCTCTGCTGGGATTAAAGGCATGTACCACCACTGCCTGGCTCGATCTAATTTTCTATTGCTTGTTTCAACCAAAACAAAAACTGGACCTGCAAAGGAAATTCAAAATATCACTCTCAGAAGAATATTTTCTAAGAGTCTCTCTGGATTTCTGAAACCATTGAACCACATATATCATTGTATACATATACAATTTTCTCTATATAGGCATATCTAAAATATCATTTGATTTATCAGTTAGGTTCAGTAGGAGATTAATACGAATAACTGTTTAATATGAGAATACAACAGACTATTATAACAGTATACTGTATCGAAAATGTTAGCATTTGAAATGGCACGGTGCGATTGGTAATAAAAGATTCTACAGACTAGCTTAATACAAAATATACAGCTTTAATAAACAGAAGAAAGGAAACTTAGAAAAACCAGGGTTCCAGTGATCCAGGAACACAGAGGGCAAAGAGGAGAGGGCAAGCACACCTGGATCTTTTATTTGCTTTGTGTGGCCCCAGGGGGACACACCCTAAGCAGAATGTGATTGGCTGAAGTTCCCCATCAAGCATTTTTCTCTCATTGCATTGTTCTCACATGTGTTTTCCTGTTGAATGAAGTTGACCATATGCAACTAAAATCAAGGATAAGGAGGAACTAAATGCTTGATTTTCTGACTGGTATTTTGTAATATACATCTCCTGCTCAATCGATTTGTTTTCATTAATAAACTTGCGGCAAACCATTGACTTATGGAGGATAGTTTTCTTTTAACATATTCTCTAGATTGGGTCTCTTCCAATTCAGGTGCTCATAGAAGGACAATGGTATTTTTTTATCAGGCAAAGGGGTTTACGAGAAGTTGTGTAGTTATAATAACTACTGAAGACTCAATTGAAATGTCTTCTTTGGTACTCTAGTACTACAACTGACATTCCTAAGGCTTGTGGCCTCTCTTGAATTTCAGTGTTGCTTGAAATTTTATTGTTACAATATAACATTTAGAGATATCAGCAATATGCTTCTTAATTTCTTAGAA
This sequence comes from Myodes glareolus, assembly GCF_982192425.1. Taxonomy (NCBI): domain Eukaryota; kingdom Metazoa; phylum Chordata; class Mammalia; order Rodentia; family Cricetidae; genus Myodes; species Myodes glareolus. Next base: position 41,990,895 of record NC_142053.1, read on the forward strand.
TATCCACTTGCCTCGAGGTTCACTCCATTTGAAGATAGTCTTTGGCATTCATTGTCCCAGGACATAAGGTTTATAGCAGAAATTTTGAGAAAATAATTAATTCGATGTCTATTTTGGAACTAGTGGTAGAGAAATAGGTTAAAGAGATAGTTTCAAAAAGTCCATGCATTAACAATCAGAAGCCAAAGCCATAAAAAAAATTGATTAAAAAGAATACATAATGATGCATAAGCAATTTACCACTTACTAAAGAAAATAAAAGATTTTATGAACTGGAGAGAGTAGAAGAATATAAGAAACAAGAAAGAAAATCAGTTGGTACTTTTGAGACCTGATTCTGAGAATTCATATGCCCAAAATATGTCCTTGGTTAAGATGAATGGAAAATAAAATGTGATCACGTGGAACAAAGGGCTATTTTCCAGTTATATTATCCAGTGGATAGTTCAAGATGGTCGTGAACTTTTTTCTTATGCTAATTGAATGAAGCAACAATAGCAGAGAAATGGTGTGATTAATTTTATTATGTCTAAGACAGATAGATAGCCTAAAACAATTTTAATAATTTCCTGAAATCCAATGGAGGAAGGAGAGAGGTATTAAATCTTTTCTGTTGCCCATGAGTGGAAGACACAGTGGCTTAGAAAGGGACACTAAACTAAGTATGACAGTAATAGCTGAATGTGTCATTACCTAGATAGTCTATGGATTTCAACAGGTGCTGCAGGAATATCTGCCAAGAACTAAAAAGCAGATATGCCTTTTCAGTAGTACCAAATCCTTGGTGTTTTGATCCAATTCTGATATGAATACAAACCTTAAAGAAAAAATACAACTTCTCTGAGAAAATTATTGAGCTTAATTTGAATCACCTTGAACAAATTATTCCAACAACAGAGAAAATGAAGCCTCAAAATATAAATTAGGATCTATTTTAGAAAAAAAGTGCACATTATATAATGCATTTTATAATCTTTAGAATTACTCTATTTTATTGTACTCTTTGAAGAAACAGCATGTATGATACATAAAGTTAATTGAGAACAGTTAAGTGTTATAGAACTAACAAAAACATTTTCAATGAGATCCAATTAAACAGTGAATGAAATGGGCTATGTGCTTTTTATGTCAAAGTATTTTAGAAGAAGTTTATTAACAGATATCTAATGGCTGTTTCAGGTCAAGGCATCAGAAATGAGTCTGTAATGTGATTGTAACTTATTTCTGAACATGAACTTCATCAAATTTTGGTAGAATGTTTAAGATTTTAAAGGTAGGATATATATTAAAGACTATATGCTGAAAATGAAGCCTTGGTAATTCCATATGTGATTATTTAATAAAAAGTATATAACATTTAAATATATATTCTGTCTTTTTTTCACTACAACCTGAAATTATAAAACAATGTATAATTCTCATTTTTTGGCCAGTGGACTCAAAACTTTCCTCCCAGACTCATTTGGGTAGTAGGTTATTGACTCACCGTACTTTAGAGCCAGAAAGTGGCAAATTGTCTCCCTTGGCCCAAGTGGGTCTAAGAATTTAAGCGTCTTATTTTATAACTACACATTATGTTCATTGTTGAGTGATTATTCTTCATTTTTTGTTGGTACTAAGGATAGAATGCAAGAACTTTTGTTTGGTAGGCTCCATCACTGAATCTGTGCATGCACATGTGTGTGTGTGTCTGTGTGTCTGTGTGTGTGGGGGTGTGTCTGTGTGTGTAAGCTATGAACATGATCAGTACATTTATTACAAAATTTGATGCACAACGTAAAAGCAAATTAATCTTTGACTGTTTCAGTTTGGAGAGAGGAGCATTTTATAATATAATGGATGCATCAAAAAGTTATAATGTGACTTGCTATTTGTATACAGCTCAATAACTCTGAGATATTTATGCAAGTCTGCAGGAGTGTCATTTGCAAGAGTACCCTCTTTCCTGTGGAAGAATATGAGAAGAGAAATTTTAGTGATAGAAATATTAGGGCTCTGAATTTCCTGCAATAATGGCCTTGCAAAATATTGGAGAATCCTGGAACTCTGCAAACAGATGTGTTGAAAATTTGTGAAACAGTTCCTATTTAAAAAAAATTCATAGAACATCTGTTTGACACAATATCAGGATGAGTTAAGCAATGGCAATACTATTGCACATTTTCTGGATTTGACCAACTTTTCCCAACAGAGGGAGCTGTAAACCTGAAAGAGTAATATCACTTTGAGGTTACAAACCTTGAGAGCACTTAGAAATCAGGACATCTCTTATTGACTGACAAGGTTTCTTCTGTTCATTCTTCAAATCTTGTTTCAGTGGTTGAAGTTTGAAGGCATATTCAGAAGAGTTACATATTTTATAAAACATCAAGGTTCAGTGGCCCATTTAATTCGTATAGAAAAGCCCGAGTGAAAGGTAAAAACAAGGACAGAATGTTCTCAGTTGGAATGCCAATGAAGGTTTCGTTTTGCTTTGTTTTGTTTAAGTCATTTAAGGGCTAAATGACTATGCCCAAAGCCCACATCTCTTCCAGTAATTCATATACATTTTCTAGGAAATCAGTTTATACAGTTCATATTATTAATAAATCTGTGAAAAATAGATGCTTTGAAGAGGGGAGGAGAATACTAGCATAGTTTACTTAGTGATGCTTTCCACATGTTCCTAGTTAAAAATTAAGAAATAGCATCCAAACTAAAATTATTCCTTCATTCAGTCATATTGTAAACATCTTTAATGCATCGGTACCATGCTGTATCTTAAATACAAACATAGTGTTTATATTTTCAATTTCTACTGTACAAAGAAAAGAACACTTTCATATTTTTTGACAATTCTCAATGAAGAATTTTGCAACATTTGGTCTGTAGCTACGATCAATGGCCAAATGCTATAAAATATTTCCCCCAAAATCTTTTTATTTATATTTAAAAAGAAATAGTGCAAAAATTTTACAGGTGCTTAAAGCACTTTGTGTCAATCACCAAAGTATACAATCACAGAATATTTAGTGAATCTGGATATAATTACCAAGAATAAAATGTTCAGCTTTCTTCATTTATGATATTTCACCCTTCCCTATTGATGAGCAAGACAATTCTCTAAAGCAGATAATTAAATCTGCATATAGTGAGATGTGATGTCCTATTACTTGTTTGGCTAGTAACATTTTATTGCTTTTGTTAATTTATAAAATTTTGCTCTATGTCTCATATTCACCTCATAATAAAATTATAGATCTAAAATATAATTCAGGATACTATTGTACAGCATTTGCCTAATTGCACCTTAAGATTGATTCAAAGAAGAGAAAAAGAAAACAAAAAATGTTTCAACATAAAAGATAATACAGCAGAAATAAGTAGAGTGCCATTTTCAGACTTTTAAAAACATTCCTCACCAAGAAAAAAGGCTACAAGATTAAGAACAATCTCTCCATTCTATCACAAAACCCCATTATAATAGCCCACCTTGAATAAAATCTCCCCACTGCCTCTTAAAAAGAAAACTGGATAATTTTTAGTGGCACCAAATGATGGAAAATTCTACAGACAATCCCCAGCCTATACAACAAATCTGTGCTAATATCGTTAGGTATTTAAGTGAATGGAAATCCATGAACTCATGATTGGGTTGGCATGTTAATCTCCTGTCACCCTAATCCATTGTAAGACACCTAACTCAAGAATAACAAAAAGCACTCAGCCCTACACTTCTCATTTCTTAACTTCTGGAGAAATGGCAGGAAACATAGAATAAGAGTGACTGGAGAGTTTACCATAGGCTTTTCTTGTCACTTATTTTGAAAGTCAGAGCAATTTGTAATTTTCTCATCTTGGAAAATCTATCCAAATGGGACTGATCTGAAATGTGTCAAAGTTTCACAGTGGTGTTATTAGCAGAAAAGAGCACATTGATGTAAATGTGTTTGTCTGATCTTATATTCTACATGAAAACTATTCTTTGAGACAGGATAACCAAACAGATATAATTCCATCAAAAAATTCCTTCAAGCCCTTCTGAGTAAAAACACTTCTACCTAGCAGAAATATATTGTCTACTGAAAGGTTGTACTGACATTAAATATTTGAATCTATTTTTGTCTTTATTCCTAATGTATATACTGACCCTTTGTAATATATTCTCTTTGGAGGGATACCTTGTTCAACCTACATATAAGGAGAAGGGCCTTGGTCCTGCTTCAAAGCCATGTGCAACACTTTGTTAACTCCCCATAGGAAGCCTTACCTTCTCTGAGGAGTGGTTAGGGGTGGGTTGGGAGGAAGGTGGAGGGAGCAGGAAAATGAGAGGGAATGAGTAGTAGGATTAATATGTAAAATGAGAAAAGATAGTTTCAAAAATAATGATAAAAATGAAGATCAGAAGAAATCATGTCATGAAAAACATCTACCCTTTTGAGTCTATTGCATTCTGGTGGTCAGAAATAATTGTAGCAGCAGGGGATAAAAAGCAAATTGGAATACTAAAATGGCTCTTTGGAAGATTTGGAAGATAGACCCCCATTGCTGGTGCTTTCTCTCTTCTACCCCTCTGAGTCCTGGAGAGGCATACTGCTCAGTCTTTGCATCTCTTTTCCTTCATATACTCTTTCTCTGGAGCCAAGGAACAAGAAAAGCATGGGTTCCTGAAATTTTTCAAATCTCTGTACATATACCTGCCTTAACCTTTACCCTTGTGGGATTCCCAATTTAGTGTCCTTTATCTGTACTTAATACCTGCTTTTGGATGTCTCTGTACATTTCAAGTTATTTCTCTGTTTAAATAGTTCATATCAAAGTCAATGACATTCAAATCTCTCCAGGTTTCTTTTTGAATTAATCAGTTAATTTTTATTGAAAATTGATTTTTCTCTCATATAATAATCCTGACCACAATGTTCTCTCACTCCTCTCCCCTCCCACACTTCTGCCCATGTACCCCAGATTCAGGAAAGAACAAGCCTCCTAGAGACAACAGTTTAGGAGGCCAAGCAGGACACAATAAGACAAGTTGAAAGCCCTCAAATTGAGGCTGGACAAGGCAATTCAATAGAAGGACGAGTCTCAAGATCAGGCGAAAGACTCAGAGATACACTCGCTCCTACTGTTAGGAGTCCTACAAAAACACTAATATATATACGGAACCTGTTGCAGACGCATGCAGACCCTGTGCTTGCCACTTATATCTCTGTGAACCCTGCTTAGTTGAGTCAGTGGTCCACGATCTCTTAATGCATCCCATCCCCTCTGACTCCTACAATCTTTCCTCCCCAACTTCCAAGGAGTCTCTGATCATAGAAAGGGAGAACCCAAGGGAGACCTACAATTTAGAATCTTTCTTGACATATCTGGTTGTGGGTCTCTGCACCTATACGCTGCAAGGGCAAAACACTCTGATGACAAATGGATAAGGCACCAAACTATGAATATAGCAGAATATCATTAGGAATCATTTCATTCATTTTTTCCCTGTCATACTTGGTTCTGAGCTACCCAGTTTCTGGTTCCTGGCCATCCAGGCCGTGTGGAGTATGGTCACTCCCATGAGTTATATGCCCCAGTGCATCTTGCAGGCAGGACAGATTGTAGGTAGAATTTTGTAGCCAGATTTCTGGAGCTCAGCCTAGTACTCCACTGCAGGTCTCTTTCCTTGTCTCCATCAGTTGCTGGATGAAGTTTCTATGGTGACATTTAAGATAGTCATCCATCTGACTACTGGGCAAGGCCAGTTCGGGCAACTTCTCCACTATTCTTAGGGTCTTAGCTTGGGACATCCTTATGGATTCTTGAAAATTTCGCTAGTGTTAGGTTTCTTGCTAGCTACATAATGGCACTCAATTACAATATCTTGGCCCTTATTCGGAGCAATGTGCCTTGCCCTCTCTGGGGAATGGATGGAGGTGGAGTGTGGGGAGAAAGTAGAAGGAATGGGAGAAGGGGAGGGAGTGGGAACTGGGCTAGGTATTTAAAATGAAAAAAAATGATACTTAGTTTTCTTTTTTAAAAATAAAATTAAAAATGATACAGATTCTTTAATATGTTAAAAAAAAGTTTTGTAGCTGGGTTCATGTCCAAGTTTGTCCTTTATTAAGTTGCAGAGTACCTTCTCATGTCAAAGAGATTAGAATTCAGAGATGAAGGTTCCATACAAACTTCAGCTCAACTATTTATGTTCAATGAACTATGTGTATGTTTTCCTTCACAATGGGGTCCCATTGTCAGCTTTCAGAGTGTGAACTTTTGTAATAACATGTGCTTGTGTTGTTTAAGGATTTCCACGGTATCTCTTCAGCAAATGAGTCAACTGAATGCAATGCAGTCCCACCACAAGAGGACTTGTCAGGGTACAGAAGAGGGCTACTTCAGGCTCTGTATCCCCCATTACTAGGAGTCCTCACTAAGGTCACCCTCATAGATTCCAGGAAGTTTCCACTGTACTATGTTTTCACATCACCCTTTAATCTCCTCCCAAGTTTAGCTGTCTCTCCCCAAATTGTCTCCCTCCATTACTCCCTCTACCTGATCACTCTTATTTCCATCCCCACATGCCCCCAGTCCACCAGAAAAATCCATTTCCCTTTATCAGAGAGATCCGTAAATTCCCTACTAGAACCCTCCTTATTACTTAGCCTTCTGGGTCTGTGGTTTGTATCATGATTATCCTTTCCTGTACAGCTAATATTCACTTATAATTGAGTACATATCATGTATGTCTACCTGGGTATGGGTCACTTCACTCAGAATGATTTTTTTGAGTTCCATTCATTTGCCTATAGATTTCTAATGCCATTTCTTTTAAATAGCTGATTAATATTTATTGTGTAATGTCCCAAATTTTCTATCTTTATTTTTCAGTTTAGATGGATCTAAGTTGTTTACAGTTGCTGGCTATCATAAATAAAGCTGCTATGAATATAACTGAGCAAATGTCTTTGTGGTACGATGGAGCATCCTGTGGAAATATACCCAAGGGTTACATAGCTGATACTGGAAACAAGATGATACCCAAATTTCTGAGGAAGCACCATATTAATTCCCATAGTGGCTGTGCAAACTTGCACTCCCATTAATAATGGAGGATTTTTTGCCCCTTGAATTCAGGATTGGTGATACCTGCAACAGGTTGTTTTTTTTTTCCAGGATTATTTTATTTACTCTGAGTTTTTGGTTTTTCCATGTGAAGCTGAGAATTTTCCTTTCAAGTTCTATAAAGAATTGTGTTGGAATGGTTATTGCATTGAATTTGTAGATAGCTTTGGTAGGATGGATATTTTTACTCTGTTAATCCTATGGATTCAGAAGCATAGGAGATCTTCCTATCTTCTGTTACCTTCTTTAATATTTTTCAGACTTGAAATTTTTATCATGCAAGTCATTCACTTACTTAGTTAGACTTGGTTATGTCAAAATATTTTATATTGAAAAATATCCCCTGTTAGAACAGCAGCCCCTAGAGATACAAGCACAGCCTGTACCAATTGGAAGAAGAGAGAGTGACTTGTTTCCCAGATAAAATGTCACAATCATTAGGCCATAAACTGAAAGGAACATTTCCTGCCCTTCCCTTCCCATCTCAGCCCCAGAAGCCAGCAAGCAGGTAATTGTCTTGCTGCAGGTGGCTCCACCACTACCCTTTGAACACTGTGACCTACAAGACCAGATCAACCACCCACACCCACTGAACCCATTAGTTTCCCTCTGACCATATATTTTCTGCAAGATCAACAGCTGCTAGAGGCACAAGCACCCCTTGCACAAATTGGAAGAAGAGATAGGAATATGGCAGTGTTGGAATACATTAAACAGCCTCAAGAGTAAAATGACACCACCAGAACCCAGTAGCTCAACAACAGCAAGACATGAAAATCCCAACAAAGATGAAAGAGAAGGAAACAACCTTAAAAATAACTTTATGAAGATGATAGAGGCCCTTAAGGAGGAAATGAAAATTCCCCTTAAAGCAATCAAGGAAAATACAACAACAAAGTGGAAGAATTTAATAAATTCTATAAAGAAAGTCAAGAAAAAATAGATAAAGGAACCAGTTCAAGACTTGAAAATTGAAATAGAAACAATAAAGAAAACACAGACCAAAGGAATTGTAGAAATGGAAAATCTGGGTAAGTGAACAGGAACTGCAGATGCAAGCATAACCAACAGAAGATGAAATACAAAAGATGAAAGAAAAAGTCTCAGGCATTGAAGATACAAGGGTAGAAATAGATTCGTTGACCAAAGAAGATGTTAAATCCAACAAATTTTTAACATAAAATATCCAGGAAATCTTGAACACCATGAGAAAACTAAACCTAAGAATAATAGAAATAGAAGAAGTGCAGCTTAAGGCACAGAAAATATGTTCAATAAAATTATAGAAGAAAACTTTGCTAACCTAAAGAAAAAAATGCTTATGAAAATACAAGGAGTTTACAGAATTCGGAGAAGTCACATGCTGGCAACTTGATAGCACACCAGAAAGTTCTAGAACAAAAAGAAGAAAATATAGAAACAAAGAACAATACAAAGAATCAATGAAACAAAAAGTTGTTTCTTCTAGAAAATCAACAAGACAGACAAACCCTTATCCAAACTAACCAAAAGGCAGAGCAAGAATATCTAAATTAAGAAAATCAGAAATAAAAAGGCAGACATAACAGTAGACACTGAGGAAAAAGAAGGAATCCTTAGACCATACTTCAAAAACATGTACTCCACAAAATTAGAAAATCTAGAGGAAATGGAAACTTTTCCAGGTAGATACTACATGCCAAAATTAAATCAAAACCAAATTAATAATTTAAATAGACTTATTACCTATAAATAAATAGAAGCAGCCATTAAAAGTCCCCCAATCAAAAAAGGCCAGAAGCTGATGGTTTCTGCACAGAATTCTACCAGAATTTCAAAGAACTAATAATACTCCTCAAGTTGTTCTATACAATAGGCAAAAGGAAATTCCCAAACTCTTTTTTATGAGACTACAGTTACCCTGATATCCAAACCACACAAAAATGCAGGGAAAAAAAGAGAATTACGGACCAAACCCCCTCATGAATACTGATACAAAAATACACAGTGAAATACTGGCAAACTGAATCCAAGAACACATAAAATATCATCCACCATGGCCAATTAGGTTTCATCCCAGAGATAGAGTTTTTTCAACATATGAAAATCTGTCAAAGTAATCCACCATATCAACACATTGGAAGAAAAAAAATTAGATGATGGAAAAAGCCTTTGAAAGAATCCAATACCCCTTCATGATAAAGGTCTTAGAGGGATCCGGAAAACAAGGAGCACATCTAAACATAAAAAGGGAAATGTACAGCAGGCTGACAGTCGGCATCAAATTAAATGGAGAGAAACTCAAAGCAATTCCACTAAAGTCAGGAACAAGACAAGGCTGCCCACTCTATTCATGTCTATCAATATAGTAGTGTAAGTTTTGCTAGAACAATAGGTCAGTGAAAGGAAATCAAGGGGATATGGATTGGAAAAGTAGGGATCAAACTTTCTCTATTTGCAGATGATATGATAGCATACATAAGTGACCCCAAAAATTCTACCACAGAACTCCTACAGCTGATAAATACCTTTAGTAATGAGGTGGGATGCAAAATTATTTCAAAAATTAGTAGCCCTTCTATATAAAATTGATAACCAGGCTGAGAAACAAATAAACACACATAAGAGGAGGGATGGAAAGAAATAAACAAACTCAATGTTGACATCAATAAAATAAAAACAAAGAGAACAATATAAAGAATCAATGAAGCAGAATTGGTTCTTTGACAAAATTAACAAGATAGACAAAACTTTACCCAAACTAAAAAATGGCGAGAGATTACCCAAATTAATAAAATCAGAAAATAAAATGGGTGCATAACAACAGACACCAAGGAAATAGAAAGGATAGTAAGGGCATACTTTAAAAACATTTACTTCATCAAATTGGAAAACCTAAAAATAAAATGGATATAAGAACCACTTGCCAAAATTAAATCAAAGTCAGATAGGGATTCAAATAGAACTATAATCCCTGGTGAAATATAAGAAGTCATTAAAATTCTTGCAACCAAAAAAAAAAAGAATTTTCTCAGCCTTTCAGAAAAGAACTAACTCTAATACTCCTTGCATTACTCCATAAATTAGGAACAGAAAGAATATTACCCAATTAATTTTATGATTCCATGGTTACCTTGATACCTAACTACTATAAGAATTCCTACCCCCAGTAGTCTTTAAATTACCCACCCACTTGGGCATGGACTCTTATACTATATATGCTGACTGCATCCAGCCTCTTTCATGCCTGCTGGATTCAGTTGTTTTTCCCTGTTCGAGCAAAGGATTATGATCTGTGAGTCTGCCCCTAAATAAATATTCTTTTATTATATTCAATTCTGAGCTAGTGTAGGATTTCTTTTTCAGTGTCCCTCTTTACTAAAACACATAAAGGTTCAAAAAAGAAAGATAATTACAAATTTCCCTATGAACTTAGATTTAAGTCACACAATAAAATATTAGGCAACTGAACCCAAGGACACCATGTGAAGAGACACCATAACCATGGCAGCGCTTATAAAGGAAAACATTTAATTGAGGTTAGATTACAATTTCAGAGGTTTAATTCATTATAATCATGGCAGAACATGACTGTGTTCAGGCAGATATGCTGCTGGAGAAGGAGCTGAGAGTTCTATATCTTCATCCATTGGTAGCAGAAGCAGCTGTGTGCATACTGTGCAGAGATTGGGCATAGGAAGCCTCAAAGTCTGTCCCCACAGTGACATACTTCCTCCAACAAGGCCACACTTACTCCACAATGTCTGACTTCCTCATATGGCCACTCTTTATGGGACCATTTTCTTTCAGGCCACCATACCCACGAAGAGGTCATTGTTATAGCACATCTAATCTGCATTCATTTTCTTCACTCAACATAGTCATTTTCTTTATGTAATCATTCAGTTCCTTCTTCTTTATCATTCCTATCAGAATGTAAACTGTAAACTCAGGCACAAAGTTGGCTGAATTCATGAGTATATGACTTGAACATATCTGAAAATCTAGAATAAAGTGTTAAGAAACATGTGCTTTACTTATAAGGATAAACATAGAAGGAAACAGAATATCTAAAGGATAGTGTCTAGGATAAAGCCACAGAGTATAGCTCCAATATTCATTGAAACACACAAATATCCTGATAAATGAATTCATCAAAATTTCACAGTGTGCGTGTATGTGTGCGCGTGTGTTTGAAAAGATAAATATTTTTGATTCCTACTCATTGTTTATTCAAAATGCACTTAATCTTGGATATTTGAAGCACTCATGTTTTATCAAAGCAAGCAAGTCATGTTTCAGATGACATTATGATTCAGATTCTCAAATTCTAGATCATTTTTCTATTTTCAATGTTACAATTTAAAAGGCTTGAGTATTTGATGAGGGAGAACATATCCCATTTTCTTCTATGGACTGTACTTTGAGCATAAGTGAAAAGTATTTATATAACTCAAGGTCAAAAGAGTTTCCTCTAATTGCTTTTATAAATTTTAAGACACAATTCACATGGAGATAATGCTGCCTTTATGTGCTATAAAAGTTTAAATATACCTTTATTTTCAAATGCTATCTAGTTTTCATGGTACCATTGTTGAAATAACTATTTCCCATTGGATTGCCTCACCAAACCACAATTTGTGACAAATGCATTTCTTTCTAGATCCTTAATTTCTGTTTCTTTAAAAAAAATGTTTTGTAGCCTTACACCAAGTTTCAGTTTGCCTTTATTTTCAGCATTTATAAGTACATTATTCTTCTTCCTAGTAAAATATATTCTCCTCTCTTTAAGTGTACAGTGGATTTTGTGTTTCTTCCTCTTTCCTTTTCCTGTCACTCTCCCTCTCTTCCTGCCTCATTCATGCCCACTTCCCACCCAACACACTCATTGCTTGTGTTGAGGAATACATTAAACTCAGATTCTGTCATGCTCTGCAATCCCAGTCCACAGTCCTAGAGCTGATCCATTTGACCAGAATAAAATGATAACTCAAAGACTTATTATGCAATTGAAGCAATGTAATGCCAATAAAAAATTGTTAACAATAGAAGATAAAGTTGAAAGTTAGCATTTTGGTCCACATTCCTTGACAATAAATTCCTTGAAATTTGAGGATATTATGCATAAGTTACTTCAGATGAATTTATTTCACTAAGGATAAGTCATTTTAAACCTTTATTTGTTGTATTCATTATAAACCTCTGTTTGAAGGACCAACATTTCTACATTCTTACATCTAATATGAAATATAAGTGCTTTATCTAATTTTACAAGAGTCTAAAATAAAAGCCCAATAACACTCCCTTGATAAATAGAAACAAGAGAAAATAAAGTTCGAAATGTGTTCTTTCTTATTGACTACTTTGTGCTGAGAGTAAGGATTTTGTGAGCATTGGAAATCAATATCATGACTGGAGATAGAGTTTTGTGGTATAGGATTTGACTATTTTCTTTCTTTTTTAAATTGATTTTTATTGAGCTCTACATTTTTCTCTGCTCGCCTCTCTGCCTCTCCCCTCTCCCCTTCAACCCACCCACAACATCCCCATGCCCCCAGTTTACTCAGGAGATCTTGTCTTTTTCTACTTCCCATGTAGATTAGATCTATGTAAATCATTGTTGTCTAAGTTCTCTGGGATTGTGGTTTGTAGGCTAGTTTTCTTTGCTTTATGTTTAAAAACCACGTATGAGTGAGTCCATGTTGTAGTATGAGGACTGGCTTGTTGGGGTTTCTGTCCCTCCCAGTACCCCAACAGCCGGCAAGCATCAAAGAAAATCACACACAAGACTCCATAAGGTTATAAACTGATTGACTCATTAGGTCAGGCTTCTTGTTAACTCTTATAACTTATATTAACCCATTATTCTCATCTATGTTAGCCATAATGGCTCCGTACCTTTCTCTGCTGGGCAGGTTACATGCTGTCTCTTCGGTGGTCTGCGCAGGAGTGGCTGAGGAACCTCTCTGCTTCCCAGAATTCTCCTGTTCTCATTGCATCACCTCTACTTCCTGTCTGGTTTTCCCACCTATACTGCCTGCCTGGCCAATCAGCGTTTTATTAAAATATGATTGACAGAATACAGATAATTCTCCCGCACCACCATGTGATACTTGTCTTTCTATGTATGGGTTACATCACTCAAAATAATGTTTTCTAGCTCCATTCATTTTACTCCAAAATTCAAGATGTCGGTTTTTTTTCTCCATTGTGTAAATATACCACATTTACCTCTGTCTGACGTGGGATTAGTGATGATCTTTTCCCATTCTGCAGGCTACTGTTTTGTCTTCCTTATCTATTCTTTGGTCGAGGGGCATTTAGGTTGTATCCAGGTTCTGGCTATGATAAAAAAATGCTGCTATGAACATATTTGAGCACATGTCCTTGTGGTGTGATTGAGCATCCTTTGGATATATACCCAAAAGTGGTATTACTGGCTCTTGAGGAAGGTTGTTTCTTAATTTTCTGAGAAATCGCCACACTGACATCCAAAGGGGTTGTACCAGCTTGCATTCCCACCAGCAATGCAGAAGTGTTCCCTTTTCCCCACAACCTCTCCAGCATAAGTTGTCATCAGTGTTTTTGATCTTGGTCATTCTGACAGGTGTAAGATGGAATCTCAGAGTTGTTTTGATTTGCATTTCTCTGATGACTAAGGATCATGAACATTTCCTTAAGTGTCTTTCTGCCATTTTAGATTCCTCTGTTGAGAGTACTCTGTTTAGGTCTGTACTTCATTTTCTTATTGGATTATTTGGTCTTTTGATGACCAATTTCTTGAGTTCTTTGTATATTTTGGAGATCACACCTCTGTTTGATGTGGGGTTAGTGATGATCTTTTCCCATTCTGCAGGCTATTGTTTTGTCTTGTTGTCTGTGTCCTTTGATTTACATATGCTTTTCAGTTTCAGGAGGTCCCATTTATTAATTGTTTCTCTCAGTGTCTGTGCAGCTGGGCTATATTTTGCCTATTCTCTAACTTTCATTTTTGGCATTACAAGGATGGAAGCAAGAAGGAAGGGAAGAATTACTCTACCTAGTATCAGTGAGTTACACATATCCAAGGATCCTACATACTATCAAAGGGGCAATGGTGGCAGGCAAACAATGTTGAACTAGTAAAATATTTGTCTATCTGTCTCATCAAAGAACACAGATATATTGGTGTACACGAGATGAATAGCTTTGTCAAATGTAGGATACATTTGAAAGTGTTGCATATATTCTGTGGTTATCTCAAAGATTTTACCATGGTTTTTAGTATGTGAAACACTGAACTAATTTAAGAACTATAGACAGGAAAGAATTGAAAAATTGTTTAAAGAAAAACTATAACTATTTTAGAGCTCCCATATTAATAAAATAGGTTACTCTTTAGTAAATTTAAAGCAAATAACTGTAAGACAGCAATTTTACTATAATAGGTCCAAGGAGTAGGCAAAAATGCATTATTAAGAATAAGCTATACCATTCCTTCTAAAGTTCTACACTTTGTACAAGAAATATCCAAAATCAAAGATTCTAGTTTGTAGTACCCATCTCTCTCAGTATTCTCCTTATTTTGTTTCCTATTCAGGGATGTAGAATGAATGCCGGAGTCAAAGCTTGAGTTTTCTTCTTTCTGCATGCTGTGGGTGTAACAATAATTTCATTAGTGAAAATTTTAAACCTTCCCTTTCTCTTAACTCATATCTAATAAAGCAGCAAGTGTGTCCTTTATAATTGTGTCCTTAATACCTCTGTCTTTCTTGAACTTATCTCCATCTGCTTGACAGGATATTAACTCAAAACTTCATCTCTGATCCAGTCATTTTTGATACATGTTCATTTTGGTAATTGTAATGTATCTATTTGCTTTCTTCTCTCCAAACCCTCTGATATACCTCTCTTTCACCTACTAATCTGTCTTCTCTCAAAATTTTTTGAAGATGTACTACACCCAAAGTAATCATTTTTATCTCAGAGGACCCACTTAGAATTTGTTTTCTGTTTCATCTTTTCCAGCTTTATTTTTCTATCAACAGTGAACAAAATTAAATCTAACATTTTTATTTTAAAGTAAAATGAGTTAAAATATTTTGCTGTTTTAATTTTTTTTATTTTTAAGATTATATTATAATTAGATCATTTTCCCCTTTCCATTTCTCCAAAAACACTCTGAATACCCGACTCCCTCTTTGCTCTCTTTCAAGTTCATAGCATCTTTTTCATAACCTGCAGTTATACACATATACATATATGTGTATTTCTATATATTCATAAATATAACCCTCTCAGTCTGCATCTCAGTTACGGTTTTTATTGTTATAAAGAGAGCCCATGACCATGGCAACTCTTCTAAAGGAAAATGCTTAACAGGGGCTAGCTTACAGTTCAGAGGTTTAATAGATTATCATCACAGCAGGTGGCAATGGTGACATACAGGCTGACATGGTGCTGGAGTAGGAACTGAGATTTTCATCTTGATCCACAGGGAGCAGAAGTAACTGTGTGTCACACTGAGCAAAGGAAACCTCAAATCCCATCACCACAGTGACATATTTCCTCCAACAAGGTCACATCTACTTCATCAAAACCACACCTCCTAATAGTGCCACTCCCTGGGGACACCATTTTCTTTTGAATCACCACAATCTACATAATGTGAGCCGGAGTTAGTGAGTAGGCATGCTGGTACTGGAAGGAGCCTAGACATTAGTCACTATGTAGACAGGGGTAGCTGGACTAGATTAGGGCACTGTATTTGGAACCAGGTCTTAGATTTGGAAGGTCAGGGAGAATGCATGGATGGAGTGGGTCAGGGAAATTGATGAGCTACCCTGGAGAAAGATGTGGGCAATCTAGCTGCGTCTAAAAGTCGAATCTAAATTAGTTATCTTAAATTAGAATTGTGATCTACACATTCTTCTGTTTAAGTTTTTTTTAATTTTCAATTAATTTCGTTGTATTTTTAAAACAATCTTACTTTACATACCAATCCCAGTAGCCTTTCCCTCCAATCCTCCTCCTCACAACACCTTCTCCCTACCTCACACCCCATCCACCCCTCAGGGAGGGAGAGGCTTCCTATGGGGAGTCAAAAAACTCTTTCTCATAACTTGAAGCAGTACCAAGGTCCTCTGCCCTGTTTCTAGACTGAACAAGTTATCCCTTCATAGGGAATGGGCTCCAAAGAGCCAGTTCGTGCAATAGAGATAAATAGTGGTATCATTGTTAGTGACCCCACAAACTTTTAAGGTTTTTCTCTTTTCTATATAGTAAAACGTAAATTTTTATTTTGATTGTTTCTTTCTTTTGATTCTTTGAGAGAGTCTCTGGCTATGCAACTGAGTTATGTTAGGAATCACCAGGTCGTTCATGTTGGCCAGAAACTCATGATCATGTGGTCTTTCCCCTCTCTATGGCTATATGGCTGGCATACAATCAACTACACTGAACTATTGTTCCCCACACTCTGAACTCATCACAGACCCTTGTGTCTAATTCTTAATCTTTTATTTTAAAACATTGAGATTTATATAACTTGTTTTCACTGTCCTCCTAGTTTTTAACCATTCCGCATGTCTGTTTTTCAGTTAATACTTCCAATGGTGTCTTCGCACCTAAGAGGTGGTTAGTTACTCCAGTCATTGTGCTGTGGTATGGTAGGTATTTGAGTCCCCCATTCAAAACATTTTCAAATACATTCTTTCTCCCAGCAAAAGAACTTAGCACTAAATAATAGTAATAACTACAAAATTAATAATTTTGTCTTCTAAATATGTTATATATATATATATATATATTATTCACCCCTCAGAAAAACATACAAGTAGATACTATTACTATCCCAGCTGTGAAAATAGAGAAACTAAACCCTAATATCATGAAATTATATATCTCACTTGCTAAAACTGAGAAAAAAAGAGAAGAAAAGATGTTAGAGTTCAGGTAGTATGAATAAATAGCCTTGATATTTATGTACTCTTAAATTCTTTTTTTAAAATTTATTTATTTATTAAAAATTTCCACCTCCTCCCCTCCTCCCATTTCCCTCCCACTCTTCCCCCCTCTCCCTCTTCCTCCTTCTCCAGACCTAAGAGAAGTCAGGATGCCCTGCCCTGTGGGAAGTCCAAGCCACCCCCCCCCCCGCCGCATCCAGGTCTAGGAAAGTATGTATCCAAGCAGACTAGGCTCCCAAAAAGTCAGTACATATAGTAGAATCAAAACCCAGTGTCATTATCATTGGTTTCTCAGTCAGCCCCCATTGTCAACCACAGATGTTTTCATTGTCTTAACCTGAATGAGGAATCCATAGTTCCAAGCTAGAGGAAACAAGATTTCAAGAAAATGGAACACCCATTGCTACCTAAAAATGAGTCAGGCTACTTCTCCTGAGTTTCCTGAAAATGACTATTTAGCAAATGGCATGATTTGGCTTGGGCCTTAGCACAGAGCCAGTGGGTATTGGAAGAAAAGGTGACATTGGTTCTAAATTCCACATTTACCACAGGCTATTGAACTACTTCAAAATAGGAAGCATTCATGAGGCATGTGCTTCCTTTGTTCATCAAAGCAGTTTTACTGAACATCAAGCTCTGTTTTATAGTCAAAATATAAATCAAAGATATATCTGGTAAAGGAAAAGATAAAACATATGGAAAGAAGTGAAAAAACATACAGAATATTATTGGCTTTACTTTAATTCTTGAATACTTTTGTTATAGGAAATGATAATATAATTAGTATTCAGTGTAATTTGTGATAAGATTGTCTTTGAGATTCTCAGGGTACTGTGTTATATTGAGAATAATATAATAGATCTGCAATGAGTTTGAACTTTACCTTTTGCACCATTAGACTCTCAATGATGTGCAACTATTTGCCTTAGAGAATAATAAACCCAGAGAACTGAATCTAGTTAAGAACTCAAAATGTTAGATCTTTCACTTTCCTTATTTGAGTAGGCTTTATGCATTTATACTCAGATACTACAGTGTGCATTTGATCAGAGATCTTCTATCTTAGATCTCAGGAGCTACTATATATAGCAGATCACATTTCATTGTTGCCCAAAATTGCCTAACACAGCATCATATGTTCTGTGTATCATTTCACTTTTTTATGAACCTTGTCACAATTTTGTTGAAATATTGATGTAAAAAGAACAGTTCTTAAACTAGGAAACCTCTTTCTTAAAAGTGATAATAATGTATACACACAGCAGTTTCAGAACAGTTTGTAAAGCGAAAAGGAAGAAACGGTGTGCCTTCTCTCATGAGCAGATGACACACATGAATATTTCTCATTAATATAAGCATGCTGGTTAAGTTGATGGGTCCAAAGCTGATTGATTCAGTTTCACAATAAAGGACACCGAGTTTATATTTTGTGCTTTGCTTTTGATTAACATTTGGAGAAAATCAAGATGACTTAAAATTTGTCTTTGTCCCTATTGAGGATTAATGACCTAGGAAATGGTCTAAGTTATGGTCTCCATTTAAAGCTTTCATTAGTCAATTTACATTGCCTTTCCATCCATTACATTGGGACCTACCATTATCCAGTATTGAAGTCGGAATGCAATATGAGAAATTAAGACTGATTCTTAGGAAAAGAAAAAAGCTGATCTAATAAAGGATTGCAAGTTATTCTACTGAGTTGCCTTTTGTTTTTGTTGTTCTTTTGTATTTAAAACAAGAAACCCTTGAAGATAGAAGTGTGGTTTAAATACAAAGGAAAGAGAGTCCATTTTGGAGACCATTTGACTACATTTGTGTCCATCTGCAATGCCAAATTTATACAAGTCAAATACTACAGAATATACAAGATGAAATTTGAGGGTTTATTCTACAAAAAAGTGTTATCATGTACTTCCATACCCTTGCTATTAAAAATGCAAGATTTGGAGAATAAAATATCTGAGAGAATTTTTGCAGTTTTGATATCAAAATCTCTGTCACTAACAAAGAAAGAAACATGAGTGTTCCCATAGGTCTTCACACAAAAGAATAAAGCTCAGAGGCAGAAAGAGGCTTCTTTGGCGATTTTAAAAAATCAATCTGTGGCTTAATATTTTAATATGAAATGAGACTCATTGAATACATTAAAAATAACAGAGTTGACTGCATACTAATTTTCTTAGAAAGGAAATAATACCATGAAAGGGTTCAAGTGCTATTGAGGAAACACATGGTATTTGGAAACCAGAAAAACAATGTATAGTCACCAAAGGCACAATTGCACAGGTGTGTTAATAGCTAGTTGCCTACTTACCCATACATGAAAGCCTGTACAGAGAAAATTTTTAGAAATCTTTTGTCTTGATCATATTCACAAACTACTTAAAATTGTTTGATACATCTATTGGGTACAGTTTTAAAGATGCAAGGTTTTATTATTCTTACTTTCCATGGTATAATGTTTTTCAGCATTAACTACATAATTTCAACAGGAGGGTTTTTAGTGACTCACAGACTTGAAGAATATTAAGAAGATACTTAAAATAGGTAAAGGAAAAGTCCCCACTTGATTACAAAGCACATTTTGTTTATATATAAATAGACAAAGAACATCTGTAAAATATAGATTTATTTTCTTAGGCAAGGTTGGAAAGACACCAATTCAGTCCTAATTCTTTAAATCTCTTCACAGAAACAGATTTACTACTAAAGTTTTATTACAGTGACTACCACAGTTTGATAGCCATTATATTTTTGTCCTTTTCATTATATGAAGAAATTATTCCTAGGATTAAAATGATATTTTTAGTTAATTTGTAGTGGATGATATCTTCATATAATCAGTTGAACCTATGTGACACTGATCTATATTTATCACTCTTGGGTTTAGGATAATGACATTTTCTGACTTCCTTTCAACATTTCAAAGATCTATTACAATCAGAGTCATCACACCTTCTGGAAATATTTGGCAGCCAGTCAACACTCAGAACAAGCACTTTTAAGTTATATAATTTTTTTCAAATGTTGAAGATGATCTTTGTTCTGAATATGCCTTCCTCTTTAACAAATATCTTTTGGATAACTATCTGTATGTGATGTGGCAACACTTGCAGTGAGAAAATGAGAGTAACCTTTCTGCTCTGACAGATTTCTAAAAGTGATCAATCATGAGAAAATGTAATTAGCCTGCAGCTAAATCATCCACCACGCCATCATTGATGATTAGCTTTTAACTTTGTAATTCCCAATTTTTGAGTGAGCATCTGTACACTAGTAGAACTTTATTCATCCCTCTCATCTGATCTTTACTCTCCTTTCGCTTAAAGTAACAGAAGAAGCAGAAGAGATCTTCCATTGGGGTGGTTATTTTAATTTAGTTTATTTGCCTACTTGACACAAGCTGCTGTTATCTCAGAAGTTGGAAGAGAGTCAACTGAGAAAATACCTCCATCAGCTTGACGTGTAGGCAAGTCTTGGGAGAATTTTCTTGATTCATAATTAATATGGGAAGACCCAGGCCACTGTGAGCAATGTCACTCTTGGTAAATGGGCCTGGAAATAAAAGAAAAATACCTGATAAAACCAATTAGCAGTGTTCCTCCATGATCTCTGCTTCAGTTCTTGCATCCAGGTTGCTTTCCTGTTTGAGTTCCCACGGTGGCTTCCCTTGGTTATTCACCAAGCATTCTGTTGCAAAGAAAAGTTTGGAGTGAGCAAAGGAAACAAGAGTTAACTATTATTTAGCTGAACAACATCTAATTGCACCAATAGCCAATAGCAGAATAATTATAAATCCTAAGGAATAATAAATGTTATGCTAGAGAATTTGAAATATGATATATATTTAATAATTAACTAATTGGGTTTGTATAATATGAATTTCTAGAATAAGATTCTAATCTGAGCTCTGAAAATGTCAAAATTGCTACACATTAGACACAAAAGTTACTCAGTGTATTAAAAGAATATATGCTAGGAGAACACTATGAAATGAGGAGTGAAGTATGACACATAAAAACTTAGGTTCGAAGGTCAGAACTTTGAAATCTACATATCTTTCTATCAAGCTATCATCTATATATCATATAAATTGTATGATATTTGTACATCTTGTGATTTTAGTATGTGAGTTTAAGGGTTTTTCTTTTGTTTTAGTTTGTTTTTTTTTATAATTTATCTATTAAAAATTTCCACCCCCTCCCCACCTCACTCCTCCTCCCCCACTCCCTCCCTCTCCAGTCCTAAGAGTAGTCAGGGTTCCCTGCCCCATGGGAAGTCCAAGGTCCTCCCCCCTCCATCCAGGTCTAAGAAGGTGAGCATCCAAACAAACCAGGCTCCCACAAAGCCAGTACATGCAGTAGAATCAAAACCCAGTGCCTTTGTCCTTGGCTTCTCAGTTAGCCTTCATTGACAGCCACTTTCAGAGAGTCCGTTTTGATCACATGCTCTATCAGTCCCAGTCCAGCTCCCATTAGATCAGCCCCACAGTCTCAGTGGGTAGATGCACCCCTCGCTGTCCTGACTTCCTTGCTCATGTTCTCCCTCCTTCTGCTCCTCATTTGGACCTTGGAAGCTCAGTTCAGTGCTCCAATGTGGGTCTCTGTCTCTATCTTCATCCATCGCCAGATGAAGGTTCTATGGAAAATCATAATGTTATCCTCCTGAATATTGGAAGTAGGCAAAATTGCCAGGCAAAAGTTGGGTGCACAGTGGGGGGGAGATGGGTAGAGGGAAGGGAGAAGGGGAGGATTGGGGAGAGATTGGGGGAATGGGATGGGTGAGATGGAGGAAATGTGGATATGGGAGCAGGGAAGTAAATATCTTAATTAAGGGTGAAATTTTAGGGTTGGCAAGAGACTTGACTCTAGAGGGGTTCCCAGGTCCAAGGAGATGTCCCCAGCTTGTTCCTTGAGCAGCAGAGGAGGGGGTGCCTGAACTGGCCTTTTCCCGCAGCCACACTGGTTTTGGGTTTTTTGAGACAGGGTTTCTCTGTGTAGCTTTTGGTACCTGTCCTGGAACTCAATCTCTAGATCACTGGCCTCAAATTTAGAGATCAGCCTTCTTCCTGAGTGCTGGATCAAAGGCATGTTCCATCTCCGTCTGGGCGAGTTAAAGGTATTCTATCACTCTGATTTTCACTTCTTATATATGGGGAACAATATTGATGCTACTAACAATTTTTGAAATGTAAACTGATGCTAAAGTTTAAGGTACATTCATAATTACCACTGAAAAGATTTGGTTGAGGTAAGCTGTATACTTATAAATGCTTCCATTTTATTTTCTTGAGTTATAGTTTTGAAAACTATGCATAGTAGAATGAAATCAAGTCAGAAACAAATATTTTCTCATCTCAAATACTAAAAACACTCATTTAATTTAAAGACAGACAAAGAAGACTAGGCAGGAGTATAAATACAAATCATTGGGAGTCTCTTCCAAGACAACAGTATTTTATTTTGTTTTCTTTAGGATCTTTTCACTGGAGTTTATCACTGTTATCAAGGAACATATTCCAATGAGTTATTTGTTGATCTAATAATATTGATGCTATTTATAAAAAGGCAGTAATGAAATGGCTACCATATGTTTTACAGGACATAAAATGGTTGTATGCCAAACATGAAATAAAACACATGGTAATTTTGGCCATTTTTATATGCCCTTTGTAAAGTTACCTTATATCAAATATACACACCACATATTCTGTTGATGCCTCAAATAATGATTAAGTAGTTATCTGTCAATATAATAGAAAATAATCTGTTATGAAGTACAGTATAATGGGAATAAAATAATAAGTATAATTTGACAGCCATAAGTTTGTTCACTGGTTTATTACAGTTATTTGCTAATAGACTTGAAATCATACTTTTGGGGTTTTTGTCTAGTTACAGAGTTTTCATGATGAAAAACTGAAGTTAAAAATAAAAATAATTCCCTTGCTCTTGTATATGGATAATCATTTGCCCTTCAGTACTTAACAATAATGTTCATTCTTGTAAGCACAAACACATTTGAGAATTTTGATTAAGTCTATATCTATCTCAGAAGTTAAAAAATTCATTTTAATACAGTCATAATTAAATCTCCACACATATAAATACAATTTTCTGCCATTTGTTTTGCATTCTGATAAATATAAATCTGTTCATGCAATAATATAGGGACATTTTAGAGGTTATATCAGTAGTAAGCAGTACAGAACTTGTCAAGCATACACAAGTCCCTTGATTTAAATTCTCAGGACCACAAAACTAACCATCCAACCAAGCAAAAACAAGATTAACCTCCAAATATCTGCACAGTGTATAAATGCCATAACATTATAACATATAAGACCTTAGATTAAAGCATTAAACTTTATATAATCAAGCGTTACCAAATGTGAGGAGGAAACAGCAGTAATGTAATAAGTAGATCTTCTTGAAGGTTTTTGGCATCATCATTTAGAAATTCAATTAATAGCATGCATTCACCCCTCAAAATGGACAATTAGCACTAAATATGGGAAGATTTCTGTCAAATCTAGTAACGGTTTATGAAATCTAAGCTTCCAAAACTACAGACAATATCATACAAAAATCTGATCTGCTATGATATGGCAATATGAATCTTCACTACTCAAATAAATAACCAGATTTCTGTTAAATGTAGATCACAGATATCTGAAGAAGTATGGTGTACATCTAAAGCAATCACATATAAAAATCAATAATAACACAAATTACACATACCTTCCCAACACATGGTCACACAGACTGACTCAGGTAAATCAAAACAAAATAATATGAATGTGGAAAAAGGCATTGCAGAAGGATATTATCAGAGACAAAAGTTAAGAATGTTGCTATAGGAAATTCTACATCTAATTGCCTTTAAGTAAACTGCCCACTGGGGCGTGGCCTCTTATACTACTTATGCTGATGTTTTATGTTTTAACATGTCTCTGGCCTCTTTTCTGGCTGCAGGCTTTGGTTGATGTTCTCTGTTTCAGCAGAGGACATTGAGTTGTTAGACTACCTCTAAATAAATGGCCATCTATTATTCCCAATTCTAAGCTAGTGTGGGATTTCTTTTAAGCATCCATCCGTTAGAGTAATTCAAAAGCATTTCATACGTATATGAAATATGATAAAGAACAATAAGAGATCCATATTGTTTCCTCTTAATATATACACAGATTCACAAGGTATGTGTTATAGTTGTATGTTTGTCTTGTTGTAACACAATAGTAAAATTCAAAATGAAGTACAAAAGAAAAGATCAACAAATTGGGCTTTTATAAATAAAATAAATCTTTATTCTTTAAAAGAAAGACTTAGAAGAGATTCAAGATATTGGGGGAAATACGGGTAAGCTCATAATTACCAAAGGATGTTATATAAAATGCATAAACATTTCAAACAATGTACAGTAAAACCTAATTATAAGTAGGCCAAATGTGTTAATAGATGATTAATAAGAAAAGATATAGAAATGGCTTCAGTTAAGCGCTGTGGTTCGATGGAAGGTACTGTTCAAGATCCTGGGTAATAGTTCGCTTACCCATTTGTGAATGCTTATCACTCCTATGGCAAGTGATTTGTGTTCAGTTATTGGGTGGCAAGTGTTATTCACTTTCTGCAGTGCTTCTTCATCATGTTGCCCTCCCAGAATCTGTTTTTGTGTTTTACTGCAGCCCCTACCTCTGACGAGATTTCATCATCAATGAATATTATGTGCCTTTGACTAAAAGTTTTTCCCCATTGTCCAGAGTTATTTTGTAATGTAATTGTTACCATACAGTTCTATGGCAATTATTTTGCATTCCCAAAACATTCTGTTCAGAGACAATTAGTATCACCAAGATGGTCACATAGTAGAGGTCTTTTTTTCATGTTTTTTTTTTATTTAGAAATTTGCTCTTCATTTTACATATCAACCCCAGTTGTCCCTCCCTCCAGTTCTCCTGCCCCCAAACTCCTTCCCTTCCCATTCCCCATCCACTCCTCAGAGGAGTAAGGCCTTCCTTGGGGAGTCAACAAGGACTGGCATAGCAACTTGAGACAGGACTAAGCCCTACCCCTGTATCAAAGCTGAGCAAGATATACCACCAGAGGAAATAGACACCAAAAAGCCAGTTCATGCACCTGGAATAGGTCCTGATCCCACTGCCAGAACCCCCTCAACAGATCAAACCACCTAACTGACACCCATATTCAGAGGGTCTAGTTCCATTCCATGCATGTTCCCCAGCTTTCAGTCCATATCCTTAAGCTCCCACTGTCTCTGTGGTTTTCCCCATCATGCTATTGACTCCACCTCGTTCATATGATCCCTCCCCCCCCCCCCCCCCCCCGCACCTTCAACCGAACTACCGGAGCTCAGCCCAGTGCTTGGCTACTGCGTGTCACTGCATCTGCTTTCAGTAGTTACTGATAGAAGGTTCTTTGATGTCAATTAGGGTAGTCACTAATCTGATTACAGGGGCAGACCAGTTCAGACACACCATTCATTATTGCTAGGAGTCTTACCTGGGGTCAACCTCGTGGATTCCTAGGAATTTCCCTAGCACCAGGTTTCTCCCTAACCCTATAATGGCTCCCTCCATCAAAATATCTCTTTCATTGCTTTCCCCCTCCTTTAAAGATGACTTCATTCTTCTGTTCTAGTTGCTAAGAAGGACGTTCATTCCTGTTGCTGTCATGTGCAACTGTGCTTACCTCTTCTACTTCTGCTGCTTAAAATGTTTGTTACTGAATGTAAGATACCACTTCTCCAATGTTCTCTGCAGTAAGATGTGGACCATGCTGCCTGCTGTGCTCTCACCGGACACCGAGAACTTCTAATATGTCAATCTTTTCAGAAAGGACTGTTGTCTTTTCTGGTCTCCTCTGAAAAGGTTCCTATTTTACTTTGCTCTTAGAACTAGATTTAAACATTTTTTTTTCACATCTCCCAGCTGTTCTGATAACTATTGTCCAACTACCTTGTCATATTAATACCCAGACACCATAGGTGAGTTTTCATGCCTGTCATTTGTCAACCTTCATGCTAATGTAATAATGAGTATACCTAAGCATTAAAATAAATTTAAAAATCATTATCCTTTAAAGCCAGGCAAGGTTGCACATGCCTTTAGTCCCAGCGGGAGGCAGAGGCAGGCAGATCTGTGTGAATTTGAGGCCAACCTGATCTTCAGAGTGAGTTCCAGGGCAGCCAGGGCTACACAGAGAAACCCTGTCTCAAAAAATCAAAATAAAATCATTTAAAAGAAAAATACACAAATTAAGTTTCAGTGTCAAAACATCCATTATAAAGTAATTAATGAATCAAAACTGAAGCAAAAACATTGATATGCTAACATTTTGTCATCTCCTGCACTCTGGCATTTTTTATCTGTTTCGAGTGAATGTATTTTAGACAAGATTAACTTCATCATTTATTTCTTGCTCATTGAAAACAGTCTTGTTTCATTTGTACTCCTGGAAAGTCAGCCATGTCCCAGAGGTCTGCTATTCTTCTTAGACCATAAACAAATAGTTTCTTTATTATTAAAATGAATGTCCTCATTCAAAGTTATGGTAAATTAATTATTTAGTCCACTACAATAATCAAAACTCTTCTGCCTTTATTTAATTTAACACTTCTGCCCTCTCCTGATCACAGGATGGTCCTGGTAAGAAACCTGGAGTTCTGGAGAACAGCACTGTCTGTCACTTCTGTTTCCTAATCCACCTTTGTATTCCTTGTTCACTACATAAGGTTTCTCACCTTTCTAAGATTACAGAGATGGGGGAAAGACAAGTGTAGAAAAATGGCAGACCACTATTGCTCCTCTAGCTATTATATATTTTTTGCTTTCAGATTTTCATACATCTATTCAATGAAATATGATCACAGCCACTTCCTGCTGTCCTCCTCCAATGCTCTTCCCATTTTCCTCAACACAGCTTATTTCCAACTTCATGTCTTATTTTTCTGTGTGTGTCTGTATATATTAACCCAGTAAGTTGAATTAGTGCTGTCCATATGTTATGGAACACCTATCAGTTACCATCCCCACCCCCAAAACACAATCAATTTTCTCTACCCCAGCAAATATCACTGTCAATAGCTCCTTCACATTGGGTGTGTGTAGGTCTCCTGCAGGGAGGCACAGCAGCTGGGAGTTTATGAGTGTGACAGTCTTATCATGTCCAGAGGACTGCATTGCCCAGCGCTTCTCACCTGCGCTGCTATTGTTGTTTGCTACGGAATTCCTTTGAGGTTCTTCTCCTGCTATGAACGTTTTCTTGTAAAAATTTAATAAGAAACAATTTTTTCTTTAGCTGACTTCCCATTATCTTCCCTTTACAGTCTGATGAAAAAATTAGTCCCATGTGTCTCTTCCCATTGCTTTCTCCATTTGGGGGTTATTGTTTTTATTTTTTGCCAGTTTTTGTATACTGCGAATATAATGGTAGTTTCTAAGATAGAGGGAGAAAACCTAGGCCTGTAGCTGTAAGCATCCATACCAATTAAGTTTATTTTGTTGTAAATAAACACAGATCAAATACAAATTTCAGGTTGGTCACAATCATTATACTAAAGCAACTTTTAAAATATTTTCTACAGAGTTAATTAAGGATTTCTCTTGTTGTCTAGGTTCCTAATTGGTTTCTACTGTTTTTGTAGTGAGATACTTCAGGAGAGCCTAGGCAGAAATACTGAATAAATTATCATATGTTAAGTGATAATGTGTAAGTGTTCTGAAGTCACCAAGCTGTTAAGAAATGTAGTTAAGGATCATGAACCTCGCAATGGAATCTTTTAAGAAGTGCTTAGAGACCCTTTCTAGATCTTTTGACATGCTGAGCACAGATGGCTGTTTAAAAGACCTAGCATGAACAAAAAATAGATTATTTTCTTCTCAACATGTAAGTTTTACATAATTAAACTTTAACAGATTTGTGATGAAACACCAAGATAAATATTGCAAAAATGCTCTAACTTTATAAATTTAGTATTTTAGATATCCTGTAAAGGCGTACTATAATACACATAATGATTAGGTATATTATCTTCTGTGTGAAAATGTCAGTCACTGCATTTACTACATTAAAATGTTTTCCTTTGAGGTAAGTATATTTGCTAGAAGGATTCAATTGAGTTTAAGTAGCGTAACATTACTTTCGTTAATAGAGGTTAATAAAATATCCTTCTATTGCCCAATCATCATGATGAGATATATCACATTAACAAATAAAAAGTATTAAGATAAGTATATATCTTGCAAGCACAATACAGGCTTTGTGCACATTGGGAAAAAAAACAAAGCCTAGGGCCTTTTGGGTTCCCATGTGATGAATTCAGCTACCATCATCAGAACCGATATATATATATATCTATATATATATCTATATATATATAGATAGATATATATCAAGGAAAAGCATAAAAATCATGCAGAAGAGAAAGCTAAAGAGGTAGAAACAGAAACACATTGCTCTCAGAAAAAAGAAGGAAGTCTTTTCCAGAAAGATGGGCCTAAGGTAAATCTAGCAGCTGCTGGACCAGAAACCTCTGCAGTATTGACTTTAAAAAAATGGGTACAGAAGTTTGAAAATTCAGAAATACTAGTCTTCGTAGATGATTTGAAAGTTTATTATGAGTATGGTGTGAATATGATGTGGTGGGCATATGTGTCTTGACAAATATTTGGAATCAGAAGTTGTTGTTGCAGCCACCTTTATATGAGTTATAGGGAAGGAACTCAGGCTATCAGGGTTGCACTGCAAGAGATTTCATACACTGAGCATTTTTACTGTTTCAAAGTAGCAATCGTTAGAAGATAATATACTCAGTAGCAAGAGGAGCAGTTCAGAAAAAGGCTGCATTTCTTAAGTACTTGGTACAAATGAAAACTGAAAGAAGGAGACACATCAAGGGTCAATAGTGCAAATAAGAAAATCATGACGTCAAGTCTGTCGACCGGAGAAAAATGTTCTCTTGGTTAAAGACACATATATCACATATATAGCCTGTGTGTGATGTTGTATAACTACAATACCAGGTCTGAAGGCTTGAGCACTTTGGGACACATAGCAATATACTGTCAAAAACTTAACAAGCAAGATAAAGCAAAGATTCTTCTCTAAAAAAAGAACAACACTAATTGCATGCAGTCTTAAGTTATTAAAAATATTTCCATTATACCAGTATGGCATAGAAAATGGTAAGACCTTTTAAAAAACGTTTTTAATTAAAATAGAATTATATCATGCCCCCCCACGAGGCACCAAGATTCTATCCTTAGAACTCCTTTCATGCCAACACTTGCAAGTTAATATTCCTTTTCTTTGATTATTATTGGTGTGTGTGTGTGTGTGTGTGTGTGTGTGTGTGTGTGTGTGTGTCTGTGTGTGCAAACAGTAGGGGCTGAGGATATGATTCAACAGGTAAAAGTATGTGTTTGATCATTAAAAACTGTAATTGCAGAACTCCTAAAGAACAGAGGCAGAGATAGAAGACTCACTCTGGACCTGGCCTACAGAGTACTGACAAAACAAGATGGAAAAGTAGAAGAGAACCAACACCTGAGGTTGTCTTGTGAGCAACCTGAGTGCATATGCTGTGCATCTTGCAAACTTATGCACATAAAAGCAGAAACAATTAATTAGATGAATAAATATGAAGAAAAAAACAAAAGGAAAAGAGTAGCTTGCATCTAAATATAACTATCTTGATAAAAATAATTTTATCATTTTGTGATAAACTAAAAGAAGGAACACATTCTTTCAACTGATAAAATTTATTTATGCAAAAATAAAGCAAAAATTTAAAACAAACCTTGTCATAAAAACAAAACAGGACAAATGTAAAATACAACTTTAAATCAGAATTTCTTGCCACAGCCAACACAAGAACAAAAAGAAACAAGAAATGATCCAACTTAGGACTGAAATTGAAGTAAAAATTAGGTTTGCAAAGTGAGGATTATTTATCAAGGTGCTTAGGGGAGAATGTATTCAATAAATAAAATAAGAGTTAAGGACAAAGTAATGACTAAGTGCTTGATGATGACTGAGTATGAACCTCTCCTATAAATTGCAATTATACTCTGAACATAAATCAAAGTCATGAAGGAGAATACAAACACAAGAAGTTTGGCTGGAGGGTTTGCAGTCTGACAAAGGCAGATGTATCCTTTAAACCCCAGTTTTTACTCTTCAGTACCACAGTCGATGCAGATTTGTAAGAAAAATTGAAGGCATTCTAGCCCGAGGAATAAGAAGGTTGAATCTGGAGTAATCATGAACATAGCAAAGAGAAAAGGAGATGAAGAACAAGCGTGTAACATGTATGGGGAATGGAAAAGCAGGTCACTTAAGAACAAATATAGGAAGTCATCAGCCATGCATGATAGAAAAAAAAATAACACTTTCAAAAATAATAACACTAATCAAAGAAAATGCTGATAAAACAGTCGCTTGAATCCATGCATGAACTAAACCAGGTATTGTACCAGGTACTAGACCTCCAGAGGGAAAAACAAATCAGCTGGCACAGACCGCAAGCTGCTCAGCATTGTAATTACTAAACTGAGATTTTGAAGCAGCCATTATCCTTTTACTCAACATTATAAGCAGAGGTTCATAAAAAAATGGAAACAAAAATTTTAGTACCTAAATATTAAATTTAAAAGAATCAAATGGAAATTGGAAAAATGAGAAATAGGCATGACCGTAGATGTTTTAGAGAATATTTTACTAAAAAAAACAGCAATTAATAAATATTACTACTTGACTAAAGAAGGTAATACAACAATAAGATAATAATAATGGAGTTAAAGGCTTTATCACTTCTCAACCTGTGGGTCATGACCCTTTGGGGTTGTACATCAGATATCCTGCATAGCAGATATTTATATTATGATTCATAACAGTAGCAAAATTACAATTGTGAAGTAGCAACAAAATAATTTTATGGTTTGGGGGTCACCACAACTTGAGAAACTGTATTAAGGGTCACAGAGTTTGGAAGGTTGAGAACCACCGTGTTAGACAGCAAAACAGACTCATTCTTTCCCTGTTACTGCCAAGAGCTCCTTGGCCAGTGGTAAGACTTCAAGTGTACTTCTCCTCTCCACGCTGGGACTTGGTCTGGGTTGAGTATACATAGGTTTGTGCATGCAGTCACAATCACTGTGAGTTCAAATCTTTCAACTTTATTTCATCCCCAAACATTTCATTTGATGCTTTAGTTATTACATCATCCCCTCATTACTCACCAGTGAAACGAAGTAGGACACTTCTACAGAAAGATAACCAGATCAAAAAGTCAGTTTCAGAAATATGATTAAGCTGGAAAGCTGAAAAATAAATTAGCTCCACAGAAATCTCTGAAGGGGGCAAAATAATTAAATTACATATCTAAATAAATATTTTAAAGGGAAATGAACCAATCACCCCTGGAAGGTTAAACAGCATTTGTTGTGTTGCAATCCCATTAAACGCCAGGCTGCAATTGGAGCACAGCATCATATTCATTAATTTTGCTTTCTACCTTATTTCTCAGTAATTTTATTGTCGTTTTTCTTCCTAATCTGAAGATTTGGCATATTGTGAAATGAGTGAGATTCTAGCAAATCTCCAAATGACTGGGAACTAATAGACACTAAAGGTCTATGTAAAGTAGTGTGTCCTGACACTTTTTTCCTCTCCATAGCTGCTGTCTGCATCAGAGTCTTTTGCTTGCACATTGGATGAGCACATTTTTCTTTAGCTAGCTAAAGATCTACACATTTGCATGAATAAGCAAGGGAACAGGGAAACATTCTTAACTTGTCTCTACTTCATATCCATATGTATAGGAAATATCTTTTATGTTGATGTCTAAAGAGGCCTTTCTTTTAGCCCTGTCTTTCTTAGAAATTTGAGGTCATGTAAAAGACTATGAAGATTGGTCAATGTCCACTATGATGAGAAAGGAGATTTGATGGAATTCTCAAAGAAGGATTACTTTTGAAACTGAAAACTTGGTGCATCATTTTCATTTGTGAATTCATCATTAAGGCAATTATCTCATGATTCACTAATAGAGACAGATGGAGTGTAAATTTTCTTTAACACATCAATGTTCTTGGATTCTGTGCTAATGAGGTCATTCAAATCAACATTGTGAACTATCACTGCTTTAAATTCTGCTTTCTGCACATCTCAAATCTGTACATCAAAATTATAATCAAAGTTTCTAATGTGTTAGATGAGTTTTCTTTTGATGGGGGTAGCAATATGTAATCCCAAGTATTCTCAGTTTTGAATTAAATAAAAAAATCATTCAAAAGTTTGGAAGTTTATAATCAAATCTTGATGGAAGGTCATAAAGTATCTGAGATGCATTTTCAAAACTATACTAAATATCTGCTTCTACATACACCAGGATTTAAGAACAAATACCTGAATAGTCAAGATAGAATAGGTTTGTGTAGTCAACAGCAGAAACATTCCTATGGTGAGAAATGTCTTCTTGTTATCTCACCCCAACAGTATGTTGGTGTCGTTTAGTTGTAAGGAATTCACCTGTTTCTGAAAAGCCTGCAATTCCTTTACAATACTGGTAGGTATATGTGAATACACAGTGTCTTTATTGGTATGAAAGAATTCCCTACTATAACTTCAGCATTCATGACTTAATAACTACACTAACACTGACATTCCAGAGCATGAAAGATCATACACACAAAAATTAACATAAACACATACAAACAGTAACTGTGCATATTCTATACTTATGTGTTATATAATAGCTAATAACTTCATAATATTTTTGCATATCAAAATATTAAGTTTCAAATGTTAAATGTATGTTATCTTGCTCAGAAAAATTGATTGCTATGTATTTAAATAACTTAAAATTAAGATAAACTACTGGGGAGCTTTTGCCTTCAGTCTCAGTACTCAAGCAGAGACAGACAAATCTCTTATTTTTAGGCCAGCCTGGTTTGCAGAGTGAGTTCCAGGAGAGCCTACACAGAGAAACACTGTCTCCAAAAAAAAATAGAACATATAAATAAACAAAAACAGGAAAGAGATAAGCTAACAATGGAGATTAAGTCTTTGTCTTTGAATGATCACAAGGTATCTTGAAAAGTAGGCATTTATCAGATCAAAGAAAATTTCAGTAAAGTCCATTAAAAAGGAAATAAAAAAAACTAAAGGTAATATTTTGTGGTAAGAACAGGGAACCTGCATGGAGCTGACCTAGGTACTCTGCACATATATTATAACCATGTAGCTTGTTCCTCTTGTAAAACTCCTAACAATGGGCTCAAGGGCTGTCTTTGACTATTTTACAGGCTTTTGGAGACCTAGTCCTCATAATGGATAGCTTTGCCCAGCTTCAATACATGGGGTGTGTGTGTGTGTGTGTGTGTGTGTGTGTGTGTGTGTGTGTGTGTATGTGTGTGTGTACTTAGTCTTACTTCTTACTGCAACTTGATATGCCATGTTTTGTTGATACTCATGGGAGAGCTGTCCTTTCCTGAACAGAAACAGAGAAGGAGCAATGGATGAGGGGATAGGAATGGCAGGATAGGAGGGAGGGGAAACTGTGGCCAGAATATAAGATAGATTAGATAGATAGATAGATAGATAGATAGATAGATAGATAGATAGATAGACAGATAGATGATAGATGGATGGATGGATAGATAGATAGATAGATAGATAGATAGATAGATAGATTTTGCATAAGAACAGAATGTTGCAAAACCTCCAGTGTGAACTTTGATTTTTCCTTCTCATTTGTATTCATATGTTTATAACATTTATTACATTTATTACATGCCAGAAACACTAAATTTTGCCTTGACTATTGCTCTGTATTTTGTATTCCAAGAGAATTTCTTAAGTTTTGTTCTGAGATTCTGTTAAGTTACTTGAAATTGTTTTGAGTTTTCAACTCTTGTTTTTAATTTTTTTCTAAAAATTTTTATAGTATTTATAGTTTCATATTCTCAGTATAATTTTTTATTTATTTATTTGTTTGTTTGTTTGTTTATAAAAATTTCCACTTCCTCCCTTCCTCCCCATACCCTCCCATTCCTCCCACTCCCTCTCCACCTCCCTCTCCAGTCCTAAGAGCAGTCAGGGTTTCCTGCCCTCTGGGAAATTCAAATTCGTCCCCTCTTCCTCCAGGTCTAGGAAGGTGAGCATCCAAACAGACCAGGATCCCAAAAAGCCAGTACATGCAGACGAAACAAGACCCAGTGCCATTGTCAATGGTTTCTCAGTCAGCCCCCATGTCAGCCACATTCAGAGAATCCGGTTTGATCACATGCTCGTTCAGTCCCAGTCCAGCTGGCCTTGGTGAGCTCCCACCAGATCAGTCCCCTTGTATCAGTGGGTGAACGCACCCCTCGCGGTCCTGGTTTCCGTTTTCATATTCTCCTTCCTTCTGCTCCTCATTTGGACCTTGGGGGCTCAGTCCAGTGCTCCAATGTGGGTCTCCGTCTCTATCGTCATCCATTGTCCGATGAAGGCTCCCTCTGGTCCTGCCTTTCTTGCTCACGTTTTTCCTCCTTCTGCTTCTCATTTGGACCTAGGGAGTTAAGTCCAGTGTTCCAATATGTGTCTCTGTCTCTATCTCCATCCATCGCCAGATGAAGGTTCTGTGGTGACATGCAAAATATTCATCAGTATGGTTATGGGCCAAGGCCAGTTCAGTCACCCTCTCCTCTGCTGCCCAGAGTACAATCTGGGGACCTCTCCTTGAGCCTGGGAACCCCTCCAGAATCAAGTCTCTTGCAAACCCTAAAATGGCTCCCTTAGTTGAGATATATACTTCCCTGCTCCCATATCCATCCTTCCTCCCCCCACATCTCATTCCCCCAAGCCATTCCCAATCCTCCCCCTCTCCCTTCTCTCTAATCATCTCCCCTTACTTCCACCCCCACCCCCCGTGCATCCAAGTTTGCCTGGCAATCTTGCCTACTTCCAATATCCAGGAGGATAACTATATGATTTTCTTCAGGTTCACCTTCTTATTTAGCTTTTCTAGGATCACGAATTATAAGCTCCAAGACCTTTAATTATGGCTAGAATCCACTTATGAGTGAGTACATACCATATTCCTCTTTTTGGGTCTGGGTTACCTCACTCAGTAAAGCGTTTTCTATTTCCATCCATTTACATGCAAAATTCAAGATGTCATTGTTTCTTACCGCTGAGTAGAACTCTAATGTATATATGTTCCACAGCTTCTTTAACCATTCTTCTATTGAGGGGCACCTAGGTTGTTTCCAGGTTCCGGCTATTACAAATAGCGCAGCTATGAACACAGTTCCCAGGGAACAACAATTAACCTAGAGATAATCTGTCCTACTTCAGAGGCAAAAGCAGCTGATGAGTTGATCTAGTGTGATCACTGGGAGCTGTATTTGTCCTTTATCATCTCTTTGAGGTCACTGCCACTTTTCATCGTCTGATACCTAAATCTCAAAAAACACCTTTCTACATATTTTATTGAGTTGTGAACAGCAACTCAGCTTGGAGAAAATCTAGTCAGTGGTTTTCAGTTCTAGCTGTGTGATAGTTTTACACATTCCAAAATAGAAATGTGAAAGTTTGAGAAAACAAACATGACAATTAAACACACACTGTCATAACTGTTATATAAAATTGGTAATCACAGAGGAAGAATAGCTTTTAAGTACAACATACCATAAACAAAAAGAGTGCATAAGAAAGTCATAAGCTATTTCATACTCTTAATAATACTATTGGACAGTAATTTTGCAGATGAGGATATGAATGGAGGAATTTGCAAATCATGTTTCTTTGTTAATAAGGGATGTAAAAAATAGACTGTTACCCTTTCCTGTTGTATAGAAATACATACATACATACTCCTGATTTATAAGAAAACTTACACTTAATATAAGAACACCAATGAACTTCTGTGTTTATATTTTATTATGTTCATCTTTCATTGATTTTGCTTATATTGACTTTTAACATTCTTTGTTTTACATAGTTGGGCTTTAAAATATATCTAACTATCACAAATTTTTCGAAAGTTTAAGCATATTCACTTTTAGTTGGTCAAGAGATACAAGGAAGCCACTTCAAGGCATTTTAATCTGTGACTTTTGCTCTGTTAAAGATATGCCATACTTTAAATAGCTTTTGTTTTAGGAAATAAGAAGTATGTGTGGTACCAGTCTTCTTTTCCATTTAATTACCACTTAAAAAACATTTCTAACTCCGTATCCTCCCCAATATATGCTGCCCCTAGTATTTTTTTTTATCTTGACTACTCTCACAGGTGTAAGATGGTATCTCAGAGACAATGAAGGGGAAGCGGAACAATCCTGCACTGCTGGTGGGAGAGCAAACTTGCACAGCCACTTTGGAAATCTGTATGGTAGTTTCTCAGAAAACTGGGAATCAATCTACCTCAAGACTCAGTGATACCACTCCTGGGCTTATAGTCAACGAATACTCCATCATACCACAAGGACACGTGCTAAACAATGTTCATAACAGCATTATTCATAATAGCCAGACACTAGAAACAACCTAGGTACCCCTCAATTGAAAAATGGATAAAGAAAATGAGATACATTTACACAATGGTGTACTACTCAGGTGTAAAAAAAAATGACATCCTGAAATTTACAGGCAAATGGATGAAACTAGAAAAAAACATCCTGAGTTAGATAACCCAAACTCAGAAAGACGAACACAGTATGTACTCACTCATAAGTGGATATTAGATGTGAAGCAAAGGATAACCAGACTATAATCCACAGCTACAGATATGCTAGGTAAGAAGGAAGACCCAAAGAGGAAAACATGAATTACGCTGGGAAGGGGAATTAGAGGAGATCTCCTGGGTAAACTGGATGCAAGAGGGACAATAAAAGGAAGGGGATGGGGCATGAGAACATGAGGGAACAGTATGGTCAAGGGAGGATAGGAACAGATTGGAAAATCATTGAGAGATCTTGATAGAGAGAGCCACTAAGGGGATAGGGACAAGCCTGGCGCTAGGGAAATTCCCAAAAATCCACAAGGATGACCTTAGCTGAGACTCTTAGCAATAGTGGAAAGGGTGCCCTAACTGTCATTCCCCTGTAATTAGATTGGTGAATACCCCAATCATCATCATAGAGCCTTCATCCAGTATCTGATGGAACCGGATTCAGAGATCCACAACTAAGCACTGGGCTGTTCCCGAGGAATCCAATCGAAGAGAGGAAGGAGAGTATACACAAGAAAGGGAGGTCAAGATCATGATGGAGAAATCTGCAGAAACACCTGAACCAAGCTTGGGGAAATTTATGAAATCTAGAACAACATCTGTGGAGCCTCCATGGGACTGAACTAGGGTTTCTATATGTGGGAGACAGTAGTAACGCTTGAACTATCTTTGGGGCCCATGGCAGTAGAACAAGGATCTATCCCCTGGTGCATGAGCAAGCTTGTTGGAACCCATTCCCTATGGTGGGATGCCATTCTTATCATTCCCTACGGTGGGATGCCATTTTCAGTCTTATTGCAGAGAGAGGCATTTGGTCCTGCTCCAACCTAATGTGCCAGACTTTGTTGACTCCCCACGGGAGATCTTACCAATTGGGAGGAGTGAATTGGGAGTGGGCTAGAGGGAAGGAGGGAAATGTGAGTAGGGGTGGGAGGGGGAGCTGTGATTGGAATGTAAAATAAAGAAACAGTACTTACATGTTGAGACAAAAAGCATGAAAGAGAGAGAGAGAGAGAGAGAGAGAGAGAGAGAGAGAGAGAGAGAGAGAGAGAGAGAGAGACTTACTGGGAATGGTGTGGTCTTTTAACTTCCAAGCCAGTGACAAGCCTTCTCCCAGCCCAGACCTCCTAAACCTTCCCTAACAGTTTCAACAACTATGGGACAACATTGCAAATATATGAACTTATGGGGACTATTATCATTCTCACAACAATATATGCTAGCATTACGCATGCATGTAAGTATGTATATCATGTGTGTGCGTCATGTCAGTGGAATTTAAAAGAGGACATTTGATTCCCTGGAACTGGACTTATGGATAGTTGCCAACTACCTTGAGGGTGCTGGAACTGAAACAGACTCATCAACAATAGCATCAAGTGCTCTTAACTGCTAAAACATTTCT
The DNA here is from genome assembly GCF_982192425.1 of Myodes glareolus. NCBI lineage: Eukaryota > Metazoa > Chordata > Mammalia > Rodentia > Cricetidae > Myodes > Myodes glareolus. The sequence goes on from NC_142053.1 coordinate 42,029,043, forward strand.
CTAGTCCCTCATCCTATTTTTGATCTCCTGATAACAGTATTCATTTAGTAATTTACAAATTCTTCCAAGTGCTATTGTGATAGATTCCTATTATCAACAAGCACTTCCCCTACTTACTGTATCTCGTTTTATTAACATTCATAAAATTTACTTCACTTCATGAAGCTATACTGTATGTCATTAAGATTACTTTTAAAAACCACTGTCCTTTTTTCTCCCCAACTATTGCTATGCTCATATCTGTCGGCATTATATTGTGACCTGGACGTGTATTTTATTAGATCATTCCATAAAGGTCAAACTCCTTAGTTTGAGTGATCTATCCTAATTTACTTATAATTATAGCATAATTCCCTCTTCTTCACATTAACAATTTGCTTTAATCAAATTCAAACATTTACAGCTCCAGACACAGATTTACTTTTGTATTTTTTACAACAAACAATTGTAAAATATATGATATTCCTATGATACCTATGACTGTTCCTGACACTGAACTGGGAGGCGTATATAAAGAAAGGGATGAGACCAAATCTATCTTCTCAAAAACCTCACTTAATCAAAGGTCTTTCTGCTATCTGAATGCGTTTCCCATTTGCTCACTCGGGAAAATTAATCGCTCAGGTTAATTAATCTAGATTGAGCTTGAGCAAGTTTCCTTTGCTCAGCTGTCCCTGATTCAATCAGTGAAAGACAGCTACTCCATCTTCCCTGAGGCTGATAACCTTTTGCACGCCTCTACTCAACTGTACTCCTTTTGTTTGTATGTAGGCCTTGCTCTATAATGAGGCACTATGTTATGTTAGTATACTTTCTAAATCTTAGTATAATTGATGCCTGGTAACAATATCAATAAATATTGAATGAATGTATAATTGACAAAAACTTATCAATTAGAAGGAGGAACAAAGAGATCAAGCCCACAGAAGGGGAGGAAGAATGAAGGAGCCTGGAAGAAAGCTGCCAAAACACTAATTTGGAGTCTGATTTAGGAGCATAAGAGTTTTGAGTTAAAACAGGAGGAATGAATCTAAGGTTGTGAAATGACCATATCATCCACACTGGGCAATTATATTTATAAAAGTCTCCATTCCAAGAGCTGTATTTTGTGCCTGTTTTAATTAACTGAAAGTGATTCAGCATGTCAAGAACAAGAAAGCCTACATAATAACCTACCTCCTTGTACTCCACAATAAGCCTATATAAAATGCTCTTCAAATGGATGGTCATACATGAAAGCTTAAAATGTTATAAATCATATCTATAAAAGCTAACATGTAGAAAAATTCAGATAACACTATTACATATAGTGTCTGTGTAAATGTATTTGTCAGAAATGAATTTGACACTAACCCTAAACTGAAAGGCATCTGATCTGCAGAATTATTTAGAATGTTTTCTCTAACATAAGTTATTCTCAAATTTCTGTTATGCTTTTTTGCCAAGTTTTGTCTTTTAAAAGAATACAGTCTGAAGTTAAATGTGTGTCCACTTATTTTAAGATTTTATTTTCATTATTTCTTGTTTAATTCCTCTGTTATCCAAAATATAGCAATAGAGAAAACATGTTTTGGGGGCATAGTAGAGAAAGGACTGTTTGGGATCACCAGATGACTTTAGGTTCCAATCCTTACTTACACCAAATTAAACAATTTGATTTCAGATTAAGTACAATTTGTACTCCAATTTTCTCTTCAAGAACATCTATACACCTTTTTATATCTATATAGTATAAAATACTACTATTTTATGACAGGTGTAACTATTACAACATCACAGTTCAAAATCTATTAGATATTGAGTTTTTATAGTGTTTTCATTTGTGTGGATTAACAAATGTGTTAGGAAGCTTCAGGTCAGCTTGTGACCTCAGATTAACCTATTTACCTTCTATCTTCTCACCTTTAGCTGGAACATACTCATGACACACCTAGGGAAAAATTGCAAAGCCTTTGACAACCAAATTGTTCTATAATTACTGCCAAACATCCTGACCCAACTATATGCAAGTAAATATCTTTGTTTTCTCATTTTTCCCTATACTCATAGGAAAGTGAGGAAGTCACCTGTAGTGTGTAGGACAAGGATCACTGAGGCCTCTTCTGATGTAATGTTATCTGTGTATTTTCTGGAAAAGCTTAGATACATCAATGAGGAGTGCTATTTTGCCTATCTCTAGACAACTCTCTTGATACTGTGTATTGCTTATATATATATATTTTTGTTATAGAGCTGAGGCCATTTGCAGAAAATAAAAGTGCATGTACTTACCTTCTGAAAATTAGAAAATGATTATGTGTTATTTGTTCATCCCAAGTTTTAACATGCCTGTTGAGGTGAGTCTTTTCCATTATGAGATCTCTAGCTTCAAAAAAAATCTCACAGTGACTCCTTGCCCCCTCAGATTCTGGATACCCTTCATAAGCGATTGTTTAGAAAATGTCTTTCTTTCTAAAATTTAAGATGATCTGAAAACTGCCAAGTCATTGCCAACATAATTTGGAAGCAAATAATAAGAACTTTGTGTTTTTTTGCATGTTGTTTCTTAACTGTGGTTTATCTTAAGAAAAATCTTTCTTCTTTTGTTTTTCACTCAGCTTGAAATAGAATCAGAGCTGTTTTCTTATTAAATAGGAATGAGAAATAGAGTTAATAGAAGTTTTGTCTACTTCAAATTGTTAGGCACTGGTGATTGATTTTTTTCTCGTATTTACTATTGGATTGCTGATATTGAAAATAGTTTGGGATCATTCCCAAATTATTAGCATAGGAAAAGAATTAGATTTTAGCCTTTGCCATAACTTTATGTATTATTCATGAATTTGAGCTATAAAATAACTTTGCTTCTTTAAAACATATAGGACATGTTTATGCCCATAAAGAATAAGCCTATTGAATTATATTGGTCATAACTAATACCTAAGACAAAATATAAGACAGTCCAAACTACTCAAGAACTTCAAAAAGCTAGCAATCAGCATATTGAGGTAGGGAAACAAAACTTAGGAGAGTCATATGGTGGACATGAGGGTTTTTCTTGTAGGTGTTTTATTTGACTAAGTTTTATTTCCAGTTATTACTCCAGGGCCAATTGACCCAGTACCTTAACTGTATAATAAATTCTCCAATCTGCTATTGCTATGTACCTACCACATATTATATATATATATATATATATATATATATATATGATAACAGTACATATATATATTAGACATATACATTATACAATACATATATTGATATTCCTGTCCATATAACTCTCCATTTCCTTTACTTATTCTCATAGCCCACCTTAGGGCAATCTCCATCCAAGATATAGCAGTTCTGTAAAGTAACTAGGACAGAAAACTCATCTCACAGAGGAGTAACTAAGAAAAAGGATTTTGTTTTCAAAATGCATAACTTGCACATCTTTCTTTTATTGGACTATATGGATCCAAGTACAAGAACCTGTGTCCAGCACTATCGGTAACTAAAATGTTTGAGATAAATCCATATTTCTAGACATAAAAATATAGAACATCAAACTAGAGAATTTTAAAGAAATCCTTGAAAGAGAAAAGACTTTAAGGATGTGACTGTTTCACAGCTTGAGCCAACAGAAGGTAAAGGGTCACTTCTTAAGGTGGGTGTGCATGAAGTATATCCACAATAGACACTATAGTACCCAAAAATTACAAAGTAAAAGCAGTCTGAGTTTCAGACCTACAATTAGATGGCATATAAAATGAACACACAGACATTAATGAAAAGGCTATGGAAAACAAACTGGCATTTTATCCCCTCAAAAAGGAAAGAAAAGTAATTTTGAAGTCTGAATCTAGCCAGAAACATTTTTTTTTTTTTGCTGATGGAACTGAATAAGTCACTGTAGCAACAACAAGAAATAAGATACTTTTCTCTTTGACATTGATGAGTTCAAATCTATGCTTTTGGATATACACTCTACCATTGAGTTATAACCTAGTTTCTCAAGTCTTGAAAAAAGATTAGTTCCAACTGGCCTTGACACCTTGTTATCTTAGATGGCTCCAGATTTGTAATTCCTTATCTTTTGTGCTAGGACTACAGGCATTAGGAGCTGTTCTCAACAATATGGAAACAAAGGCTTTATCACATTATTCAAAATGTCAAGGATGCAATACAAAATTACTCTACCAATTAAGAAACAGAAAAATATAATAGAATCTCAAAGTAAAATAAATTAAATACATAGACACAAGCTTTGAGATAAAATGGGTCTAAATATGATTAAAGACCTTAAAATAAATTTTCAATGTTTGTTGTTTAATATTTTGCATAACTACATTATGATTTTATCTAATCCATTTCTACTCTGTCCTCTCTAACTACTCCCATATCACCTTCACTACTTTTCCCTCCCAACACCATGTCCTCTCTTTCTTGATGTACTCACTCCACTTAGTACTGCCTGTGTATACATGGAACATAGGCAGCACATCAGAGCTTGCATCTAATATAAATTGACTTTCCTTAAACTAGACATTGCCAGAAGCTTTTCAATTAGTGGTAGGAATCCAAAAGTCCTTCCCCCATATATGCTGGAGTTTTGATTGGCTCAGTCATGTGCAGGTCTTGTATGTACATTCACAATACCTATGAATTCATGTGTGCAATGGCTCTGCAATATTCAGAAAATTGAGTTACATTGACTATGTACACTACCTCTGACTTCTCAAAATTTTTCCAAACCTTCTACCTTCTTGACGACTGGAATTGGGTTATGCTGTGGAACAATGGTCTTGAACCCTGTAAAGATTTGCCTATTGTATTGCATTAATAAAATTCTGATTGGCCAGTAGCCATGCAGAAAGTATAAGTGGCCTGACCAGAATAGGAGAATTCTGCATAGAGGAAAGATTAAGTCTGCATTCATCACTCAGACTCAGAGGAAGTAAGATAAGAATGCCTCACCAATAAAAGTTAATAAGCCACGTGGCTAGTCAAGACAAAAATTATGGGCTAATTTAAGATGTAAGAATTAGTTAATAAGAAAGCCTGAGGTATAAGGTCAACAAGTTCACACTTAATGTAGACTTCTCTGTGTTTCTTTGGGACTGAATGGCTGTGGGACCTGATGAGACAGAAACCTCTGTCAACATGTGGCACCAATGTAAACAACTAAATCAACTTAAAACCTGTGAGTGTTAGGGAAGGAATTCTAGACACAAAAATAACAGAATGAAGCATGACTTCTTTGTAGCAGCAGTTTTTTTTAGGTGGGCTTTGTTTGCTAGAGGCAAGTGTGTCTCATTAAGAGAAGCTTCCTAACTCATCTTTAGTTGCGAAAACCTTGCAGTTATTTTAAGAGGCTCCTGCACCAAACACTTAAATGATGTTTATGAATAGCTGACACCATGCTTTTTGGTGGTAACAAGGACCTTGAAACTACATAGAGTTGGAGAAAAAGTTTTGTTTTTATTTCCAAAGGAAATGAGAGTCTATGGATTCATTTTGGATTAAGAAAAATCAGGTTTGATAAAGGAAGACTCCCTGGAGAAATCTCCAATAGGAGCGGATGGCCCAGATGTCTGAGTTCTACATCCAGAACAGCCTCAAGACTATTGGTTCAGATGATCAACCCTCAAAGAATATTACAGTCAGCACTTGACAATAATTCTAAATTTTCTTTAGAACCCATAAGATTGCCAGCACCCCTAGTCAGCAGGAAGTAGCCTTGAAAACTATTCCCACCTTCCAAAAACATGGATTATGTATGTTTGTCTTTGTTTAGAGTGTTGGTTTAAAGATGTTATGGATAATGGTCAGGAAAAAAGCTAAACAAAGGAAATTAGATTTAGTTTTTATTTTGAAACAAAGGGGGAAGTGCTGTGGGATAATGGTTTTGTACCCTGTAAAGTTTCGTCTGTTGTAGTGCTTTAATAAAATGTTGTTTGGCCAGTAGCCAGGTAGGAAGTATAGGTGGGGCGACCAGAATAGGAGAATTCTGAGAAAAGACTCAGTCTACAGTAGTTACCCATACACAGAGGAAGCAAGATAAGAATGCCTTGATAAAAGGTACCAAGCCACATGGCTAGCAAAGACAAGAATTATGGGTTAATTTAAGATGTAAGAATTAGTTAATAAAAGCCTGAGCTATTAGACCAACCAGTTTACAATTAATGCTGACTTCTGTGTGTTTCTTTGTGACTCAACAGCTGTGGGAGCTGGTGGGACAGCAACTTCTGTCAACAGTTATGATATAGGTGTATGTTTTTAGACATAAGTAATCTTAGTCTCTTATGCTCTTAACATTGATGATGTGGGGGAGTTCTCTATTGATTGCTTTCTACTATGAAAACAAATATATCTGAAAAGATTGAAAGATATACTAATCTATGAGTATAAAGAAAACGATTTATGGAGCATGTTTAAAACTGTGTCCATTTGTCAGAAGAATATTCTTAAGGTCTTCCCTTCTGTTTGACCTAGTCAGTCAAAGGTAATTGCCCCAGTTAACAATACCAGACAAGAGTCTGTTTTGTGGATGAGGTTTTGAATTCAATCATTAAGTATTTGGTTATACCACAAATGTTCCTGATACTACTGCATCAAAATGTGTGCTTTATTAGGCTGGCCATTACCATAAAACAACTGGCATTATTATGTGCCATTAAGTGAAAGTGAATAAATACTCTGAAAATAAATGCAAAAGATAAATTCTCAAAAAGAGATACAAACCTGGCAAATAAACACATTTTGAGCTTAAATGACATATTTTAAATTAAAAACCACATATGAGTTAGTAGATGTGATAATTGTCATTCTGTGTCTGGGTTATCTCACTCAAAATAATGTTTTCTAGCTCTATCCATTTTCCTGCAAAATTCAAGATGTCATTATTTTTTTCTGCTGTGTAGTACTCTATTGTGTAAACATACCACATTTTCCTTATCATAGGTGTTTTTTAAACACAAAGCAAAGAATACCAGTCTACAAACCACAATCCCAGAGAACTTAGACAACAATGAGGACACTAAGAGAGATCTAATTTACATGGGAAGTAGAAAAAGACAAGATCTGAGTAAATTTGGAACATGGGGACCTTGGGGGAAGGTTGAAGCGGGAGGGGAGAGGCAGGGAGGGAGCAGAGAAAAATGTAGAGCTCAATAAAAATCAATAAAAAGACATATTTTAAATTAAAAATATATACTGAGTAATCACAATATTGGAATAAAATGATCAAGGGGAAAAATCAATGAAATCTAAGTTAGGCCAGTAGAAAAGGTACAAATTGAAGAGTAGAGAGAAATCTATCAAATTTAAACAATAGAATTTTAGTGACTTCTTGAACTGAAGTTTTCCATTTATTCTTATGGCTCTCCAAGCACTTACCTTTATCCAGTACAAGCATTAATTCCCTCCTGTATATTGGCATCAGTTCCAGTCAGAAAAGTGAATGGTTATACCCATAATAGAATTACCAACATTCTACTTGGGTACTATTTTAGCAGATTGGAAATCAACGCATAGGTTCTGTAGTAAATAAGACTATTGATATAATTCCCATCCAGTGTTCTACATAACACTTTCTGGAATTATGAAACTTTGTCAACAAATAGGAAATTTCAAACTCAGTTCCCGCTTTATTTTTTGATGTCTTCTAACAAAAATATCTCATCAACATTTCTGAAGCTGGTTTTGATAAGTTTTTTTTAATCAGATCATGCTTTCATTTGCCTTGTACATTGGTGAGTCTCATATGGATGTGTGCATATATATGTATGTGTGTATACATATATGTATATTTTAAATTGAAACCTTGACATGATATACTAACAAAAACAGAGATCCCCAAACATGTATTGATGGAAATGTGTCTGTCTTTAGTTAGTAGGCCTTAGGGTCTATCAACAATGGTTTTCTACTCCAAGAATCAACTCTTCGATTAATTAATCCATTGTAATATTTTCTTTGTTTCTATCTCATTAATTTCTGTTATGATTTGTATCTATAGCTATCTCTGAGTTTAAATTTTTCTTGTTTTCCTAACTCTTGAGTTGAATCAATATGTCATTTATTTATATTCTTTCTGATCTCTTAATATAAGCATTTAGGGCTACAAGCTTTCCTCTTAGAACTACTTGTGATATGTCCCAGAGCTTTGGGTGTAATGTGCTTATTTTCATTTCGTTTCAGGAATATTTTCATTTTTCCCTGATTTCTTCTTAAATTCATTCAATCTGAAGTAATTTGCTGTGTAATCCCCAAGAGATTTTTCTCTATTTGTCATGGTTTAATTAGTAATTCTGCATGTGGTCTATTTTAGAAAAGTTTCCACTACTGCTAAATAGAATATATATTCTCTTAAGTCTGAAGTGTTGCTTCCAGGATTCTGTTTAGAGTACTTTTACTTGGTTGGTTGTTTTGTGTAAATTTTTAAAGGGTTGTTTGGATCATGGAGAGGGTTTTTTTCTCCTTTACGATGACAGTTTCCATGGGTACTGAAATCAAGGTTTGCAATTGTGGTATTTTAGAATTTGCTATATGTTGATCCAGACTCTATTGACTTTCAGACTTTCCATTGAGAAGTGAGTTGTTGGGTTCTCCTTTTATATGTTACTTGGCCTTTTTCCTCTTGAAGCTTTCAGTGTTTTTTTTTCTTTGCTTTAGATATTTAGTGTTTTAATTATGATATGCCATGGAGAGATGTTTTTTTCTTGGTTTGTTTGGTTTTAGTCTTATCTAGTTGGGGTTCTCTGTGCTTCTTGTATCTATATGAATATGGCTTTTCTCCATTTAAAGTTATTTTCTTCCACTATCTTGTGAAATATCTTGTCTCTATCTTTGACTTGGGATTTTTCTCACTCAATTATGGGTATAATTTGAAGAGTTGGTCTTTTGATAGTGTCCCACATTCTCTGCACTTTCCTTTCCTGTAACTATTAAAATTATTTGCTTACCCTCTGCTTTATCTTCAAGACTTGATATTCTATTTTCTACTTGATTCAATCTACTTGAAAGCTTTTTTCTGAGTTTTCTAGTTGGATTACTGTGATTCCCAGTTCCATCTTCATTTCTGATCCTGTTATTGTTAATACCTTTTATTATTTTTTGAGTTAAGTTTTCAAGTACTGAATTACCTTTGTCCATTTCATTCAGTTGTGTATTTGTATTTTCTTGGACATCATTTAAATGTGTTTTTTTTTTCTCTATCCTCTTGGGTTTCAATGATGTTAATGGATTCTTTTAATGCCTTTGAGTTATTTGATAAATCTTATGATTTTCCTTTTAAATTCTGTTTCCTGGGGTCCATAGAGGTAACTCACTTGAAGAATACTCACATAGGATCAGTGGATTTGATGGGAGGCAAGTTGTCTTGGCCGTTTATGTTGGTTCTGATTTTGTAATTTGTCTTAGACTTACGGACTTCTTTCCTGTGTGTCTGATGTGATAATATGGCCTTCCTTAGATTAGGCCAGTGATGAAGAGGACTGATCTGAACTAGTACAGGAAGGTGGTGGACAAGATATTTATTTGGGCAAGGGAAAGGTGGCTTTCAAACTATGTGTCTACCTGGAGTTGGGTTTATGAGTTTAGAGATGGACACAGGTAGAAGGAAAGATAGGTGACAAAATAAACATTTTACCAATGGTGGCTCACCATGAAAGCAAATTTTAAGACTGCCAGTCAGGAGCTAGGCTTTACTGTAAGTGTGGAGATGACTTAAGGTAGGAAGGAGTTGGTGTTGTCAGATAACTGCCTTATGTTAAATTGGAAGAATAACTAGAAAGCTACCCAGATAATTCTGCTTCTTCCTTTAAAATTTCTGGCATTCATTTAAGGAATTTTAACTCAGAGATTTTATATACATACATATTTAGATGTATATCCCTGAAGCACTCCTTTATTGACACTTCCCACAAAGGATAATTTGCTAAGTCAGTAAAATTTTACTGTTCCTTATAATATTTAAATAGTTCATCATGAGTTACTCTTAATTACTTCCACAAGTCCCTTAATATAGCATGGCACTCCATATTTATCCTGCCTTTTGGTCCCTTCCATGAGATTTACAGAGTTCCTCATGACCTAACAATTTAAGTGCGAATAGTCTAATAGAAAATCTTCTACATCTCTAAAAAATATTATTAATTCTAAGTATAATTCTAACAAGTACTATTAATGAGCATTTCATTGGACTTGGTTTAATCCAGATGGACATGTTTGGGTGTCCATTTGTTGTTTATATGCATATTTTTGTTAGAATTATTTTGTTTAGTTTCATTTATTAAATTATATTTTAAAAATTTATGGTTGTTTACTATATTTACATCACCACATCCCCTATTTGTTTATATTCTCAGTTTTTAAAAACCATTATTGGCCAACCAAAGGTATCTTTGATGTTACAGCACTAAGCATCCTTCTGAGGATATTTTATATTTTTGATTATTCATCATTTTTAATGAAGCAGATTTGAGGCACAGACTCATACATCCCAGGATGTTTTGGAATTTACTATGTACCTTAGGATAACTTTAAACTTCTTATCCTCTTTTCCTCAGTTCTGGAATTACAGACATTTGTCACCATATTCAGCTCGGCTAAAAGTCTTTTATTGAGTACCAAAAAATTGGTATATGATTAATATACTTTTATTATTCATGTTATTAATAAGCCCTAATAACTCATATAAGATCTTATTCTGAATTTTAAAAAATAAAACAGAAAGTACAAATCTGAGATATTTTAGACTAAATAATCTGAGATATGTTGCAAGGGAAAAAAGTAAAGTTTTTCTCTAACATTAGCTTTATTTATAAGTCTTTTAGGTAAAATGTCCATCAGAGAAAGATTTTAAATGGAAGCATAGTCCACCTTGAATGACGTTTTCTCATTTATGGGCAGGTTTCTTACTTGGTTGTTGTTCATTCATCAAATAAAGTAATTTTTAGCCATAAATATGGAATAGCCCCTTACAAAAGATTCCCCTTCAAATTTTATCAATTAGAAGTATTAGAAATAACATGATAAAACTTAGGCAGAGTGCAAGTCTTCTTGAAAACTGTTAAACAAGTAAGGAAATTGAATAAATCATGGTAATTGACAGGAAATATCTGTAAAGGGCAATCCATAGATGTTTGCAAAAAGAAGCTTTCAGGTTCATTAATTTCTCTTCCCTGGACTAATGACGATAATAAACTAGAAATGAGTCACTTAAAACAAAATCAAACTTCTGTTAGGAATAGAAGTAAAAACCTAATGCACAATAAGGAACAGATATAGTTATTTCTGAATTTGCCATCTTTTGCCCCTGTTCCCTGAAGTAGAATATATGGAATCCCTCATTTAGAATGAGCACCAAACTAAAAGGTATTTTCAATGTTTCCAATAAACGGATGGTATGTTTAAGAATTGTCAAACATTTGAAAAACACAAATGTGCCAGTTGTGACTCATATACCATCAGAATTTATAGATGTAAAGGACTAAAATCTGGTGTATTAGCCAGAATCACGAATAACAAATTATTATAGTAGGATTCCAGGTCAGGAGAAACTAAACTCGTCTAATTTTCAGAACAACAAAAAAAAACAAAACAAATGTCCTCTGACAGAATTGGACATATTTTCTTGTAAAGAACATGATAATTAATATATTTTATACCATTCAGAATATATGCCTATCATGACTTCACATTTCTGTCATTTTAATGACATATTTATTTTGCAAGGATCTGTTTATTCGTCCCAGCCACCAAGAACCAAAATAATTACACAAAAACTGTATTAATTAAATCACTGCTTGGCCTATTCGATCTAGCTTCTTATTGACTAACACTTACATCTTAAATTAACCCATTTCTATTGATCTGTATATCACCACGAGTTTGTGGCCTACTAGCAAAGTTATAGCACATCCATCTCTGGTGGCAGCAGCTCCATGGCATCCCTCCTGACACCACAATCCTTCTTCTCAGCATTCAGTTCCATCTTCCCCACCCACCTAATTTCTGTCCTATCAACAGGCCAAGGCAGTTTATTTATTTGTTAATACCTCCTACACCATTTCCTTTTTTCTGTTTAAACATAAAGGAAGGCTTTAACATAGTAAAATTACACATATCAAAGCAGGTATCAAGCAAGAATTACAGTTACAATATTTCTATTTACTTTATCTTTTATCATAAGTAAGGAAAACTCTATCTATTCTTCAACTCCATCAAAGACTCCAGAAGGATATAATATTACCCAAGTAAACAAGAAGTACATTCTAAGCAATGTCCAAAATTCTAGAATTGACAGAGACATCTCGCTGCTTGGACAGTCACCCAAAGTTTTTCTGTATCATTGGGGCATCTATCTTCAACCTACAGGCCCATAGTATCCAGTGGACTTTTCCATTCAGCAGGAAATTTCGAAGAGAGGTCTACCTATAATGGTATTTTGCCCGTCATTTTCTTCTGTATCCTGTAGAATGTCTCACAGACTCTTTCATGAAGAAGGAATCCCAAAGGATTGTCTCACCTTTAAGCAAGCTCAGCAGTCATTTCTCTGTGAATCCTGCATGTTCAGTTCATCTAACAAACTCCATAAGGAGCCTCTTCAATGTCCATCTTTCTCTTGAAGTAAGATGGGTGATACCAGGAACAGATGTGTCTCATTGTCATGAAAAGTCATAAGCTATTACAACATTTTAAATGCCATATTCTGAAGGTATCTGAAAGATTTGAAGAGTACCTTTCTAACTGAAATATATCTCTATACATCTAGAAAATCTAACTAACATGACTATAAACTTGACTATTATAGATGATTATTTATTAACTTATATTTCTTAATTATACATTACATTTTTAAATGAACTACAAAATCACAATACCATAATCAAGAGCAGAAATATACATATAACAAAATTGACCTTAAATTTGTATCAATAATCCAAGATCTATACCCATGCAAAGTATTCATATCTATATCATATCCTCCTTTATATGTAAAGAATCATTTACAAACAATATTTGGGAATATAGGCACAGTTCTATCCAAACTTCTTCTTGCTGGTTATTGGGCAAAGTATTTCTTTGGGGGTATTTTTTGGGTGTTCATGGTGACCTTTTCATGGGGACATGGTCTATCAAACCACATTGATCTTGAAGCAATCCACAGAATCTCATCTTCTGTAAAAAACAAAAAAACCTCTTTTCCCAAACAACATATCCTTATACTCAAATTTTCAAATCAAGATACATTTATGTTGGTTTAACTTAGCAGTCCAAGCATTGAAATGTATCTCTGTACTTAGCTCATTCACAGAAAAAAAAATCAAAGATAACACAATAAAATACATAATACAGACTCTAGCTTAGTTTTCTTTACTTTTTAAAAAATCTATGACTATCTGTACTCTGTCTCTTTAAAGACATTTTTTAAAAAAAGATTTACTTTCCCTACTCTACTCTCTTTTCTCTCTCCCAAACCTATGTACATTTATCCAACACTGTGACCCATTTATAGGTTTTCTTTACCTGAATTTGTCTATATTGCATATCTGCAATTGTTTTCTGACCATAGGCAATTCTTAAAATGCTAAGCCCTTCTTGAAACTTAAGTTGCAACATTAGGCATTTTAGGTCAAATACTGTAGTGCATGTTTGCCCTGCCCAGCCCAGCATGGTGGAGCTGCTTGTGCCTCTAGTGCCTCTGTTCCACACACCACCCCACTTCCCAGGTACTCAGCCAGTCCACTTTGCAACCAAGCAAGCTGTAGCATTTTGCTCACAAACCCCACTCAAATGCTCCCTCTCCCAACAGAGCCAGGGTCATGCTGGCAGCATAGCCCAGAAAGCCAGCATTTTAAAATGGCCATGGCTTTTTTCCTGCTATGGCTGAATCAGGAAAAAAAAAATCTCTCTTAAAGGAGCTATGGCAAGCCACCAGCAAACAGCAAGAAGCTGTGGTAAACTCTGTAATTTTTGTTGTTGTTGTTGCTGTTTATTGTTCCTTTTTTAAGTACTCTCAGGTTTTACATGGACGTTACCCACCTTGGCACCAATTGTTGCCAGAAATCATTTCATTTCTTTGTTTAGGCCACCCTGAACCGAAATAATCACACAGAAACTGTAATAATTAAATCACTGCTTGGCCCATTAGCTATAATTTCTTATTGGCTAACTCTTACATGTTAGTTTAACCCATTTCAGTTGATCTGTATATCACCACAAGGTTGTGACCTACCAGCAAAGTTGCAGCACATATATCTCTGGTGGCAGCAGCTCCATGGTATCCCCCTGACTCTGCCCTCCTTCTTCTTAGCCTTCAGTTCAATCTTCCCTGCTCACCTAAGTTCTGTTTTATCAACAGGTCAAGGCAGTTTCCTTTTTCATTAACTAAGAAAAGCAACACACAGACAGAAGGACCTCCTATACCATACATACATAATGCATACACATAAAATATGGTGGTATACAAATAAAATATTAGTGAAAAGTAGTCTAAGTGGGTCAACAAACATGGGGAGACAAATTTTCTCCTCCATGAAACCAGTGAGCAGGAGACAAAAATCAACATTATCAACCTTCTCAGAAATATAGACATCACATAAGAGCCTGTAGAAATTGAAATATTTATTCAAGAAAGTAAAAGCTGTGTCTTGATGGCATTATCATTTTTGTGGCATTTTAATTTGCCCTGCTTGTTGTTGCCCTCCCCTCTCCCCTCTCTCTGGCAGAAAAAGATATAGCTCTCACTCTTAGTGAAAATAATTAATTTCACAATCAGTAGTTGACTAAAATTGGAGCCCTTTCATGTTTCTTACCAGTGTTTGCCATTAGCCAACTTTTCTGGTTGTTCTCTAGAAGTTTCCTTTTGTAAAAATGTATTTGCCAAGATATGAGATCTTCAAGTATAAATAGACTGAAAAGGGCCCTTAGGTGGGGGAGATGACCTTAAGGTGTGGGCAGAAATATTCATGTGACATGAAAATAGAGGGAACAACTCTAGATGCAGAAAGTTTTAAACAGGAGTAGGCACTTGGTATAGGAAAAAGGATGGATTGGAGTTGGCTAACCAAAATTAAGGACATATGTGGGAAAGGTCATATAGAAACCTGCTACATTATAAACTAGCTATAAAATATAATTAAAATAAAAGATTTTGACCTGAGGTCTCCTATACTCCTCTCAGAAGCTATTGATATTTAAATAAACTATCTCTGTGTGGCATAGAGTCCAAGGAGTTATTTGCAACAGAGGCCCCAGAGGCTCCAAAACTATGCCTTTATTTTTGGTTGCACACTGAAAATCAGTGATAAGAAACTATTTCTAAAGTCCCTGTGTACTTTGGCTATAGGACACACAGGAATTTAACTGAAACTGAGCCTTATCATTCTTCCTGCTGCTTAAGTTTCATAGTATACAAGAAAGGCTAGTTAAGCATCTAGGGAATAAGCATCAATAGTCTTACCTAGCTGTGGGCCAGCTGTGACACATAACTGACCTTCAAACAAGATAGGCCAATTGGTATAATCATGGTATGCATAATAGGATCTGTGCTAGTTAGTTTTAACTGCCAAGTTGGTGCAACTTAGGATAACTTGGAAAGTGAGTCTTAATAAAGAGTTATCTAGAACTAATTGACCTGTGAACATGTCTGTGGAGAATAGTTTTTATTGTTAATTGAGTGTGAGCAGCATCATTTTATGGTCCAGTCCCCAAACTGTGTAAATGAATAAAGCTAGCTGAGCATAACAAGTAAGCAATCAAGGACACATTTCTTCCCTTTGCTCTTGACTGTGGATGTATATAATCAGATAGCTTGAAATGAGCAGTCATTTGTTCACTAGTGTACATAATACCATTCAAAACTGCCAAAATGTGGAAATGACCAAAAATATCCATTAGTGGATAACCTTGTATTAAAAGAAGTGAAATAAGTTAGATATAAATTGGTAAATAGTATGTGATTCTACTGATATCAAATTTCAAGTGAGCAGGATTTTTACAGGCACAAAAGAGAATGATGGTTTCTGTGCAGTAATGGCGCACACCTTTAATCCCAGCAGTCAGGAGGCAGAGGCAGGTGGATTTCTGAGTTTGAGGCCTGCCTGACTACATAGCTAGTTCCATTTCTCAGAAAACCAAAAAGGGAGTGAGAGTGAGAGAATGGTATCTATGATAATGTATGCTTTTATCTAGTCACAGCATCAATTTAAAATGAATGAATGCTAATATTGTAGTAAATATTTTCTTTGCTGTCCTTAAAAATGGAACTAAAAACCTTGCATATACCACACATGTACTTTACAGTGGCACACACCTCCAGGCCATACAACTTATTTGATTCTGTGTCCTGTAAACAATTTTCATGTCACCCTTATCCATGTTGCAATATTGAAACCTGGCCCCTTGTTTCTTCAGTGTTGAGCAATTGATGAGGGTGATGACCTATAGTTCGCATTCCTTGTAACATCTTACACATGACCAGGGTGGACACATTCCCTAAGGCCTTTTAAAAATCTACATTCACTTAGTTTTTGTAGATCTTTAATCATTTTTAAAGTTTTTACAGTATTATTTTATCTCATTGCTAGTTTTTTCTTTTGTTCTATTTTGTTGTGTTCTTCTAATTTCTGTGAGAGTAAACATTTCCATGTTTCTGACATCCTCCAAAAATTTAAAAACATGATATTTTTCAAAACTTTGATGTTTCTTTATACTTTCTCAAATACACAACATTATAATCTCATGTTTTTCTATTCTCTTTAAATTTTAAAGATGTGCAATTATAATATTTCTGAAAAAGCAGAACATAGTCTAAAACTAAGATATACTCTTTCTTGTCATACATCAACAGCTTAACAGTTTCCCAAAATATCAATTAATTTAGGCCAGTAACTACCTCAGCTCTCTTCTTGCCACCTTGATTACACAGTCACAAAACTGTCAACCAAAGCTCATTTAGAAGATCCATTTATAGTTAAAATAATTTCTCTGGAACTTTATTCTTTTACTCCTCCACATTGATATTAATAACCAAAGCTTCTGTTTACGAGAATATTCAGCCTGCCCTCATTATCATTATCTTAATCTTTTAGCTTCTGTAATGGGACCAGGGATCATTTTGCTTCACCTCAGTGCTCTGTTTCTGACAACTAGAATATATATGAGTATCTATAGCCTATAATTGAATATAAATATATAGTTATCTCAAAATATGGCCTACTTTAAAAGAGAAGGTGATTTAGAGTGAAATGAAATAACTTCTATCTCATTCGAGCTAATTAGGAATACAACTTTTTGTATGAACCACAATGTGTCTTAAAAGCATAAAGTTTCATCACTTTTCAGCCTCACATAACTCTCTATCTTTGAATTACTATGATTTTATGATCTTAATTCCCTTGAATAAAAACCTTAACGTACCTACATTCTTGTATTAGTTTGGTAGGGTTACTGTAAAAAGCTATTACAGAGTGTATCTGAGAACATCAGAAATAGATTCCTCATGATAGATAAGGGTGGGAGTTTGAAATATCATCAATAAGACTATACTACTTCTATGAATTTTCTTGTTGTCTTCCTAGCTGCTTTGGTGAACAGTATGCCCACAGCAAGCTCATGTATTTATTCATTGAGTTTTAGTCATATCTAACCTATTTTTTTATTCTTCTATCACATGGTATTTCTCCTTGTATGTCTTTTGTCATTTCAAATTCTGGCCCACCCTAATGACCTCTAACTGTAGACACCAATTCTAAATATGTCCAAATTATAGGCATTGGGGCTTTAAGATTTCTACACAACTTATAATAGGGTTTTTTACTTACTTATCTAATGTTGTGATAAAACACTATGGCCAAGACAGCTTGTAAAGGAAACAATTTAGTTTGTATCATGGTTTCAGAGGGTTACAGTCCATGATGGCATCTGAGCATTTACATCCAGATCAACAACCATAAAGTAGCGATAGATCAATAGTAACTGCGTGAGTCTTTTTGAGAAATTAAAATCTACTATGACACACCTCCTTCAACAAGGTCATATCTTTAATTCTTCCCAAACAGTTTCTCTAATTGGGGACCAATTATTCAAGTATATGAGTCTATGATGGTCATTCTCATCCCAAACACCATATACTACTCCCTATCCTTTATAAGCTCCTGGCCATATCACAATACAAAATGTATTTACTCCAACTTCAAAAGACCAATAGCCTTTCATGACCTTAACATGATTTAGATGTCCAAAGTCTTTTTTGAGACTAAAAGCAATCTCTTCACTGTAAGGCCATGTGAAATAAAAAAAAGTGAAATATATTCTTCCAATGTACAATCTCATGGAGTATGCATTACCACTCCAAAAGAGAGGAATTGGGGCAAAGTGAGGAAATACTGGATCAAAGAAACACCAAAGTCAAGCAGAACAAACTCTAAGTCTTTTAACTCCATGGCTGATGTGCTTAGATGTCTCCACCATTCCAGCATTGTCTAATGAAACATACTTCTATGGTGCAGGAGTATTGTCTGTAATCTGTCAATCATGTTTTAAATAAATGTTGATTGGTCAGGCAGGAAGTATAGGTGGGTCAACCAGACAGGTAGTAGAGACAGGGTGATGAGAACAGGGATATTCTGAGAAGCAGGAAGCAGTTCTTCCCAGATCACCAAAGAAGCAAGGTGTGAGCTGCCCCACTGAGAAAGTACCGAGCCATGTAGCTAACATAGATAAGAATAATCGGTTAATATAAGTTATAAGAGCTAATAAGTAGCCTGAGCTAATGAGTCAATCAGTTTTATAACTTATGAAGACCTCTGTGTGATTTTTTGGGGGGGGGGCTTGTTAGCTGTGGAGAACGGGGCAGGACATAAAACCCAACAAGCAGGCTCCTTCATGTTACACTTTTATTCTTTTGGACTGGTACCATTCCCTGTGGGCATCTTTCTTTGGAAGATATGCCATGACTCTATTACCACTAACATCTTTGGTCTCTTATGTAGTTCAGCCTTTTATAGCTTCACATAATGGCCTCTAAAGGTCTTTATGCAGAAACTTTCCTGCCACATGACTGACCTCACCTACTTTTCTTCATCACAGAGAAAAAATCCACAAACCCATTACTCGTATATTCTTCATATTTAGGGCAGGTGAGAGTTATGATTCCAAGTTGGAGAAAGAGCTAAAAGCACTGGGAATAAGTCTTGTCTTTTGAAACCTCCAAGCCAAACCCCACTGACATATCTTCTCCAAGACCATATCTGCTATTACTTCCCAAACAGCTCTAACAATTGGGTTCTAAATAATCAAATATCTGAGCCCATGGGATCTTTTATTCAAACCACCATAGAAGTATACACCAATTAATAACACTTACCAAAGTACAAATTGGAAAATTGATTAATTCTATAAAAAAGGCCCCACTTTCTTTCAATTATTTTGAGAACATTGCTGCAGACATACTCATTAAACTACGTATTTCAGCCATACAGAATTGCTAAAGATTATGAAACATCTTAGAAAAAGGAAATTTTAATAACACTTTTCACAAATTATTAATGTCATTGCTTTCCCAAAGAAGAAAGGGAAAGGATTTCCAGATTAATGTAGATTGTCATAGTTGACAACAGGCTAGGACCCTGATGCTCACACTTGCTTTCACTCCTCAATAAAGATATGGGTAGCATTTGAGAAGGTATTCAGTGGAACTGATGCATTGCAAATGTCTTCCTCTTTCTGCTTATCTGGTAGAAGGCTCATAGGAAAGAAAAATAAAATCTGAAAAAACAAGAAAATAAACTTGATTAAAATAAGCTTTGCTTAAAAGAATAATTTCAATATTCATGAGAAGATAATGAAGCATTGTCAATTACTAAAACACATTTATGTAAACTTAATAGTGTGAAATTTTTCACTTGGCAATATTACACTTCAAATTATAAAAGTTTCTTAAAATTTGAGATGGTTTCTGTCCCCTTTACTAGGAACTCCGTTAAAATAAAAAATTATAATGCAAATCTAGGCTTCTTAAACCCTCAAAATTCCAGACTTAATGAAAGTGTTTTGTTAGTTATTCTATTGTCTCTGTAGAGGCAAATAACCCATTTCTTTCATTATCTCTCATCATTAAGAGAAAATATTTTTTATTGACTTTATTGAGATATATAATTTTTTTCTTCTCCCCCCCTTCCTCTCTCCTCCCCTTCAATCCTCTCTATGGTCCCCATGCTCTCAATTTACTCAGGAGATCTTGACTTTTTCTACTTCCCATGTGGATTAGATCCATGTATATTTCTCTTAGAGTCCTCATTGTTGTCTAGGTTCTCTGGGATTGTGAATTGTAGGCTGTTTTTCTTTATTTTATGTCTAAAAGCCATGTATGAGTGAGTAAATAGATATTTAAATATAGTAAAAAGATATTTATCTTTCTGGGTCTGGTTTACCTCACTTAATATGTTTACTAGCTCCATATATTTGCCCTCAAATCTCAAAATGTCATTATTTTTTCTGCTGTGTAGTACTCCATTGTGTAAATGTACCACATTTTTCTTATCCATTCTTCAGTCAAGGGGCTTTTAGGTTGTTTCCAGGTTCTGGCTATGACAATGTTTCTATGAATATATTTGAACACATATCCTTGTGTTATGACTTAACATCCTTTAGGTATATACCCAAAAGTGGTATTGCTGGATCTTGAGGAAGATTGTTTTCTAATATTCTGAGAAACTATCATATTGATATCAAAAGGGACTGTACCAATTTGCACTCCCACCAACAATGCTGAAGTGTTCCCTTTACCCTACATCCTCTCCAGCATAAATTGTCATCAGTGTTTTTTATCTTGGTCTTTCTTACAGGTATAATATGGAATATCAAAGTTGTTTTGATTTGTATTTCTCTGATGGCTAATGATGTTGAGCATTTCTTTAAGTGTCTTTCAGTCATTTTATATTCTTCTGTTGAGAGTTCCCTGTTTAGGGCCGTACTCCTTTTTTTGGATTATTTGTTCTTTTGATGACCAATTCTTTGACATCTTTGCGTATTTTGGACATCAGTCTGATGTGTGATTAGAGAAGATCTTTTCCCATTATGTAGGCTGCTGTTATTGTCTTGTTGACTATGTCTTTTGCTTTACAGAAGCTTTTCAGTTTCAGGTGGTCTCATTTATTAATTGTTTCTCTCAGTGTCTGTGTTACTGTTATTATATTTAGGACTTGTTCTCCTGTGTCAATGCATTCAAGTGTACCTCCCAATTTCTCTTCTATCAGGTTCAGTTTGGTTGGATTTATGTTGAGGTCTTTGATCCATTTGAACTTGTGTTTTGTACATGGTGTTAGATAATATGGATCTATTTTTAGTTTTCTAAATGGTGATATCCAGTTATACCAGATCCAGTTATGCCAGCACCATTTTTTTCAAAATGCTTTCTTTTTTCAATTTTATATTTTTTGCTTCTTTGTCAAAAATCAGGGTGATTTTAGGTGTGAGGGTTAATATCTTGG
The DNA here is from genome assembly GCF_982192425.1 of Myodes glareolus. Classification (NCBI taxonomy): domain Eukaryota; kingdom Metazoa; phylum Chordata; class Mammalia; order Rodentia; family Cricetidae; genus Myodes; species Myodes glareolus. The sequence goes on from NC_142053.1 coordinate 42,050,504, forward strand.
TCTTCTATTCAGTTCTCTTTGTCTGTTTTTATGTCAATATCAGGCTGTTTTCAGTACTGTAGCTTTGTAATAGAGTTTGAAGTCAGGGATTATGATTCCTTCAGATGTTCCTTTATTTTACAGGATTGTTTTGACTATCCTGAGTTTTTTTGCTTTTCCTGAAATTGAGTGCTGTTCTTTACTGTCTGTGAAGAATTTTGCTGGGATTTTGATGGGCATTCCATTGAATCTGTGATCTTTCTATTTTCTGGTGTCTTCTTCAACTTCTTTCTACAAAGATTAAAGTTCTTTTCAGACAGGTCTTCCACATGTTTGTTAAGAGCTACTCTGAGGTATTGTATGCTATTTGTGACTTTTGTGGAGGGTGATGTTTCTCTAATTTCTTTCTCTGCCCATTTATTATCTGCGTCTACTGGCAAATTGAATCCAAGGATACATCAGAAAAATCATCCACCATGATCAAGTTGGCTTCATCCCAGATAAAGAGGGATGATTCAATATGTGAAAATCAATCAATATAATCTGCCATATAAACAAACTAAATAGTAAAAACCACATGATCTTCTCATTCGTTGCTGAAAAAGCCTTCGACAAACAAAAGAAAATAAAACAAAAAAACAAGAAAAAAACAAGATAAAGGTCGAAAAAAACATGATAAAGGTCTTGGAGAGAGAAAGTATACAAAGAATATATCTAAACTTAATAAAGGCAGTATACAGCAAGCCAATATCAAATTAAATGGAGAGAAACTCACAGTGATACCACTGAAATCAGTTCTCTCCATATCCATTTAAAATAGTTCTTGAGGTCCAAGATAGAGCAATAAGATAACAAAGGAGATAAAGGGGATAACAGATTGGAATAGAAGTCAAACTCTCACTATTTGCTGATGATATGATAGTTTACATACATAAGCGATCCCGAAAATTCTACCAAGGAATTTCCTCAATTCATAAACACTTTCAGTAATGTAGCAGAATGCAAGATTAACTCGAGAAAATAATTTTTTTAACCTTAAAAAAAAGAATTTCATACTCTTTAAAATATTTACCAATACAGTCAAATTTATGTCCAAATAGTAAGTACTCACAAAATGTCTCCCTAATAACTAAACAAATTATAGAATCTTGGTTAGTAACAGGTATTTACTCAATATTAAGGTTTGTATGGTCTTAGTATTAACTTGACATTAAATAACTTTTTCTTTTAATTATAACCAGATGACTAAGATAGAAAAATTTAAGCTGTGAAATTCCTTTCAAATGCAATTAATATAATTAATGAGTTATAAATGACATTTTATATAAATTATTTTTTAAAATCCTTATGGGTCATTTATTATTTCCTTTCTGAGTATAGTACATTATTTTTCACTATTATTATGGCTTCTTTTATTGTTGTATTAATCAATAAAGTTTAGGAGTCAAATATTAGTGTATAAACCTGTTTGATCCAGGAAGCAATAGAGAAATGATCACTGTCTTCATTACTTTCCCCAACTGAAACAATGATTTTGTATCTTTTAAGCCCCTCCTTATTATCTGTGTTCCTCTAACTTTCCTCTGAGTTGATCAGAAAACTCTATGCTCCACACCGTTGACAGTTTCAGAGGGACAACACAAAGAAATTTCCTCCAATACACTACATTAATTTTGGGGGGAGGGGAGAAGCAGGGACGGAAACATAGAAAAATGTATAACTTAATTAAAAATAAAAAATAAAGTCATTATTTCATTTAGAAAAAGATGACTTTGAAATGTCTTTAAAGTGAAATATTTGGGTAGCTACAATAAAAAACAATTTCAATTGCAGAGATGTTTTATAACATCTTAATAAAAATCAAAGTGTATTATTATCCAAGAACATTTTATGCGGAGCCTATTTAGTAAAATTTCATACAGCAAATCCTGTTGAAATATAAATTACTGCATTTAAAGTTGTGATTCCTTAAATTTAGCAATATTTGATCTTTTTTCAGAGAAATCTAGATAATTTCAGAAGAACTGACACTGTGATAGGAATTATCTGGAAAGTAAAAGGAAGGCATGACTTTCAGGTAAATACTGATTTTGTTTTTTAATTTTGGGACTTCAAAAACACAAAGAAGCATGAGCAGAGTTTAAATTGAAAAGAAATAACTGGAAGCTTTTCATGCTATTCCCTGGCTCAAGATACGTTTCATATACACTCTTCATTTTGTAGTCTTGCTTCAGTTATTGCTCCCTCCACTCTTCTGTGAAGAGAGTTACACTTGTGTAATATAGATTTAAATAGAAGATTCATGCTTTATACCTTCTGATGATATCTTATTTCTTCAAAGTGAAGATCAAATTTGCTGCTGTGCCCTTTAAGATGCCTCGCAGCCCTGTTTTTGTTTCCTCCAGTCACTTTTCCCAGTTACATTTTGATCACTGTCACTATTCCTATTAGACTTTCAAGCTTCAGTTTCATTGAAATAATATTCTTAGTATCTATATCTCACCTTTCTTAGTAACTATGCTTCTGTTCATATTGTAAACTGAAAATACATTTTAAGCAGTTTTAGACCTTAGCAAAGTTCATCAGAACTATGTTCCAACATATTTGTCTTTACATAAACTATTTTCTCTACTGTCAACATTCCCTCATAAAGAATATTTATTCCAACTGGGAAGCACACATTTAACATATCATCATTTCCACGGCACAATATTTATATAGGACAAACTCTTGATGTTACAAATATTACATGGTATGACAAATATAACAACAATCTGCCATTGTCAGAATAATTGATTTCATTGCCCTCAAAATTCTCAGTGCTTCCAATATTCACCTTTTCCCAAGAGTTCTGCTTTCGGTTACTTCTTGAATTTTACTATCTCCATATTTTCACCTTTAATGGAATATTGTGAAAATAAAATCATTCAGCAATGTTGTCATTTTAGTTTGACTTATTTTGTGTAAACCTTATATGCATTTAACCTTCCATTTCTTTTCATTTGGGAGTCTGAACTGCATCCTATTATCAAAACACACCACAGTTTTTAATTTATCTGTAATGAACATCCTATTTGTTTCTAAGTTTTGGAAATAATAAATAATTATAGACTAAGCATTCATGGATAGGCACTTATGTAGACAAGTTTTTGATATGATTGTGCCATAATTTGATAAATAGCATATCTAATCTTAGACTACTTTCAAAGTGGGCCCACTATTTACATAGCTATCAACAATGGAGTTCTTATTACTCTGTATCCTCGACACCAACCGGTGTCGTCAGAGTTTTGTATGTTGGTCATTTAAATAAATATGTAATACTATTGTTTGATTTGGCTCTTTTTTGATGACACATTATCTGGTCTATCTCTATATCTAATGTTTCCTATTTTTAACTGTAGTCAGACTTTTCTGTCCCACCTGCCACCTACCAAATTAACATACAGAGGCCTTTTATTAATTAAGTCCAGCTGATAACTTAGACTTGATTTTAGATAGCTCCTATACCTTAAATTAACCCATTTCTGTTCATCTATGTGATGCCCAGAGGCTCATTTACCTCATCTACATACTGCCCATCCTGTTCACTCTACATCTTATGGCATCTCCCTATAATTCCACCTTTCTTTTTCCCACCATTCTCAGTGCTTTGAATTCCTGCCTAGCTATAGGCCTTTTAGCTTTTTATTAAATCAGTCACGGTAACATTTATTCACAGTGTTCAGAAAGATTATGCCACAACATTTAACTTTTTAACATTTTGTTCATTCTAAATTTTGGATTCATTCCAATAATCTATTTTCAATTTATTTTTTGATAGTTGTGAAGTATTTATCTAGGTTCATTTTATGTCGTGTTTATGCCCAATTGTCTCTGCTGAATTTGTAAAAATGAATAATCTGTTTAAAATGTCTGATGGTGGAAATTAGTAATAAGTAAAGTAAATTAATAATTAGTAATAAGTATAGAAAATTAATAATAAGTAATTAGCAATAAGTAATAGTAATAAGTAATTAGTAATGGATACTATAAAACTTAGCAGAGGCAAAATTCTCAGTTGTATGTAAAACTGAAATTATATGACTAACTAGTCTGAAAGCTTCCTTAACTTTTCTAGACAAAATGAGAGTCTCTTCTTTTGCTTCATTTACATTATACTCATTCCTCCATTATGGATTTACTTTATTGCATTTATTCATTATCTATTTATTCATTCTCTTCTGTATATACAGTATGGTAGCAATGCTCTTGTTATAAACATGAGAACAAACATTTTTTCAATGACTAAATCTATCAATGTATCAACCAACATATCTATATCAGTAGCTATTTAAGTAGTGACTAAAAATCAAAACCTTTACTGTAAAGAATTTCCCAAATGCTGTAAATAATTACCCAAAACATTAAAAAAAGTACCTTTATTGCTGCTCATATTATGTGGACAGTCTCTGTTATATCATAGAGATGGACAAATTAATGTTTATGTCTATAACACACATTTCTTCAGATATTTTTACTCAAATTAATATACAGTAAAATATAATGTTTATTGTTGTTTGTATAAATTTCAATTTCATATGCCAAAGTGATTACACATACATGCATGCACACAAACACACACACACATATAAATTATTGCCTTTAATGTAATAAACAAATATTTATACTTACTATGAACATAAATTTTCATTACAAAATAAACTGGGATAATAAAGACAGTGTAATTACAGAATCTTTATTAGTTCTAGAAATTGTGAACTTTGTTGTTTTGGAATAATAATGCTATGACAAAATAAGACTATGTCAATCTTATAGAATACCATCTAATTGAATGCAATGAAACATATCAATGTTATGTGAGAAGAGATGTGTAAGAAAAGGGGAATTCAGAAGGAAAATTGGATTTGTCATTTTTCTCAAGTTACCTATATAGTTATAGAAAAACTAAAATAATAATACCTGTTTTTCAAATATTACATTTAAAGGAGAATATATGGACTTTACCCCCTTCCCAAAGTAAAAGTCCTAGTAAATATTTTAAATTAGGACCCTAAAAGGTATATATTAATGGCTAGGGTAAACTTGAAAGTAGACTTGCCATCAACTTAGGATCAACTTTAAAAAAATTAAATTTATCACATCATAATATACTCTTAGCCTACCTGCTTTCTAGAAGCAAAATTAAACTGTCTCTGCATCATAGAAAAATCTAAAGCTTCAAGAAATTTCAACTATACAAATAGAGTCAATATAAAGAAAAAAGCCAAAGTTAAGAAATTAATGAGAAACAAATTAAAATAGATCATATAAACAAATTAGTGTATAAGTTAGATATTTACTTTCAAGACATAAGCTGAAAACTGAAACAAGTTTACCCAAGGACTTCATGATGACAATATAAATAGACGTGCTAATACAAAGGTAAAAATCTTATGGGTTTTCTTTCTTAGTCAAAGAAGTACAGACAGGCACCCAGCAACTGCTGAGAGAGGGAGAATCAGCCCCTCCAATTAAGTAGGATGTAATTTGTTATCTAATCAAAAGTGGTCAACCCTGAAAGCATATAAACACAAACCACAGTATGTGAACTTGTCATATATATTTATGTTTCTTTCTATCATCTATCTATCTATCTATCTATCTATCTATCTATCTATCTATCTATCTATCTATTTTACAAAATTGCCCAAAAGAGACCATAGATTTGAGAGGAAGTGTAGGGACCACATAGGAAGAGTTTGTGGGAGGAGCATTGGAGTGTTGGAGTTAGAAAAGGTAAATGGAAAGAAGTGTAAATGTATTTTAATATTAAAAAATAAACTCAATGACAAAGTAACATATTCAGATGAGAATTTGGAAATGAAACAAACAAACCAAAATCAAGCAATAATTCTAGAATGAGAACCAACCAAACTTAAGAAATTTTGAGTTAATTTATCAGCATTTGTACTTAAAGAAAAAAAGAAATTGAAATATGAATGAGGGCTGAGGAGAAACTATTTTTAAATACTAGAAGCAAGGAACAAAAAGATTATGAGATGCCTACTGGGTACAGAGAAGAAATTTAATGCAAATGCAGTTGGCATCAAAGAAAAACAATGCAAAACTGGGATAGAAGCAAGGCTTGCAGGGAAAATGGCTAAGAATTTGCCAACACCTGTGAGTTGTATCAAGGCAGAGATTCAAGGTCTTCTAGAAAGTGCAAGCAAGGTACATGCAAGATAAACGAATAAGCATAATTTGACTTCTCAGATTCAAAATATCTAAAGATAAAATATATGTATACTTCTATTATTAATTATATGTATTCATTTGTTTTATATCCTCCTGCAGTTCCATTCCCTCCTTTTCCTCATTTACTCCTCCTCCCCTACCCCCAAATTTACTCATCCTCTGTTTCTGTTCAGAGTGGGGCAGGCCTCTAATTTTGTGTCAACAAAGCATATTAAGTTGAGGTAGCACTAAGCTCCCCCCATAACTTGTATCAAGGCTGGGCAAGGCAACCCATTATGAGGAACAGGTTCCTAGATCCCAACAAAATCATTAGGGACAGGCCCTACTCCCACCAATAGCAGTCCCACAAGTAGATCAAGCTACTTAATTGCCATGTTTCCATAGAGGGCCTAGGTACGTCTCATGCAGGTTCCCTAGCTGTAGGTACAGAGACTGAGAGCTCCTATGTGTCCAGATTAGTTGTCTGTTTGGGTTCTCTTGTGATGCCGTTTACCCCCCCTGACATATAACAATCCTTCCACAGTTGCGTTAACAGGATTCCCCAAGTTCTGTGCAATGTTTGGCTGTGGCTCTCTGCGTCTGTTTCTATCATCAGTCACTGGATGAAAGGTCTCTGAAGTTGGGTAGTTGCCAATCAGATTACATGAGACAGCCAGTTCAGGCTACCTATTCACTATTGCTAGGAGTCTTAGTTGAGGTCATCCTTGTTGATTTGTGGGAGTTTCCATATCTCCAGGTTTCTACCTGACCCCAAATGGCCCCCACATCAGGACGCCTCTTTCATTACTATCCTCCCACCTCTATCCCCCAGCTCAATTCCTCATGTTCCCATCCCTGGCAATCCCCAGTCTACTCAGTCTACTTCTTCTTCCCAGGGAAACCCATGGGCCCTGTTTGCTACCTAGAGTCTCTTTGGCTCTGAATTGTAGCATGGTTATCCTTTACTTTACAGGTAATATTCACTTATGAGTAAGTACATATCATGTTTATCTTTTTTGGGACCTGGTTATCTCATTCAAGATTTTTTTTTCTAGTTTCATCCATTTGCCTTAAAATCTCCTGATTTCCAAGGCTGGTTCAGGCACCCTCTCCTCTGTCCAGAGAACAATCTGGGGATCTCTCCCTGGACCTGGGATCCCCTTTATACTCAAGTCTCTTGTAAACCCTAAAATGACTCCCTTAGTTGAGGTATATACTTCCCTGATCCCATATCTATCCATTCTCCCTCCCCCCCATCCCAGTCCCCCGATCTTTCCCCATTCCTCCCCTACTCCCTTCTCTCTAACCCTCTCCCCTTCCAACAGCCCCCACCCCCATGCACCCGAGGTTACCTGGCACTCTTGTCTATTTCCAGTCTCCAGGAGGATAGCTACATGATTTTCGTCAGGTTCACCTTCTTATTTAGCTTCTCTAGGATCACGAATAATAGGCTCAAAGACCTTTAATTACGGTTAGAATGCACTTATGAGTGAATACATACCATATTCCTCTTTCTGGGTCTGGCTTACCTCACTCACAACCATACTGATGAACATTTTGCATATCACCATAGAACCCTCATCTGGCGATGGAGGGAGATGGAGGCGGAGACCCACGTCGAAACACTGGACCTAGCTCCCTAGGTCCAAAGGAGAGGCAGAAGGAAGGAGAAGGTGAACAAAGAAGGCAAGAGCAGAGGAAACCTTCATCCGACGTTGGATGGCAATACAGACGGAGACCCATATTGGAGCACCGGACGGAACCCTCCACGGTCCAAATGAGGAGCAGAAGGATGAAGAAAATGAAAAAAGAAATCAGGACTGCGATGGACGCCATCACCCACTGATACAAGGGGACTGATCTAATGAGAGTTCACCAAGGCCAGCTGGACTGCAACTGAACGAGCACGTGATCTAACCAGAGTCTCTGAATGTGGCCGGATTCTCTGGATGTGGCTGGCCCGGAGTCTTTCTGAAAAGCCATTGACAATGACACTGGGACTTGTTTCCTCTGCATATACTGGATTTTTGGGATCCAGTCTGTTTGGATACTCACCTTCCTGGACCTGGAGGGAGGGGGGAGGAACTTGAACTTCCCACAGGGCAAGAAACCCTGACTACTCTTAGGGATGGAGAGGGAGGAGGAGAGGGAGTGGGGGAAGTGGGAGGGTGTTGGGAGGAGGGGCGGAAATGGAAACTTTTATAATTTAATAAACTTAAAAAAAATCTCCTGATTTCATTGTTTTTAACAGCTGAGTAATACTCTATTGTGTAAATGTCACATATTTTCTTTATCCGTTTCTTTGGATAAGGGGCTTCCAGGTTGGTTCCATATCTTGGTTTTTAGTAACAACACCGCTATGCACCTAGTTGAGTATGTGTCTTGTGGAAAGATTGAGCACACTTTGGGTATTTGCACAAGAATGGTATAGGAGGATCTTGGGGTAGATTGATTCCTAATTTTCTGAGAAGCCACCATATTGATTTTCAAAGAGGCTGTACAAGTTTGCACCCCCAAAAGCAGTGAGGACTCTTCCCTTTGCTCCACATTTTTTCCATCATAAACTGCAATTAATATTTTTCATATTAACCATTCTGTCTGGTGTAATATGGAACCTCAGATTCATTTTGATTTGCACTTTGCTGAAGACTAAGGCTTTTGAAAAATTCTTTAAGTCTTTCTCTGCTATTTGATATTCTTCTGTTGAGAATTTTTTGTTTAGATGTTTGCCCCATGTTAAAATTAGATTATTTATTTTTTTAATGTCTGCCTTCTTGAGTTATTTATATTCTTTGGAGATCAGCTCTCTGTCAGATGTGGGGTTGGTAATGATATTTTTGCCATTCTGTAGGCTGCTGTTTTGTGTTATTGACAGTGTAAGCCTTATAGAGCTTATCAGTTTCAGGACGTCCCATTTATTAACTGTTAATCTCAGTGTCTGTGCTACTGGTGTTTTATATTCAGGAAGTATTCTCCTGTGTCAATGCATTCAAAACTATTTCCTAATTTTGCTTCTATCAGGTTCAGTGTAACTGAATTTATGTTGAGATTTTTGATCCACTTGGACTTTCGCTTTGTGCATGGCAATATATATGGATTTATTTGCATTCTTTTGTGTGACAACATCCAATTATGCCAGCACCATTTGTTGAAGATGCTTTCTTTTTTCCATTGTATAATTTTGGCTTCTCTGTTAAAAATTGGGTGTCCTTAGGTGTGTGGATTTACATCAGTGTCAATTCCATTGATGGACCTGTTTGCTTTTATGCCATCACAATGCTGTTTTTCTTACTATAACTCATTCATAGATCTTGAAATCTAGGATGATGATACCTCAAGAAGTTCCTGTATTGTACAGTATTGTTTTATCTATCCTGGGTGTTTTTTTTCCAATATGAAGCTGAATATTGTTCTTTTAAGGTCTGTAGAGAATTGTGTTGGGATTTTGATGGGGATTGCATTGAATCTGTTGATTGTTTTTTGTAAGATGGCCATTCTTACTAAGTATGTTAATCCTATTGAACCATAAGCTTGGAAGAAATTACCACCTTTTGATATCTTCTCCAATGTATTTGTTCACAGACTTTAAGTTCTTTGGAAGTATGTTTTTTAAGTCATAAAATTAGTCAAAAATAAAATATAGCTTTTATATTGCCTCTTCAGCTCTTTCCCTTGGGATAGTTCCATTTTGTAATTCAACATCAAGTCTGTGAGAAATTTGTGAAGATTCTTTATACATATATGCACATATATATAATTAATATGTTTCATATATGTATCATAAATGCATATTAATTATTACTGAAGGTATTGGACATTTCCAAATATCTTTTTTTCTAATGTACGAGTGCTCTGTCTGCATATATGCCTGCATTACAGAAGAGGACATCAAACCCCATTATAGATGGTTATAAGCCACCATGCATTTCTTGGACACTAAATTCAGGACCTCTGGAAGAGCAATCAGTGCTCTTAACAGCTGGACCATCTCTCCAGGCCCAGTTTTGTAGTCTTACCTAAATTCCTGAAACAGCTTTCTACCTTTATATTTTTAAGACATGAATCAGGTGTTAATAGTTTGTCTTTAGCAATTAGGCCTTTTTAAAGTACATATTCTTTTTTTCACTTTCTTTTTATTAAAAAATTTCTGGCTTCCTCCTTCCCCCTATTTCCCTCCCACTGTCCCCACTCCCCTCCCCCTCCCTCTCCAGTCCTAAGAGAAGTCAGGGTACCCTGCCCTGTGGGAAGTCCAAGACCCTCCCTGCTCCATCCAGGTCTAGGAAATTGTGCATCCAAAGAAACTAGGCTCCCACAAAGCCAGTCCATGCAGTAGAATCAAAACCCGGTGTCATTATCATTGGCTTCTCAGTTCACCCTCACTGTCAGCCACATTCAGAGAGTTCAGTTTGATCACATGCTAGTTCAGTCCCAGTTCAGCTGGCCTTGATTAGCTCCCATTAGATCAGTCACATCGTCTCCGTGGGTGCACGTCCCCCTCGTGGTCCTGATTTCCTTGCTCATGTTCTCCCTCCTTCTGCTCTTCATCTGGGCCTTGGGAGCTCAATCTAGTGCTTCAATGTGGGTCTCTCCCTCATAGGCTGTGGTAAGGAATATATATGTGCACATGCGTGCATGTGTGTGTGTGCTTCCTAGAGTGTAAGCTGAAGACATGAAAGTTGTTAAGAAGTAACTACTTTTTAAAAATCAATTATTTTATGTATGTACATATGTATGCAAGCCAGAAAGAGGGCATTGTATTCTCTGAATTTGAAGTAATGGGTGTTTGTGTGCCACCTGACATGAGTGCTGGAAACAAAACTTGGGTCCTCTGCAAGAATATCAGATATTTTTTTAACACTGAGACTATCTCTCCATTGCTAAAAATTTCCATTTTAAGGTATCCAAATGGAGTTTGTTAATATGGTTTTTAATACAGTAAAAGATAATTATGAAGGAATAGATGTAATTCAACATAAATATTTCAGTGACATTATCTTGAATGGTGATGGTAAGTGTAGAGATAAATTATGAAACTATTTTTAATGGTCCTCTTTGAGAGGTCCATTCATCTCTGCTATTTTGTCACATCTGTTGTTTTTTTTTATATCAGTGTATTCCAGCCACTTTTATTTATACCCCTGTAATATATAATTCATGATTTCTTATGCCAGATGAGCAAAGGTAATGTTTCTTGGGAATATTGTAATATGATTCACTAGTAGTTCACAGTCTTTTCCATAACATCTTAAAAGCTTCTCAATATAGCCCTTTAATCTCTTCTCACAAAGAGGCTATATGGTTGCTGAGGTCTTATATATTAAAGCTCATCATTAATTCATTTCTTTTGTTGCAAATACTATTTGCTTCCATGAACACTTTTCAGGGACAGAATGCAGAAATATGAGTCTCTTCAGTACTAAGTGGAAGAAAGTTCATTTCTGTACCCAGTAAATGGTTTTCTGGCATTAGGATGCATCCAGAAGTTAAAAATATTTTGACACTGTCATCTTTGTTCAAGTTGTCTAAAAATCTGGTTTTGCCTTTGAGGCATGAAAGTATGGAGTTCCTGATCATTGTTAAAGCTAGGCAAATTATTTTCACTTGATCAATAGTAAGTATTTCACTTGAAGGGTAGTCTTGGAAGAGCTATTAATTGGCTTAATGTCCACCTTTCCTTCCTAGTAGTATACTAATAATGAAAGTTCATGTTGAAATACAGCTCCCACTACCTGTCCCAAAGTACTAAGGATGGGTAGAGCCAACTGTGCATCCTTTACACCCTTCTTTAGCGTTTAGCTTGCGCAAAAACCTTTATTCTCCTAACTCTATTTTAGAACTCATAGACTTTCTGGTAGAATCTAAATTGTCTTTACACAGATGCTTCTTTATAGCACCTCTTTAGTCATGCATCTTCTCCCTATGTAGCAGTCAAGTCTAAATATTTAACATTGATTGTCACTGAGAGAACTGTCTTTTGAAGTACTATTCGCCAATTTAAAACTATTAAAATTATTAAACTGTCTTTGTTTTGAAGCAAATGTTACCTTTCTATAATTTCTACTCAATAGCCCGTTTACGTTGTGGGATTAATTAAGGAGCAGGCACTTTTCTAAACTTCCTCAGTGATATTCTGCAGCTTGAATTTATATCTTGCCTCAGGAAGTGTTCTGCTAAAACTATTTTTTGAAAGAGCCGAAATCTCAAACAACAGACCATGTTGAATGTAAATTAAACAGTGCTCTTGAGCAGAAAATTAAATTGGTTCCATGACATGGGTTTTAAGAAGCCCACATAATATAAACAGAGCTGCAAGTGACTGATAAACCTATAAGCCCAAATGACACCCTACCTTGCTGATAACCAGTGAGGAAAATTAGAGCAATGAGCAAAAGCATATCTCATCCACATTCTTTTATTCTATTATCTAAACAGTCCAGAGAATATTTTCAAGTAATTAATGACACTTAAGTCTGGAAACATCAACTGATTATACACTTTTACAATACTGTTATTTAGTTTTTATTGGAAGAATAACAAACTCACCAACTCACCACAATCTTACGTTTATAATTCATGCTTAGTAGTTCAGAGTTTCTCATTATGAGAGAGGATTTTACAATCAGAATAGAGAAATACATAGTGACTTACCATAGTGAAGTTAACCATAACTTCAAAGCACAAAACTTGATATTATCCCATATTGACTTCTGAAGACTAATTCATATTTCCTGAACTTATAATAAATGTTATTAATTTTTAAGTTATAAAGTAGAGAAATATTCTGCAGAACAATTCAGAAAGGAAATAAACACAGACTTCTCAAATATATATCAAAGACGTAATTTTCTACCCCACAGTTAACAAACAATTACTTGGACACCTTGCTATGGAGAAGAAAGGTATAATATACACAGTACAGTTATCCCATTACTAACTCACATAGAATACTACAACTCAATTGGTCAGGACATCGATTTCTGGCATGTATTAATTGCTGTGACCTATCGTCCTTTTTTCAACTCCTAAAAAGAAAAAAATTTGTGTAATGAGTGATATTCATTTGTATTACCAGCAACAACCATATTTCTTAGGGAAAATGTACCCAACCAATAAATGGATAAATTAACATGCAGTATACATTATGAGGAGAAAATAGAAGTTAATCAGTATTGGATGTCTTTAATAATAATCATTTATGTTTTGTAATTCTGAAGGATGAAAGCTTTTAAGGTCAAAGTGCTAGTTGACTACCTTTCTTTCCCTGGTTGATGCATGATCCTGATTGTACTGTCTTCATCATCTATAGAGAGTAGAAGAGGTAGGGGAAGGGGAAAAGGTTGAGGCAAAAAAAAAAAAACTAGTTTCATGAGCACCCTATCATGGCCTCTTGTGAACTTGATTACTGTTCAGAGGCTCCATCTTTAAGTACAATTGTTTTGGGGATTATGACAAAAACCTGAGTTTGTATGGAAAATAATTTTAAAATAAATTTCACATTTTTTTTCAGTACAGCACATTAGACTCATCACCTCATACATTATAGACAAGCACTCTACCATTAAACTACATCCTCAGCTAAAAATAAATGTAATTTCTAATTGAAAGTTCACCTCTGGACTCTAAGATCTTTCATATTACAGGAAAGGATGCTGAATTTTAGTTGCTTCCACAAGATGAGAGAAGACGACATTTTGATCATTAAGAATACTGCTAATCTATATTTACATAACTCAATAAAAAACAATGAGACTTTGAGTGACTCTAAATTCTGAAGACAATAATAGAAGATATTTAATTGAACTGTAATTTTTTCGCCAGACTTTCTTTCAAATTATTTTCTTTTGTAATATAGTCTGTGTCCAGTATTTCATTTACCAATTGCTCTTTTAATTAGATTTTGGGGCATCATCATAAGTGTCAACTGTAGGAGGATGTATGTCTTAATCGTAATTTCTAGACACACATTAAAGAAAAAACTTTTATTTTCTTATTTTATTAAGTTTGACAGATACTCAAGACAGCAGGAAAATAAAATTATGGAAGTTAAAATTATAGTTTATTAAAACATTGTTTTAATATATATACTAAGATAATTATGAAAATTCAGACCAAATGATCCCCTATGGAATTTAGCCATCTGAGTCAAGTAATAGGGAAATAACACCTTGTTAAGACAGCTTGGGAAGCAGACCATGGGTCACCCTTAAGAGTGTTAAATACTCATTTCTGTTATAGTAAGCCAAGTTTCTCCACGTCATTCTCTAAAGTAAGCTAAGTACCTTTATTTGACTCAAATACATCTTCATTTGTCTGAATGGTTAATTGGATGATTCAGTTCATTTGCTCTTCTATTTAGCTGACAATTACCATACATACTTGATATGGATTACCTCTTTTCAACAAAATGACATTTCACTGTAAAGCAACACTGAACACAATTTATATTCTTTAATTACTAAGAAGGCACCTCATGATCTATTTATAGGACTCAGGAGATATCAGAGTGAATATCAAACATCACAGTGATGGATCAGTGATGGTTAAGGAATCAATTCATCAGAATCTCTTATTATTTTAAGAAAAACTGTCAATTTGAACATATACTACTTGGTCTGAATCTCTGTAATATAGTATGTCAAACTCTTTAGCAACATTTTTATTTATTATTTGAGAATGTCCTACAATGTACTAGAAAAATATTCCTACCCAACAACGTTTCCTCTCACCATTTTCTCAACATTCTTACCTTTTCCAACCAAAGTTTCAGAATATTTTTCCCCATTATCTCCAGTATTTTGCCCAGCTGCCTTTGGGTATACTCCAAATGTGTTCTTGCTACCAGGAGTCACATCATAAAAAGCTAACAAACAAACAGCAACACAAAATCTCAAATCCTCTAACTCCTCCCTCTCCAAGAAGCTGTCTAGATCAGCTAGTAGTCAGATTCCATGTCCACCTTCTTGGCCTCTAAGTTGGGATTTTGTCTAGCTGGAGTGCTTGCAGGTCCTGTGAATACTGTCAAAACTGCTGTGAGTTCATATGTTCACTAATTCTGTTTTAGATGGAAAACACTGTTTGCTTCATATTATCTACCATCGCTGACACTGTTAATCTTCTGGCCTTTCTTTTGCAAAGCTCTCTAAGCCTTCAGGCAAATATTATGATCTTAATCCCAATTTGTGTCTGAAAACTCCAGTATTTTGTTCTATGCACTTTTAGCACTTTGGTATCTTTGTTCATTTTGAAATTCTGCAGAAGCTTCTCTGATGAAGACTGAGACATATTCTCATCTATGATTACAGTAATAAGTAATTACAAGTCATTTTAATACTGTATCCATCTATCAGAATAATTGTATCCTAGGGACTATACTATATCTAGACACAGGTTCTTGATCCCTTTAATTGTACCAGGTATTGACTCTATTTCAGGGAGTACGCCTTTGATTCAATCAGAAAGTTGTTGATTACTCCTATAACCTTCATGCCTCTGTTGTAAGTGGGCTTATGTCATCATTTCAATTATTTTTAGGTCTTGAAGGGTTCACAGGTGATTGAGGTAAGAGCTCCTTTTCTATTTTGACAGGAAGTATTACATTTTTCTGCACCATGAATGTCATCCAGTAGGAATGAAACTTGCATATGAGTACCATCTCTATGTTCTGTGAGTGGTGTCTTCCACAACAGGGTTTCACCATCAAGTCTGGAAGGTACACAGAAGTATTTTTTTTAAAGTAATTTTATTAAATTATAAAAGTTTCCATTTCCGCCCCTCCTCCCAACACCCTCCCATTCCCCCCACTCCCTCTCCTCCTCCCTCTCCATCCCTAAGAGCAGTCAGGGTTTCCTGCCCTGTGGGAAGTTCAAGTTCCTCCCCCCTCCCTCCAGGTCCAGGAAGGTGAGTGTCCAGACAGACTGGATCCCCAAAATCTAGTATATGCAGAGGAAACAAGTCCCAGTGTCATTGTCAATGGTTTTTCAGAAAGACTCCAAGCCAGCCACATTCAGAGAATCTGGTTGGATCGCGTCCTCCTTCAGTCCCAGTCCAACTGGCTTTGGTAAACTCTCATTAGATCCCTCCCCTTGTATCAGTGGGTGATCGCATCCCTCGCAGTCCTGATTTTCTTTTTCATTTTCTTCCTCCTTCTGCTCTTCATTTGGACCTTGGGGGGGCTCAGTCCCGTGCTTCAATGTGGGTCTCCGTCTGTATCGCCATCCATCGTCGGATGAAGGTTCCCTCTGGTCTTGCCTTCTTTGCTCACGTTCTCTTTCCTTCTGCTTCTCGTTTGGACCTAGGGAGTTAAGTCCAGTGTTCCAATGTGGGTCTCTGTCTCTATCTCCATCCATCGCCAGATGAAGGTTCTATGGTGAAAAGCAAAGATTGGGTATACGAGGATCATACCTAAATATAATAAAAGCAATATATAGCAAGCCGACAGCTAACATCAAATTGAACGGAGAGAAACTCAAAGCCATTCCACTAAAATCAGGAACACGACAAGGCTGTCCACTCTCTCCATACCTTTTCAATATAGTGCTTGAAGTTCTAGCAATAGCAATAACACAGAAGTATTTTAAATAGCCTTTAATGTTTGGAAGTCTATGTCTCCATTAGCTAATCACTTCAAAGACATGACACGTTCCTGGATCTGGGATTTTCATGTATTAGGATGTGGTATAAAGTTGGGGTATTGACCCTATGATGTAGAATAAATCAATTAAACTTCCATTTATACTTAATGAATTATATGAACTTCAGTAGTAGGTTTATTGTAACTAATATACAAACCCCTTTATAAACATTTTCAACAGAACAATATCAACCTTGTTACTTAGCCTCCGTTGGTCTGTGGATTGAAGCATGGTTAACTTTTACTTTATGTCTAATATCTACTTAAGAGTGAGTATACACCATAGTTAATTTTCTAGGTCTGGGTTACCTCACTCAGGATAATTTTTTTTTCTAGTTCCACCTATTTGCCTGAAAAATTCATGATGTCATTGTATTTTAAAGCTCCATTGTGCAAGTGAACCACATTTTTTATCCCTAATTTATGAATTCATTATATTATTAAATTTTAACAAATTGAAGAGCAAGTCATCAATTATGTAATCATAAATTGTTCTTCATAGCAGAAAGGACTTGTAGGTTACAGGGTCAATTGATGAGGGGTGTGTTGGCACAACCTGTCTGCATGTGACTTCCTGGCTGGCCAGCTAATGAAGCTGAGGCAGGTGGGATAGTGGTCTGGAATTTTGTTCCTGGGCCTAAGCCTTAGAGAATTGGCTGTACAGCTGGGAAGCTGGTCACTCACCTCTTGGTGCTCTCTGTGAAATTGCAAACTTTGTCCCAGACAGAAACTTAACAGAGGCATAAAAGAACTGACAGATGTCACAACTCAAATGGACTTAGCAGACATCTATACAACACCTCACCCAACAAACACAAAAGAATACACATTCTTCTCAGTACCTCATGGAACCTTCTCTAAAATTGACCACATACACAGTAAAAAAAAAAATCAAACCTCAACAGAATCAATAAAAATTGGAATAACCCCATGTATCTTATCAGATCATGTTAGGTGAAAGAATTCAACAACAATACTAATTGCAGAAAGCCTACAGACTTATGGAAATTGAACAATGCTCAATTAAGTCACCCCTAGGTCAAGGAATAAAGAAAGAAAGAAATTAAAGACTTCCTAGAATTCAATGAAAATGAATGCACAACATACCCAAACCTGTGGGACACTTTGAAAATATAGATAACAGAAAAGTTCATAGAACCAAGTGCTTACATAAAGAAAGTGGGGAAATTGCACACTAGTAACTTAACAGCACACCAGAGAGCACTAGAACAAAAAGATGTTGACTCACCTAGAAAGAGTAGATGGCAGGAAACAATTAAATTGAGTGTTTAAGTAAACAACAGAGAAACAAAGAAGATACAAAGAATCAACAAAGCAAAGAGCTTATTCTTTGAGAAATTCAACACGATAGACAAACCCTTATCCAAACAAATTAAAAGGCAAAGACAGAGTATACAAATTCACAAAATCAGCAATGAAAAGAGGAACCTAACAACAGACGCTGAGGAAGTTCAGAGAATCATGAGGTTTTATTTGAAAAAACTGTACTCCACATAATTGGAAAATGTAAAAGAAATGGAAAGTTTTCTGGATAGATACCACATATCAAAATTAAATCAAGACCAGATGAACAAGTTAAATAGACCCAATAACACCTAAGAAAATAGAAGTAATCATCAAAAGTCTCTCAACCAAAAAAGCCCAGGGCACAATGGTTTCAGCCCTGAAACATACCAAAACTTCAAAGAAGAGGTAATACATATACTCCATAAATTTTTCTACACAGTAGAAACTGAAGGAACATTATCAAACTCTTTATATGTGGCTGTAGTTATCCTAATATCCAAGCCACAAAGATTCAACTATTAAAGAGAATTACAGACCAATCCCCCTCATGATATTGATGCAAAAATACTCAATAAAATACTGGCAAACCAAATCCAAGACTACATCAAAAAATCATCCACCATGATCAAGATGGCTTCATCATAGTGATGTAGGGATGGTTCAACATATGAAAATCTATCAAGGTAATCTACCACATAAAGAAACTGAAAGAAAATAACCATATGATCATCTCATTAGATGACAAAAAAAAACATTTGACAAAATCCAACAACCCTTCATGATAAAGGTCTTGGAGAGAGCAGGAATACAAGGAATGTATCTAAACATAGTAAAAAGCAATATATAGCAAGCCAACAGTAAACAGCACATTAAATGGAGAGAAACACTTAGTGATACTATTAAAATCAGGAACAAGTCCACTCTCTCAATGTCTATTCTGTATAGTACTCGAAGTTCTAGCTAGAGCAATAAGACAACAAAACAAGATCAGGGGAATACAAAATGGAAAGGAAGAATTCAAATTTTCCCCATTTGTAGATGATATGATAGTATACATATGTGACCCCAAAAATTCGATTAGAGAACTCCTGTAGCTGATAAACACCTCAGTAATTTGGCAAGATACAAGATCAACCCAATAAAATAAGTAGCACTCTCATATAAAAATGATAAAGAGGTCAAGAAAGAAATCAGAGAAACATTACAATTTATGATAGTCACAATAGCATAAAATATCTTGGGGTAACACTACCAAAGAAGGCAAAGACCTGTTTCACAAGAACTTTAAGTCTTTAAAGAAAGAATTTGAATAAGATACCAGAAAAGAGAAAGATCTCACAAGCTTTTGGATAAATAGGCTCAGCATAGTAAAAATGCCAATCTGTCCAAAAGCAATGTAAGATTCAGTGATATTCCCCATCAGAATCCCAGCACAATTCCTTGCAGAACTTGAAAGAAAAATATTCAACTTCATATGGAAAAACATATAGCCAAAGCAATCCTTTAAAATAAAAGAACTTCTGGAGGCATCATCATCCATAATATCAAACGTTATTATAGAGCTACAGTAATGAAAGCAGCTTGATACTTGCATAAAAACAGACAGGTGGACAAAAGGAATCAAATCAAAGACTCTAATACTATTCACACACCTGTGACCACCTGAATTTTTACTAAGAAGATAAAATTATACAATGGAAAAAGAAAGCATCTTTAACAAATGTTTCATGCATAACTGGATATCAACATGTAGAATAAAGCAAATAGATCTAAATTTATCCCCATGCACAAACTCAAGTCCCAATGGATCAAAGACCTTGATATAAATTCAGCCACACTGAACCTCTTAGAAGAGAAAGTGGGAAGTAGCCTTGAATGCATGGATACAGGAGGCCACTTCTTAAATATAACTCCAGTAGTGCAGACACTGAGAGCATCAATAAATAAATGGAATAGACCTTCTAAAATTGAGAAGCTTCTGTAAGACAAAGGACACATTCAACAAGGCAAAATGAAAGACTAGTAAATGGGAAAGAATCTTCACCAACCCCACATCAGACAGAGGACTGAACTCCAAAATATACAAAGAACTCAAGAAACTCAAGACATCAAATTACCATCTGCTTCCATCACTTGCTGAATGAATATGCTTTCTTTTTTTCTGTTGTATAATTTTATCTTCTTAGTCAAAAATCAGGTGTTCACAGGTGTGTGAATTAATATTGGAGTCTTTGATTTGATTCCTTTTGTCCACCTGTCTGTTTTTATGCCAATACAAAGCCTGGAGTTTCTCTATCCCATATATGCTAAGATTTTTGCTGGTTTGATCTTCTACAGGTCTTGTACAGGTAACTTCAGATTCTGTGAGTTCCTAAGTGTAATAGCTGTATCATGTCCAGAAGAGATTGTTTCACGGCAGCTTTCTACATTTTCTAGCTCTTTCCAACTTCTTTTCCATAATGTTGCCTGATCTTTGGTAGCATGGTTCTTAATATTGATGTTTCATTTAGGGCTGATCCGCTCAGACTCTTATTTTCTGTACTTTAACCTACTGTTTATCTCAGTATTAACTTCTGTTTACTTCAAAAAGGTATGTCTCTGTCCAAAGTTGGGAGGAACCCAGATTTACAGGTACAAATGCACTTATTCAGAAGGCCATTGGACTGCATGACAGTTCAGCAAAAATGCCATCAGGGTTCTCCCTTAGGGAATATGAGCTTTCTTCCTATAGAGCAGGCTACAAATCTAATCAGAAATCAGTCAATTGCTTCCTAATAGTTGTGCCAGTATTGCACCATGGAGAACATCTTGCCTGGCATCTCAGTGTTATAATGATCAGTTCAGTGATTAGCAAGACCTCTGATACCTTTTCCATGACACGAGTAGTTACATACACATTCTATTATCCTGAAAACTGGAAAGCATGCAGGCAGTTTCTGAGTCAGTTTGAGACTGAGTTCTCTGTGTTCTACAGTGAAAGTATATGATGTCTTCTCATATGTTTTATAGTATGACTATTATGGGTAACCAAGGGCAATGACTATAGCCTGTGTAGTTTTGAAGTTCATAGGGATGTATCCTATGTCTTGTACTGTGGTTTTAATTTAATGACCCATGTCTTCTGAGAGAACCCTTGTCCATCTGTGTAGAGTAATTGCGTTCAAACTCTTTCTTAAGTTGTGTTGTAGAGTAGCTTACTATGTAATGTGCTTTCATAAGGGTTTTCTTAAGTTATTAGATTTGGTTAACCCACCCACCAAACCCTCCTCTAATTCATCCCCTCCCTCTTACTTCCATTTAATCCTTTAACTCCCGGTATTATCATCTCTTCTTTTACTTCACATATGTTCTACTTTCTGTCCAATTATTTTGTTTTGAGTTGGATTGTGAGACCGTAATATTTCATAAGGATTTTCAAATGCTTTCCTCTCATTTATCCCTTTCCTTCACACCCTAATTCCCCTCAAACTTCTGTTATCTTCTTGCTGAAGTCTTTCCATCCCCAGAATTCTACCTTTCTATCTTTGCTTTACCTATAATCTACTATTTCCCTACCTCTCAATGCTGTTTCTAGTTTCTGCATGCAGTTTTGTTCCAATTTAAGCACACAAAACAAGAGATTTAAAGCTAGGATCTTCATATGAGAGATAACATACAATGTTAGTCTTTCTGTGCCTGAGTTAATTCCCCAAGCATGTCTTTCCCAGTTCCATCTATTTATCTGAAATTTTAAATATTTCACTCTTCTTTACAGATGAATAACATTCCATTTTTTATATATACCATATTTTTCCACTATTTTGTTGATGGAAATCTGCATTGATTTCACTTTCTAGCTATTTTGAATGAAGTAGCAATGAACATGTATATACTGTATATGACTGTATAGTAGGATATTGAGTCTATAAGATATATGGCTATGTTGGTATAGCTGGGCCACATGGTCGCTCTATTTTGGGTTTCTGAGAAACCTTCAAACTGATTTCCAAAGTGGCTACACTAGTTTCCAGCCCTTTCAACAATGTTTAAGAGTCCCCCTTTCACCACATTTGTGTTGGCATTTGTTGTGATTTGTGTTCCTGGCAATGTTCAGGTGGAATATTAATTTTTAATTTGCATTTCCCTTATGGCTATGGAATCTTAGGACTTTGAAAAGTGTCTCCTGGGCTGTTTGCTTGCCTTCTTTTGAGAAATTTCTGCTCAGTCCCAATTCCCATTCTGAGTTAAGTCATTTTCTCAGTGATTAGTTTTTTAAGTCATTCTACATTTCAGACACTAATTCTCTTCAAAAGCAAGTTATCTCTCCAGGCCTAAGATTTTTAATATTTTAACATAAGAAAATTATAAATGTTTAAGAACATGTTTAACTCACTCTAAACATTACATATGATATATCATGTATCAAAACACCACAGGGAGTTAAAAGTAAAAATTAATGCAAGAGAAGAATAAATTTAGAATCATATCTTTCATAAAACTAAAATAGTTTTAAAATTCATTGTATGTAAATGTTGTATAGAAATTTTAGTAAATTGCAGTTATTCCTTTCTGAATTGGGCTCAGCTTATATAATCACAGTAGTCACCACAAGTGAGTCGGCAAAGAGTGTGTTTATTGAGTTCAAAAGTGGACCCCAGCATCTCTAAGAAGAATTTTTCATGAAGATGCTTTTAAATATAAGCACAGTAAGCTGGAGAGCTAAAGTAATTTAACTGAAGCATCACTTGTATCAACTACAAGGTTTATTAAAAACATTTGAATGACATGCATTTAAAAGGTTTTTTTATTTATCAAAAGCGATAATCTATAGATAAGATTTGCATGACATTTGCACTTTATCATTTAGAACAATGCAATTTAAAACCAAATTGAAATCAAAGATGTATTCTAAAACTTTATAGTCAAAGTGCAGAATGAAATAAGACATATATGCATAGCTAAATTAGTATCCATGTTTCCTCTCTTAACCTGTCAGTTTTGGAATAATAAACATTTTCTGATCATATAGGCTTTTCTGTATTTTCCTGAGACCTGAGAAAAATTGCTAGTCATTATGATTTGCATTCAGCTAACATAAAGTTATGCAAAAAAGGACAGAAGACTCCATGCCACCTAAAACATACTGCAGAAATAGATTCTGTAACATAATCAGATAAATTTTGTGCAAATTTTCTTTTGGATTCAAATGTTTTGAAATATTATCATCGGTAAACTGGTAAGAAAATGCACCTCTTCAAACCTTTGCTGGAATAATACCGTTAAATGTGATCTTGAAGTATAAAGAGATTCAGAAAGCTTAACTAATGGAATTTTGTGACAGAAAAAGTCTAGATGGAAAAGCAGACAGTATTTTCTTTAAATTTTAAAAATGTATTATTGTTACATGGTGCAGGAGTGGGGGAAAGTACCTGTGTCATGCCCTGATTATAGAGCTCTGAGAACTAACTTTTGGAATTTTGTCTCTCCTTCCACCTTTATATGAGTCCCAGGAATTGAACTCACATCACCAGACTTTACCTTTATCCAATGATTCATTTACTTACCCAGACTAGATATTTTAATTGTAACTTGTTCCTCATCTGATGTATGGCAAGCATGCCATTCCACATAAACAAAAAGTCTGTCAAATATTTTGGAGAATGTATCACAATATAAATTTGCACTAGTAATTTGAGTTAGACTACAGATAAACCTGCAATTTAAAATAGAGGAAAAGAACAGAGTGAAATGATGCAGTAATTATTAAAAATACCAAAATGGATTTCAGAATTTCTTTTAATTTAATCATGTTTTTCGAGCAATGGTCTGCTGTTTCAAATTAGTAAATACTTTATAGCACAGGAATCTAGAAGCATTTATATTTATACTTATGAACTCTCATGATCATTCTGTGAAAAATACATGTTTATAAATTAATGGCATATTATAAATATGTGGTGATGGATGAAGCTTCAAGTCGAATTGCATTATAGCATTATATTTGTTGCAGCCACCCTCTGCATTTACTAAAGGAACATTCAGTATCAGACTTAAGGAAAAAATTTTTCCTAATGAGCTATCTCCCTAATTTCTTATTGACTTTTCCGTTTTCCTAGACATAAAGACAACTTTCAGTTCACCACATTGTACTAAAATATAATTACGTGTTTTGTTCTCATATTCTTACATAAAACAAAGTGTGCCATTTTGTTAATTGATTAATGGGATACTGCTTTATTGTAGAAACTCATTGCTTTGGAATTTCTGCATTCAAAAGATTCTCCTGCCTCATCCCTGTAAGTAGGTGGTATTTAGGACCATGCCATCACAGCTGACTTGGGTTTTCTCTATTTTTCCTTCCATCTTGTTAAAAGGTCTGTTTTTCACAATGGGACATTTTAACTTGGACACATTCTCTTAAACATCACTACTTTGTCCTCTAATTCTCTGAAATTGACTTGGCCTCCCTACAGGGCAGGTAACACAAAAAGTAATCAATAGGAATCTTCCCTTCCTCTTGAAAGTTTTATTGCTCAGTGTTAACAAATATATTGTTTTTTTTGAAAAAAATTACTCTGTAAGAAGTTTAGCTAGCAATTCCCAAGAGCCATGTCTCCTCTGGAAAACTGGTTAAATTGGGCGTCTGGCTTAGAAACTGTGAAGATTTTTTGAAGCACAGACAGTCTTGATGCCCCACCTTAGCACAAATTGCTGTGCCTATCCCAACACTTCTATAAGGTGGAATTTCCCTCTGTATGCCGTGATTACCATTGATAAATAAAGGAACTGTTTTGGGCCTATAGCAGAGTTATAGGGGAACAGAGCTAGGCAGAAAAAAACCAAGCTGAATCCTGGGAGAAAGGAGGCAGAGGAAAAGAGAAGCCACCAGAGACAGACATACTGAAACTTTGCTTGTAGGTCGCAACCTTGTTATGATGCACAGATTAACGGAGATGGGTTAAATTAAGATGTAAGAGTTATCAAATAAGAAGCTAGAGCTAATGGACCAAGCAGTATTTTAACTAATACAGTTTCTGTGTGATTATTTCTGGGCTAAGGTAACTAGCTGCCTCCGTCCAACATTTCTATATATATTGTTGCAACTCCTTTCTGTATGACTTTGCATACAGATATTTCTTTGATTTAATTTAAAAATAAAATTCTTCTTGTTGCCTCTATGTTCTAATACGATACTCCATATTTCTCTGAAGTCAAAGGTCATTTCCTCACTGTCACTCCAAGACTAGCTCAAATCTTCTGATACTACCGGACATGTTCATAGAAACAATTCCCAGCCAAAAACACTTGTTAGAGTTTCAAAATTCAAATTAGTTTACATGTATAAATACTTGATGTAGTGTGTGTCCATCTAAGTCAGTGTTTCTCAACATGTGGATCTTGATCCCTTGGGAGGGACTTATATTAATATACCCTGCATTTCAGACAATTACATTACAGTTCATAACAGTAGTAAAATTATAATTATGCAGTAGCAACAGAATAGTTTTATGGTTGGGAGTCACTACAACATGAGGAACTGTATTAAAAGGTCACAGCATTAGGAAGGTTGAGAACTTCTGCTCTAAGTGACAGAGAAATGGGCCCAGAATTCAGTTCATAGTGAACAATCACATATTTGTTAAATAAATTGTTGAATGGTAAACTTTCTTATTTTCATATTTTTATTTCACCATAGTTTTACTCCCAAATTTCACCTATAAAAATTTGCTCCAGTTCCTCAAAAATTGTTCTGTTCAACATAATTATAGTAGCCCCCCATCAATGAGAGAAAGATTCCAATACTCTTAGTAGATTTTTAACCCACTAATAATACTAAAACAATTTTAAATGTTTTATATTACCTATGTATTACATATGTTAGTATATATAATCTCATTAATATATTAGACATCTATATATTATGGCTTTAACTCATGCAATTGAAGATGAAACAACAAATTAAGTATAGATTTATTTCCACAGAATTTCCCTGGTAGTTTTTCTCTTATCACATATATTAGCAACAGAGGTTTGTGATTTCCATGTCCCTTATTATATTAAAAAATTCCCTTGTTACATAGCTTTATAATTTCTATTTTGCATATCTAAACTGCTAGGTTTGGTACTTTTCAATGTTAAGAGCATCATTTAATAAAAAAAGGATTATAAAATCCTATTTTTATAAAATAAAAAATGTCTCGGTCATAGGAAAGTAAAACCGTAGATGGAAGTGAAGAGACTCCTTATCCCTCCACCTTTCCATTCAGTTTTTTTTCTTCTCTTTTCTTAGTGTGGGGTTATTGAAACACAGGGGGATTCAGTTCGATTTCATTATTCCATCTGTCTGTTTTTAATTACAATACCAAGCTGTTTTCTGTTAAGGTAGCTAAGCAGTAGTGCTTGATATCAGGGGTAGTGATAACTTCAGCAGATCTTTCACTGTACAGGAATACTTTAGCTATTGTTTTGACATATGAAACTGAGTGTTGTTCTTTCAAGGTCTATAAAAATTGTATTGGTGGGATTTTGATGGGCATTGAATTGAATCTGTAGATTGTTTTTGGTAAGATTGCCATTTTTACTATATCAATTCTATCTAACCAAGAGTATGGGAGATCTTTCCATTTCCAGGTTTCTTCTTCAATTTCTTTCTTCAAGAATATAAATTTATTTTCATACAGGTCTTCCAATTGTTTTGTTAGAGTTAATCCAAGATATTTTATATTATTTGTGGATATTGTGAAGGGAGATGTTTCTCTGATTTCTTTTTCAGCCCATTTATCATATATATAAAGGAAGACTAATAATCTTTTTGAAATAATTTTGTATCCTGCTATATTGCTAAAGGTGTTTATAAGTTGTAGAAGTTACTTGGTAGAATTTTGGAGTCACATATGTAAACTATCATATACTCAACTTCATATGGAAAAGTAAAAAACACAGGATAGCCAAAATAATCCTGTACAATAAAGCAACTTCTTAAGACATCACAATCCCTGACTTCAAACTCTACTACAGAACTAGAATACTGAAAACAGCCTGGTAATGGCATAAAAGCAGACAGGAGGACCAATGGAACCAAATCGAAGACACAGACATCAATCCACACACCTACATCACCTGATTTTTTTTTTTGACAGAAAAGCAAAAAATATGAAATGGAAAAAAGAAAGCATATTCAACAAATTGTGCTAGCATAACTGATATCAACATGTAGAAGAATGAAAATAAATCCATATCTATCACCATGCACAAAACTAAAATTCAAATAGGTCAAAGACTTTGACATAAAAACAACTGCACTGAACCTTATTGAAGATAAAGTGAGAAGTACATTTGAACACATTGGTACGGAAGATCACTTTCTAAATATAATCCCAGTAGTACAGACACTGAGAGTAACAATTTATAAATGGGACCTATTGAATCTGAGAAGTTTCTGTAAAGTTAAGGTTATGGTCAGCAAAACAAAACAACAGAATGGCAAAAGATCTTCACCAATCCCACATCAGACAAAGAGCTGATCTCCAAAATACACAAAGAACTCAAGAAACTGGTCATCAAAGGAACAAATAATCCAATAAAAATGGAGTACAGATCTAAACAGAAAACTCTCAACAGAGGAATCTAAAATGACCAAAAGACACTTAAAGAAATGCTCAACATCCTTAGCCATCAGAGAAATGTAAACAAAAAAATCTTTGAGATTCCATATTACGCCTGTTAGAATGGTCAAGATCAAAAACACTGATGACAGTTCATGCTGTAGAGGATGTAGGTAGGGTAAAGGAAACACTCCTCCATTGCTGGTGAAAGTGCAAACTGGTACAGACACTTTTAAAATCAGTCTGATAATTTCTCAGAAAATTAGTAAACAACCTACCTCAGAACTCAGCAATATCATTTTTGGCTATATGCCCAAAGGATGCTCTATCATACCACAGGACATGTGCTCAACTGTGCTCACAGCATCATTGCATGTCATAGCCAGAATCTGGAAACAACCTAAATGCCCCTCGACTGAAGAATGGATAAGGAAAATGTGATACATTTACATAATGGAGTACTACACAGTGGAAAAAATGACATTTTGAAATTTGTGAGCAAATGGATAGATCTAGAAAACATCTTATTGAGTGAGGTAACCCAGACCCAGTAAGACAAATTTAATATATATTCAATCATAAGTGGCTTTTAGACATAATTCAAAGGAAAATAATTCTAGAGAACCTAGACAACAAGGAGGACCATAATAGAGACATACATCAATCCAATCTACATGGGAAGTACCAAAAGACAGATCTCCTGGGTAAATTGGGAGTGTGAGGTTTATAGGAGAGGGTAGAATGGAAGGGAAAAGGAAGAGAGGTGTAGAGAAAAATATATGGCTCAATAAAAAAAACTAAACTCTAAATGAAACAAGAGAATGCTAAAAAAAAAGAATTTTATTGGAGTTTTGGTGGGGACTGCATTGATTCTGTAGATTGCTCTTAATAAGATGGCCATTTTTTACTGTGTTAATCCTACAGACCCAAGAACATCAGTGATAGTTCCATCTTCTAAAAAGTTCTCCCATTATTTTCTTCAGTGACTTGAAGTTCTTATCATACAGTTCTTTGACTTGCTTAGTTAGAGTTACTCCAAGATTTTTCATATAGTTTGTGGCTATTGTGAGGGATATTGCTTCCCTGATTTCTTTCTCAACCCTTTTATTGTTTGTATGTAGAGGGCTACTGATTTTTTTTTCATTTTTGTGGGGGAGCCACTGATTAGTTTTAATTAACCTTGCTTCCAGCCACTTCTCAGCAGGAGTTTATCAGTTGTAGGAGCTCCCTGGTAGAAATTTTGGGACACTTATGTATACTATCATGTCATCTGCCAATATTGATACTTTGGCTTCTCCTTTTCCAATTTGTATTTCCTTGACCTCTTTTGATTGTCATTGTTCTAGCTAGAAGTTAGAGTACTATATTGACTACATATGAAGAGATTTACTGATTTAAGTGGGATTGCTTTGAGAGTTTATCCATTTAATTTGATATTGCCTTTTGGCAATATTGTTTTTATTTTATGTAGGTATTTTCCTCATATTCCTAATTTCTCTTTATAATAAACTAATGTGGAATTTTTCTCTGTATGCTGTGAATACTATTGGGTAATGAATAAAGGAACTGCCTTGGCCTATAGCAAGGCAGAACTTAGTTAGGCAGAAAAAAACTAATCTGAATGTTGGGAGAAAGAAAGTGGAGTCAGAGGGAAGCCATGGAGCTGTGGCCAGAGACAGTCATGAGGAAACTTTGCCATTAAGTCACAGCCACATGGTGATACACAGATTAATGGAGATGGGTTAGTTTAGTTTATAAGAGTTAGCCAGAAATACACTTAAGCTACTAGTCAGATAGCAAATAATATAGTTTCTGTGTGATTATTTCAGGGCTGAGCAGCTGGGAACAAACATGCAGCCTTCTACAACTTTAAACTATTTTGAAGAATAAGGTCTAAGAAACTAGAGAGGCTAGATTTAATCAGAGGATCCAATCAAGTATTCCAGATATTTGAAGAAATCAGTTTGAATTTTGGCATTTATAGTTGTTAAACATTTGTTCATCTTTCTCTGGAATACAGTGCTTTCAAGATTCCTGCCAGATTGGAGACTTCCCTTCATTTTTTGGTGATACTGACACTGAACATTGAAAGTCACAAATTTAACTACTTCTTTATAGTTTAGCTTTCAAATTTTTTGGATTATCTGGTCTCTTTATCTTTCTTTTTATATATGGAAAATTCTACTCACATACAGGCAAAGCAACAATTTTTTCTTATAGTTTCTTTATAAAGCATGGGTTCTGGACTTTACATTAATGAATATATTACTTTGTAAACAATGATTATTCTTTTCCTTATGACACTGCCACCAAATATTAAATCATATATTTTTCATTGCAACTCATATGTTTTGTTTCCTTTCCATGATGATACAGAAAATTAGATTTTACATGTGACTAAAGCAATATTGAAAAAAATGTCTTTTTGTGCATATTACAAACCTGTTGTGTTCATTTTGCCTTAATATTTAAGAAAAAGGGATATATACTCATTAAAAGATCAAGTGATGGAGTTTAGATCTTATTGTGAAGACTGTGTTGATGTGGAGATGAATGGTGTGTATGTGTTTGTAAGAAATCAGTTTTATCTATCAAGGTTAACATGTCAGAGTGCAAGTGATTAAATTCTAAATTTTTCTATTCCTGGACATTTGCAAAACATTCATATTTGGTGGGCTTGCTTATCTTAGTTTTCTGTTTTTGCACAGTTCTACCCTCAGAAGGAGCAACAGATCTCTTTACACATATGTTCATAGAATTTTAACATGGAACTTCAAGTTGAACATCTGTTATTAATAACTTAGATGTTTTCCAATTTATTTTACCCTACTGTAAAAATAATTTCAGTTGTTCTAATACTGTTCTTCAGAAGCGATAAGATGATGGAATTTTAAATTAAGTAACTCATTCAGGGTCACAAGTGTTACTGTCTGTTTTAAATATAATTGGATGGTTGGGAAAATTTTTATTCCAAATAATGATGCTCAGAGTACATATTGATACCTTGCAAAGCTGTAACTTAACAAAATGCTTAAAACAACAGCATATGGTCATAGAGTCATAGCAGTTACATATTTTAAGTGCTGGTGCTTTTAATGTTGGTTTCATCATTAATATCTCTGGAGTCAGACTTATAAACACTTGTTATATTGAATATTACAAAAAAGAGAAATAATTTTAATATGTAGTTGTCCATGTCCGGTGAAAAGCTTCCTATCTACTCATACAAGAGAGGGGTATAAGTTATTTTTAAGTTAATAGTTAATAAGAAAGCATGTTAATACAATTCAACACTACCTTCATGTGTATTGTAAAACCTTTAAATAGAATTAAATAAATGGCAAGATTGAAGAATGTAGTATAATATTAGCTACAATCAGAACATTGAGTATGTTCCACGGTAGTTAAAAGTAAGTAAACAATGATCAAAACCAAGAAATTTTTAATATAGTTAAATTTTTTTTTTATAGTAAATTTTATTAAATTATAAAAGTTTCCAATTCCGCCCCCCCTCCCAACACCCTCCCACTCCCCCCACTCCCCCCCCTCCTTCCCCTCCGTCCCCCAGGGCAGTCAGGGTTTCCTGCCCTGTGGGAAGCTCCAGCTCCCTCCCCCTCCCTCCAGGTCCAGGAAGGCTAGCATCCAAACAGACTGGATCCCCAAAATCCAGCATATGCAGAGGAAACAGGTCCCAGTGTCATAGTCAATGGCTTTTCAGAAAGACCCCGGGCCAGCCACAGTCAGAGAATCCGGCCAAATTCCGAGAATCTGTCTAGATCACGTCCTCGTTCAGTCCCAGTCCGGCTGGCCCTGGTAAACTCTCATCAGATCCGTTCCCTTGTATCAGTGGGTGATAGCATCCCTCGCAGTACTGATTTCGTTTTTCATGTTCCTCCTCCTTCCGCTCCCCCTCCGGACCTCGGGGGGCTCAATCCGGTCCTCCAATGTGGGCCTCCGACTGCATAGCCGTCCTTCGCCAGAGGAAGGATCTATGGTGATAAGCAAAATATACATCAGTATGGTCATGGGCCACGGCCGATTCAGGCACCCTCTCCTCTGTCCAGAGAGCAATCTGGGGGATTTCTCCTTGGACCTGGGATCCCATATATAATCAAGTCTCCTGTAAACCCTAAAATGGCTCCCTTAGTTGAAATATATTGTTCCCTGATCCCATATTCATCCTACCTCCCTCCCCCCCCCCCATCCCCGGCCACCAAGCTTTCCCCGTTCCTCCCCTACTCCCTTCTCTCTAGTCCTCTCCCCCTCCATCGACCCTCCCACCCCCCCATGCACCCGAGGTTAACTGGGACTCATGTATATTTCCTACCTCCTGGTGGATAGCTAAATAATCTTCATCAGGTTCATCTTCTTATTTAGCTTCACTAGGATCACGAATAATAGGCTCAAAGACCTTTAATTATGGTTAGAATCCACTTATGAGTGAATACATACCGTGTTCCTCTTTTTGGGTCTGGCTTACCTCACTCAGTAAAGCGTTTTCTATTTCCATCCATTTGCATGCAAAATTCAAGATGTCATTGTTTTTTACCGCCGAGTAAAACTCTAATGTATATATGTTCCACACCTTTTTTAACCATTCTTCTATTGAGGGGCACCTAGGTTGTTTCCATGATCTGGCTATTACAAATAGTGCAGCTATGAACATAGTTGAACAAATGCTTTTGTAGTATGTTAGGGAATCTTTAGGGTATATTCCCAAGAGTGGTATTGCTGGGTCCTGAGGGAGGTTGACTCCCAGTTTCCTGAGAAACCGCCACACTGATTTCCACAGTGGCTGCACGAGTTTGCATTCCCACCAACAATGGATGAGTGTTCCCCTCACCCCACATCCTCTCCAGCATAGGCTATCGTTGGTGTTTTTGACTTTAGCTATTCTGACAGGTGTAAGATGGTATCTCAAAGTGGTTTTGATTTGCATTTCCCTGATCGCTAGGGAGGTTGAGCATGACCTTAAGTGTCTTCTGGCCATTCGAAGTTCATCTGTTGTGAATTCTCTGTTAAGTTCAGTACCCCATTTTTTAATTGGGTTAATTAGAGTTTTAGTGCCTAGTTTCTTGAGTTCTTTGTATATTTTGGAGATCAGACCTTTGTCTGATGAGGGGTTGGTGAAGATCTTCTCCCAGTCAGAAGGCAGCCTTTTTGTCCTACTGACAGTGTCCTTTGCTTTACAGAAGCTTCCCAGTTTCAGTAGATCCCATTTATTCATTGTTTCTCTTATTGTCTGTGCTGCTGGGGTCCTACTTAGGAAGAGGCCTCCTGTGCCTAAATCTTGTAGACTACTTCCCACTTTCTCTTCTATCAGGTTCAAAGTGGACGAATTAATGTTGATGTCTTTAATCCATTTGGACTTGATTTTTGTGCATGGTGATAGATATGGATCTACTTTCATTTTTTTACAGGTTGACATCCAGTTATGCCAGCACCATTTGTTAAAGATGCTTTCCTTCTTCCATTGTATACCTTTAGCTCCCTTGTCGAAAATTAGGTGTTCATAAGTTTGTGGGTTAATATCTGGGTCTTCTATTCGATTCCAT
Source organism: Myodes glareolus (assembly GCF_982192425.1). Taxonomy (NCBI): domain Eukaryota; kingdom Metazoa; phylum Chordata; class Mammalia; order Rodentia; family Cricetidae; genus Myodes; species Myodes glareolus. The sequence continues at coordinate 42,083,776 of NC_142053.1, forward strand.
AAGTCGACTTCTCTGTTCTTATGCCAATACCAAGCTGTTTTCAATACTGTAGCTCTATAATAGAGTTTGAAGTCAGGGATGGTAATGCCTCCAGAAGTTCTTTTATTGTATAAGATTGTTTTGGCTATCCTGGGTTTTTTGTTTTGCCATATAAACTTGATTATTGTTCTCTCAAGGTCTGTGAAGAAGTTTGATGGGATTTTGATGGGGATTGCATTGAATCTATAGATTGCTTTTGGTAGAATTGCCATTTTTACTATGTTGATTCTCCCAATCCAAGAGCAGGGGAGGTCTTTCCATTTTCTGGTATCCTCCTCAATTTCTTTCTTCAAAGACTTAAAGTTTTTGTCAAATAGGTCTTTCACTTCCTTGGTTAGAGTAACCCCAAGATATTTTATGCTATTTGTGGCTATCATGAAGGGTGATGCTTCTCTGATTTCCCTCTCTGCTTCTTTATCCTTTGTGTATAGGAGGGCCACTGATTTTTTGGAGTTGATCTTGTATCCTGCCACGTTACTAAAGGTGTTTATCAGCTGTAGGAGTTCTTTGGTAGAGTTTTTGGGGTCGCTTATGTACACTATCATATCGTCAGCAAATAGCGAAAGTTTAACTTCATCCTTTCCAATTCGAATCCCCGTGATCCCCTTATGTTGTCTTATTGCTATTGCTAGAACTTCAAGCACTATATTGAAGAGGTATGGAGAGAGTGGACAGCCTTGTCGCGTTCCTGATTTTAGTGGAAAGGCTTTGAGTTTCTCTCCATTCAGTTTGATGTTAGCTGTCGGCTTGCTGTATATTGCTTTTATTATATTTAGGTATGATCCTTGTATCCCCAGTCTCTCCAACACCTTTATCATAAATGGGTGTTGAATTTTGTCAAATGCTTTTTCAGCATCTAGTGAGATGATCATATGGTTTTTTTCTTTCAGTTTATTTATATGATGGATTACATTGATAGATTTGCGTATGTTGAACCAGCCCTGCATCTCTGGAATGAAGCCGACTTGATCATAATGGATAATTTTTCTAATGTGCTCTTGGATTCGGTTTGCCAGTATTTTATTGAGAATTTTCGCGTCGATGTTCATGAGTGAGATTGGCCTGTAATTCTCTTTCTTGGTTGTGTCTTTGTGTGGTTTTGGTATTAGGGTAACTGTAGCTTCATAAAAGGAGTTAGGCAGTGACTCTTCTGTTTCTATATTGTGGAATACATTAAGGAGTATAGGTATTAGCTCTTCCTGAAAGTTCTGGTAGAATTCTGCATTGAAACCATCTGGTCCTGGGCTTTTTTTGGTAGGAAGATTTTTGATAACAGCTTCTAGTTCTTCACGACTAACAGGTCTATTTAGATTGTTCACCTGGTCTTGGTTCAACTTTGGTATATGGTACTTATCTAAAAAAATGTCCATTTCTTTTACATTTTCCAACTTTGTGGCATATAAACTTTCGTAGTAAGATCTAATGATTCTCTGAATTTCCTCTGTGTCTGTGGTTATGTCCCCCTTTTCATTTCTGATCCTATTAATTTGCAAGTTCTCTCTCTGCCGTTTGATTAGTTTGGATAGGGGTTTGTCAATCTTGTTAATTTTCTCCAAGAACCAGCTTTTTGATTCATTGATTCTTTGGATTGTTTTCTCTGTTTCTATTTTGTTGATTTCAGCCCTCAGTTTGATTATTTCCAGTCTTCTACTCCTCCTGGGTAAATCAGCTTCTTTTTTTTCTAGAGCTTTCAAGTGTGTTGTTAAGTCTCCAATGTGTGTTTTCTCTGTTTTCTTTAGGTGGGCACTTAGTGCTATGAACTTTCCTCTTAGCACTGCTTTCATAGTGTCCCATAGGTTTGAATACGTTGTGTCTTTGTTTTCATTATATTCAAGGAAGACTTTAATTTCTTTCTTTATTTCTTCCTTGACCCAGGGGTGATTTAGTAGTTGACTGTTCAACTTCCATGAGTTTGTTGGCTTCCTGGGGGTACCATTGTTGTTGAATTCTAATTTTAATCCATGGTGATCTGACAAGACACAGGTGGTCACTAATATTTTTTTGTATCTGTGGAAGTTTGCTTTGTTACCAAGTATGTGGTCAATTTTCGAGAAGGTTCCATGAGCTGCAGAGAAGAAGGTATACTCTTTCCTATTTGGGTGGAGTGTTCTATAGATGTCTGTTAAGTCCATTTGATTCAGTACCTCCAGTAAATCTCTTATTTCTCTGTTAGGTTTCTGTCTGTTTGACCTGTCCATTGGTGAGAGAGGAGTGTTGAAGTCTCCTACTATTAGTGTGTGTGATTTGATGACTGCCTTGAGTTCTAGAAGAGTTTCTTTTACATATGTGGGTGCCTTTATATTAGGGGCATAGATATTCAAGATTGAGACTTCTTCCTGATGAATTGTTCCTGTTATGAGTATGAAATGTCCATCTCCATCTCTTCTGATTGATTTTAGTTTGAAGTCGATTTTGTTAGATATTAGAATGGCCACACCCGCTTGTTTCTTAGGTCCATTTGCTTGGAAAACCTTTTCCCAACCCTTTACTCTGAGTAGGTGTCTGTCTTTGTGGTTGAGGTGTGTTTCTTGTAGACAGCAGAATGTTGGATCCTGTTTTCGTATCCAATCTCTAAGTCTGTGCCTCTTTATAGGTGAGTTGAGACCATTGATATTAAGTGATATTAATGACCAGTGATCGATGACTCCGGTCATTTTTTTGGGTAGTAGCGTGTATGTGTTTTCCTTCTTTGAGTTGTGCTTGTGAAGGGTCGCTAGATGTCTGAGTTAATGTAGGCAGTGTTGGGAATGTTGGATTCCTTGGGTTGTGATTTTCCTTCTAGTATTCTCTGTAAGGCTGGATTAGTAGCTACGTATTGTTTAAATTTGTTTTTATCCTGGAATATTTTGTGTTCTCCATTGATAGTGAACAATAGCTTGGCTGGGTAAAGTAGTCTGGGTTTGCATCCATTGTCTCTTAGTTTCTGCAGTACCTCTATCCAGGACCTTCTGGCTTTCATGGTTTCCATCGAGAAGTCTGGTGTAAGTCTGATAGGTTTACCTTTATAAGTTACTTGACCTTTTTCCTTTGCAGCTCTCAATATCCTTTCTTTAGTCTGAATGCTTTGTGTTTTGATTATTATATGACGAGGGGATGTTTTTTTCTGATCCAGTCTATTCGGTGTTCTGTATGCTTCTTGAACCTTCATAGGAATATCGTTCTTTAGGATGGGAAAGTTTTCTTCTATAATTTTGTTGAGTATATTTTCTGGACCTTTGAAATGCAATTCTTCTCCTTCTTCTACTCCTATTATTCTTAGATTTGGTTTTTTTATTGTGTCCCACAGTTCCTGAATGTTTTGTGATGAGAATTTGTTGGATTTGCTGTTTTCTTTGGACAGAGTGTTTAATTTCTCTATGGTGTCCTCAGAGTCTGAGATTCTTTCTTCTATCTCTTGTATTCTATTGGTTAAGCTTGTTTCTGAAGTCTCTGTTCGTTTACCCAGATTTTCCATAGCCAGCCGGCCCTCGGTTTGTGATTTCTTCATTGACTCCATTTCAGTTTTCAAATCTTGAACTGTTTCTATTACCTGTTTGATTGTTTTTTCTTGGTTTCCCAGAATTTCATTTACGGATTTACTCATTTCTTCAAACTTTTTGGTATATTTCTCTTCCAATTCTTTACTCATTTCCTCAATTTTTTTGTTATACTTATCTTCCATTTCTTTACGGCAGATTTTCACCTCCTGTTTAAGTTCCTCTATTATTTTCATAAAGAAGCGCTTAGAGTCGATTTCTTCTATTTCTTCTGGAGTAGGGTGTTCAATTCTTCTAGTTTCGAGCTCCCTGGATTCTGGCGATGTCATGTTGCCTTTCAGGTTGTTGGAGGAATTCTTGCATTGGCGCCTGCCCATCTCTCCCACTCTGGATGAAACTCCTCAGCACTCTCTGGATAGAGCTCCTCAGCCCTCTCTGGGAAGAACTCCTCAGCAGGGCAACAGGGCTAGCTGGTCTTCCCAGGACCCAGGAGACAAAGGGCCCGCAGCAGTGGGGGGAGGGGAGGGGTCCCTTGGAACACCGAAGACCCTGCCGCAGAAGCTGAGGGGGGAAGGGCTGTGCTCCCTTCCCGGAGAGGCAGGCAAGCTGCCCAGGCTAGCACCCACTCACCTCTCTGGGAAGAACTGCTCAGCAGGGCAACAGGGCTAGCTGGTCTTCCCAGGACTCAGGAGACAAAGGGCCCGCAGCAGTGGGGGGAGGGGAGGGGTCCCTTGGAACACCGAAGACCCTGCCGCAGAAGCTGAGGGGGGAAGGGCTGTCCTCCCTTCCCGGAGAGGCAGGCAGGCTGCCCAGGCTAGCACCCACTCACCTCTCTGGGAAGAACGGCTCCAATATAGTTAAATTTAATATAGTTAAATTTAATATAGTTAAATTCATAATATCATCTGATATACTCTAGAGTTGACCTACATTGTGATATCTATAGACTAGCATATTCATATTAAAATTTCATGAATAAAATATTTAGCAAGTTGAAAAAATGTGTGGATAGAATTTTGAAATTTATTAGGAATAAAAGTGAGAATAACTAAGAGCTCAGTGTGCTTAAATGAGATGCCACGAATCAAATGATAGGGAGAGTGAAAGAATCCATTTTGAGAGCTGCAAATGACCTTAAAGATAACCCACCTAGAATCTTTCATTTACAGAGAGAAAATTGAAAGCTAGTGAGGTGATTTGATTTACTCCACTTCACGTGGCCTCTGACAGGCAGAACTTCCACAAGAACTTCATTTTGTTTTTTTAAGTTTACTCCTATTTCCAGGTGATCACCATTTTTCATTTCATAGTTGAATAATTTCGTTGTAGGTGATTTGGCTTTAGTAATTATAATCATTGTATTTGTGACAATTTTGGAGTCATTTATTTTTCTATTTTCCAATACATTATCTATGTATTTTCTACCTATGTCAATTGAATGCATGCAAGGTATGTGGGTGTACATTTTTAATATACCTTAGTTATTACGTTTTGTCAAAAGTTGGGTTCAAGATCTTACAGATACCAAGGTATTTACCTTAAAAAAAATCCCTAAGATTTAATTTCATGAATAAATATAACACTGTTGCATCGATTAATGAATAATATAGTAATATTTTTTTACTTTGTTGACAATTTCACACATGCACATTAGGCATTTAATTTGTTTTTACCTCAGTTCTCATTTCCCTGTCTCTCACTGAAACTTTTTATCCAAACAAATCCCTCTTCTACTTTTATGACTTCTATGTTTAACTCACTGAGTTTAGTTAAGATTTTATAACATACTCAAGCATGGGTAGGAAGCTATTGACTAGAATGAGAACAACTTATCAGTAGACATACCACAGAATAAAATGCATATTAATATTTATATTCTTGAGATGAAATGTCAATAGATTAATGTGGGATTCCTTCTATATGTTGTGATTACCATTGATAAATAAAATAACTACTTTGGGCCTATAGCAGAGCTATGGGGGAACAGAGTTAGGCAGAGAAAACTAGGCTGAATACTGGGAGAAAGGAAGAAGAGGAATAGAGAAGCCACAGGGCCACCACTGGAGACAGATGTGCTGAAACTTTGCTTGTAGGCCCTGATCTCATTGTGATGCACAGATGAATGGAAATGGGTTAAATTAATATGAAAGAGTTAGCCAATAAGATGAAGTTTTGTACTTCATACACACACCTGCTATTGCTGAATCATAATTAACATACTGTACTTGTTAATTATTATATCAACAAGTTGATCTTTACCTGTTGATCTATATTTTATCTGCTGTCAAACCTGTCTGATAGCTTCTATAAACTCCCTATTGGAAATTGACTCATTGCGCCCTTTAAGAATTTTACTTAGTAGCTCAAGGTCTCCTATAAGAACATTACAACTAAGGCTTTAACCATTGCATATCTAATTAAAAGTTTGTAAATTATCCTTCTCTTAAGTTGTAAGTCTACCTAGCTGATAGGAAAATAGAAAAAGAAAGCATATTTAACTAATGATCCTGGCCTAATTAGATATCAACATGTAGAAGAATGAAAACAGATCCATATTCATCTCTATGCACAAAACTGAAATTCAAATGAATCAACATAAAACAAACAATACTGAACCTCATAGAAGAAAAATTTAGAATTAATACTTGAATGCACTGGTACAACTATTACACAGCCTCAGTGGCATACACATTGAGAGAAACAATAAATGAGATCTCCTAAACTGAGAAGTTTCTGCATAGCAAAGGACATAGTCAACAAGACATAATATTAGCCTATAGAATGGGAAAATATCTTTACTAACCATTAACCCATTTCAAAAACATATGAATAACTCAGGAAATTAGTCATCAAAAGAACAAATAATCCAATAAGAATATATATTACAGACCTAAACTGAAAACTCTCAATAGATGAACTTAGAATGACCGAAAGATATTAAAAAAAATGCTCAACATAACAACCTTAACCTTTAGAGAAATGCAAATCAAAACAACTCTGGTGTTCCATCTTTTCCCTGTAAGAATGACCAAGATTAAAAACACTGCTCAGAGACATCCATTGGAGGAGGGGTGAGTTTGCTCCTGGCCCGAGGTCTTTGGCTAGGAGGAATTCAGACTTTCCCCACCCTCCTCGACTTTCTGGTTGCACTGTAGTGGTGGCTATACCCTGCGGAGCTCTCCCGAATCCCATCCCAGCCTTCATCCAGGTACACCTCCCTCTCTTTCTCCCCTCCCCCTGGGACCACAAGATCTCCCCAGAGCTGCTCCCTGGCACTCTGAGCCTGGGCTGTAGGCTCAGCTGGGCAGGGGCAGTTCCTGTGCTTTGAGAGCCTGCCTAACAGGCAGGCCTTGAATCACCTCAGCCACATTCCTGGCCAGCAAGAGACAGTGATCTTCTAGCAGACATCCATTGGAGGAGGGGTGAGGTTGCTCCTGGCCCTAGGGCTTCGGCTAGGAGGAATTCAGACTTTCCCCACCCCCCTCGACTTTCTGGTTACCCTGCAGTGGTGGCTATACCCTGTGGAGTTCTCCCGAATCCCATCCCAGCCCTCATCCAGGTACACTTCCCTCTCTTTCTCCCCTCCCCCTGGGGCCACAAGATCTCCCCAGAGCTGCTCCCTTGCGTGCTGGGCCAGGGCTGTGAGTGCAACCCGGCAGGAGGGAGTGCCTGTGTTTCAATAGACTGCCTGAGGAAAGGTAGGCATTCTGTCAGTGAAGTCCCTGCCCAACAAGGGAACCTGACTTGGTACCAGAAGATCCAATATAGAGCAGTTGAAGGAAAAGATGGGCAGATGCCAAGGCAAGAACTCCTCCAAAAATCTAAAAAAACCACATGAAATCACCAGATCACAATGACCCTACAATAGAAGGACTTGTACCTCTTAATTCAGAAGTATTGGAAAAACATGCCATGATGAAAGCAATAGAGTCCCTTAAACAGGATATGAATAATTCCCTTAAAGAACTGGATGAGAAGTACAACAAAAGGATTGAAGAAATGAGTAAAGAAATGGCTGAAAAGTATAACAAAAAGTTTGAAGAAATGAGTAAATCCGTGAATGATACACTCGGAAACAAAGAAAAAACAATCAAACAGGTAATGGAAACAGTTCAAGAATTGAAAACGGAAATGGAGGCAATGAAGAAAACACAAAACGAGGGCAGGCTGGATATGGAAAATCTAGGTAAACGAACAGAGACTACAGAATCAAACAAAACCAATAGGATACAAGAGATGGAGGAATGAATCTCAGAGTCTGAAGATACTATAGAGAAAATAAATGCTCAGATGAAAGAAAACAGCAAATCCAACAAATTCTCATCACAAAACATTCAAGAAATCTGGGACACAATAAAAAAACCAAATCTAAGAATAATAGGGTTAGAAGAAGGAGAAGAACTGCAGATCAAAGGACCAGAAAATATATTCAACAAAATTATAGAAGAAAACTTTCCCAACCTAAAGAATGATATTCCTATGAAGGTTCAAGAAGCATACAGAACACTGAATAGACTGGATCAAAAAAAAATCCCCTCGCCATATAATAATCAAAACACAAAACATACAGATTAAAGAAAGAATATTAAGAGCTGCAAAGGAAAAAGATCAAGTAACTTATAAAGGTAAACCTATCAGACTTACACCAGACTTCTCTATGGAAACCATGAAAGCCAGAAGGTCCTGGATAGAGGTACTGAAGAAACTAAGAGACCATGGATGCAAACCCAGACTACTATATCCAGTCAAGCTATCATTCACTATCAATGGAGAAAACAAAATATTCCAGGATAAGAACAAATTTAAACAATTCGTAGCCACAAACCCAGCCTTACAGAAAGTAATAGAAGGAAAATCGCAAACCAAGGAATCCAACATTGCCAACACTGCCTACAATAACTCAGACATCTAGCGACCCTTCACGAGCTTAACTCAAAGAAGGGACACGTACAAACTCTATTAAACAAACAAACAAAAAGTAATAATAACCAGAGTCAACAACCACTGGTCATTAATATCACTTAATATTACTGGATTCAATTCACCTATAAAAAGGCACAGACTAAGAGATTGGATACGAAAACAGGATCCAACATTCTGCTGTTTACAAAAAACACACCTCAAACACAAAGACAGACATCTACTCAGAGTAAAGGGTTGGGAAAAGTTTTCCAAGCAAACGGACCTAAGAAACAAGCAGGTATAGCCATTCTAATTTCCAACAAAATTGACTTCAAACTAAAATCAATCAGAAGAGATGGAGACGGACTTTTTATACTCATAACAGGAACAATTCACCAGGAGGAAGTCTCAATCCTGAATATCTATGCCCCTAATATAAAGCCTCCTACTTATGTAAAAGAAACACTTCTAGAACACAAGGCAGTCATCAATCCACAGACACTAATAGTAGGAGACTTCAACACTCCTCTCTCACCAATGGACAGGTCAATCAGACAGAAACCTAGCAGAGAAATAAGAGAATTATTGGAGGTATTGAATCAAATGGACTTAACAGATATCTATAGAACATTTTACCCAAATAGGAAAGAATATACCTTCTTCTCTGCTGCTCATGGAACCTTCTCGAAAATTGACCACATACTGGGTAACAAAGCAAACTTCCACAGATACAAAAAAAATATTAGTAACCACCTGTGTCTTGTCAGACCACCATGGATTAAAGTTAGAATTCAACAACAGTGCTACCCCCAGGAAGCCAACAAATTCATGGAAGTTGAACAGTCAACTACTGAATCACCACTGGGTCAAGGAAGAAATAAAGAAAAAAAAATAAAGTCTTCCTTGAATTTAATGAAAATAAAGACACAACATACTCAAACCTATGGGACACTATGAAAGCAGTGCTAAGAGGAAAGTTCATAGCACTAAGTGCCCAATTAAAGAAAGCAGAGAAAGCACACATTGGAGACTTAACAGCACACTTGAAAGCTCTAGAAAAAAAGAAGCTGATACACCCAGGAGGTCTAGAAGACTGGAAATAATCAAACTGAGGGCTGAAATCAACAAAATAGAAACACAGAAAACAATCCAAAGAATCAATGAATCAAAAAGCTGGTTCTTGGAGAAAATCAACAAGATTGACAAACCCCTATCCAAATTAATCAAACGGCAGAGAGAGAACATGCAAATTAATAAGATCAGAAATGAAAAGGGGGACATAACCACAGACACAGAGGAAATTCAGAGAATCATTAGATCTTACTACGAAAATTTATATGCCACAAAGTTGGAAAATGTAAAGGAAATGGACATTATTTTAGATAAGTACCATATACCAAAGTTGAACCAAGACCAGGTGAACAATCTAAATAGACCTGTCAGTCCTGAAGAATTAGAAGCTGTTATCAAAAATCTCCCTACCAAAAAAAGTCCTGGACCAGATGGTTTCAATGCAGAATTCTACCAGAACTTCCAGGAAGAGATAATACCTATACTCCTTAATATATTTCACAATATAGAAACAGAAGAATTATTGCCAAACTCTTTTTATGAAGCTACGGTTACTCTGATACCAAAACCACACAAAGACACAACCAAGAAAGAGAATTATAGACCAATTTCACTCATGAACATCGACGCAAAAATACTCAATAAAATACTGGCAAATCGAATCCAAGAATACATTAGAAAAATCATCCATTATGATCAAGTGGGCTTCATCCCAGAGATACAGGGTTGGTTCAACATACGCAAATCTATCAATGTAATCCATCATATAAATAAACTGAAAGAAAAAACCATATGATCATTTCATTGGATGCTGAAAAAGCATTTGTCAAAATTCAACACCCCTTTATGATAAGGGTGTTGGAGAGATTGGGTTTACGAGGATCATACCTGAATATAATAAAAGCAATATATAGCAAGCCGACAGCTAACATCAAATTGAACGAAGAGAAACTCAAAGCCATTCCACTAAAATCAGGAACACAACAAGGCTGTCCACTCTCTCCATACCTCTTCAATATACTGCTTGAAGTTCTAGCAATAGCAATAAGACAACATAAGGAGATCAAGGGGATTGGAATTGGAAAGGAAGAAGTTAAACCTCCACGGTCCAAATGAGGAACAGAAGGATGAAGAAAATGAAAAAAGAAATCAGGACTGCGAGGGATGTGAGCACCCACTGATACAAGGTGACTGATATAATGAGAGTTCACCAAGGCCAGTTGGACTGGGACTGAACGAGTATGTGATCCAACCAGATTCTCTGAATGTGGCCTGATTCTCTGAGTGTGGCTGGCCCGGAGTCTTTCTGAAAAGTCATTGACAATGGTACTGGAACTTGTTTCCTCTGCATATACTGGATTTTGGGGATCCTGGTCTGTTTGGATGCTCACCTTCCTGGACCTGGAGGTAGGTGGGGAGGAACTTGAACTACCCACAGGGCAGGAAACCCTGACTGCTCTTAGGGATGGAGAGGGAGGAGGAGGGGGAGTGGGAGGAGTGGGAGGGTGTTGGGAAGAGGGGCGGAAATGGAAACTTTTATAATTTAATAAAATTACTTTAAAAAAAATAAAAAACACTGCTCACAACTTATGTTTAAGAGAAACTCCTCCATTGCTGGTGGGAGTGCAAACTGGCACAGCTGTTTGGATCCTAGTATGGTGAAGTCTCAGAAAATTAGGTAACAAACCACTTTAAAACTCAGTAACACCCCTTTTGGGCCTATATATAAAAGATTCTCAATCATACCATATGGACATGAGCTCAACTATGTTCACAGCAGAATTGCTTTATCATACACAGAATCTGAAAACAATGCAAATGTATCTCATTTATACACATGATAAATGAGATAGCTGAAAATGCCATAAAATATCTTTGAGTAACTCTAATCACACAAATTAATAAACCTGTATAATAAGAACTTTAAATCTTTGAAGAAAGAAATTTAAGCCATCAGAAAATGGAAAGATCTCCTATTCTCTTGTAAAGATAGGGCATCATAGCAAAATTGACAGTCTTACTGACAGTAATCTACAGATTTGATGCAAATGCCCATTAAAATTATAACAAAATTCTTCAAAGACTTCAAAAAAAACAATCTTCAACTTTATGAGAAAAGACAAAAACTCAAAATAGCTGAAACAATCTTAAAATCCTGTATTTTATATTTTAAAAAATGCTGGGCGATTCCCGAGCACCCAGCCCAAGTTCCCCAGGCAGTTCCTGAGTGGCCTGCCCAAGATCTCCGGGTGGCAGACAGGCAGGAGACAGAGAGATGTGGACAGACACAACATGTAGAGTGAGATTGAAATATTTTGAAATATTTATTCAGGGAGTTATGAAGGGGAAGGGGAAAGGGAGGGCAGGGGGAGAGAGAGGGGGAGACAGAGAGAGAGGAGAGAGAGAGAGAGAGAGAGAGAGAGAGAGAGAGAGAGAGAGAGAGAAATGGGGAGATACACACAACCCCAAGAGGAGAACAGTAAGAGTGAGCCCAAGATGTCGGGGCAGGGGAGGGGTCCAAAATAATAACATTCCTGGATCCTTTTTATAATAAAAAGCAGGAGATTAGACACCACAGTTTGATGAAATTGGGGCAGTGAATTCTCAAGACTGCTTCTGGCTGATTTGTGGGCATCGTCTTTGGGGGTGGGGGAACCTGAGAAGGTTGTGTGTCAGCCACATCCTGGCATAGCTGGTCTCGGGTTCCGACCAGTGTCTGTGGCATGGAAATGTCTGGTGTCTCTTATCCTGTTCAAGGTATTGGCAGAACAAAGAATAAAGTTAAATTAAGGAAAAAAAAATTAGGACCAGGGAACTGAGGGGGATATATCTGACCTGTTTAAGGTGGGTTCTTTAATTCGGCTCCCTGGAACTCACAAGAACTCCTTGGGTTTGTAAAAACAGAAGTTTTAGACACATACATTGTATAATGACTGTGACATATCTTTGTACAATGAAAAGCATTTTTTATTTGGTGAGGTAACCTGGCAAAACCTCTCAGTTATCAAACTGTCAGAGATCTTTGAGAAGGATAAAATTTGACTTGAGTTACTGATTAAAAAATGACAGAGAACTTACTTGGTTGGCACTCAGAGCTATGCTTTTGGGTCCTCTATGGTCGCTGAAGGTTGCACTTGACCTTAGCTGTTTAGCACAGGGCCTGTCAGGCTCCAGAAGACCTCGTAGGCAAAGAAATCTGAAGGAAGACAGGCCTACCTTGACCTGGGCAGCTAGGCTGTCGATTCCAGCAATTCTGTCCACGTCTGGAGGTCTTTAGTTTACATGAAAGGCAGTTTTGCCCAAAGGTCAGTGCTCAACAGTTGAAGCAAACTGAAGATGGACGTTGCTCTGCAATTGCAGATGGACCTTGTTCTGTGCCCATTTGTCTTTTGTTTTCTTAGGGGAAACAGAGTGCTGCTGCTAAGACACAACCTGTCTCTTTTTGTTATGAAAAGTTTTTTAGTAATTAAATATTTAAATATCACATTCCCCAGATCTCTGAGCAGTTGAGGGCCGCCTACATTAGGCATAGCTGCAGTATAGAAACTGTCTGGAAGGTTGGGTCTGAGCTTGATTGTACTGGCTCTCAACAGGTAAGATCTACATTCGTAAAAAGGCAGAGAGAAGAAACTGCTTGTAATATAAAGGTAATGACAGAACTGACAATGGTGGAGAACAGCTCAATACTAAATATAAGGCATTTTTGTAAGAGACTTAAAAGTACACACCAGTATAAAATATGATACTTTAATTGTGTAGTCTGAAATGAAGTGCAATGACCAATTATTACATATAGAAAGAGTGAATAGGAATTGGGCAAGGTTCATGCTCTTGATGGGCCCTATCAAAAGCACATCAATGGGTAAAACAGCTGTAACAGAGTTAATGAGAGGATTTTGGTGAAAACTGGGGGAAAGGCAGGGTATACATAAGTAAAACTGGCAGAGCTTGGTCACGTGACCTGGCTCTCAGCCAAGATGGGGAAAAAGTCACCTGATCCCAGTGAACATGGCAGTGACCACGTGTTGTGGGGGAAAAGTTACAATTTTTGAGCTGTAAGGATTTTAAGCTTAATGAGAGGGATCTAAAGGCATGATCTGATCTGTTGCTGAGCCGCCATGCCATGCCACAAGCCGCAGAGGGGAGCAAAAGCCTGGAACCAAAAAAACTGTACCATGCCACAGCTGGAATTGAAAAGCCGGCAAGAATTTTAAAAGCCGGGGAGCCGGTTGCTATCCAGAGCCAAAATCGTGAAAACCCGCAAAACAGACAATTTCCTCCTAATTTTTATTGAGGCCATTTTTTTTTGAAGAAAGGCGGATAAGTGTGGAGGTTTGTAAGGAAGGTATTAAAGCGTGAGGCTGCAGGTTGTCTAAAAGGTGTCTCAGCGGGGACGAGTTTGCTTCCCATGGTCAAGGCTGTGAAAAAAACCCACAAAAAGCATGGCACCTCAAGCCTACAACGAGAACGGCTCCCCGTTTAGGCGAGTTGCAGATGGCATGAACACCCAGGATACGTGGCCACTCCATAGTGGCGATCACAACGTAAAGAAGAAAGGACTGAAATGAAAAAGGAAAAGAGGAAGAACTGAAGACCCCGGGCCTTCAGGTGCGGGTGGGCTTGGAGGCTGGCCAAGGCTGTGCTGTCCCAGGCACGGGATTAACAGAGGATGCAAGCCGGAATTGAATGCCAGCGAAGGGAACAACCAAGGCCTTGAAGGTTGGGGGTAGTCCCCCCCACCCTAGAAACACTGGGGGATTTCCAGAGCTCAAAGGTCAATTCCCGGGGTTAAAAGGGGCTGTTAAGCTGGTTGAAATGGGGACACTCACGATTAGAAGTCAATGTTGTTCGGAGGGGCCGCGCCCAGGCAGATGGAACACATGTTGTTGAGGAGATCTTCGGTTCTTTGAGTCCAGCACCAATTTTATACTTTAAAAAATGCTGGGTGGTTCCAGAGCAGACTGCCCAAGATCCCCTGGCGGTTCCCGAGTGGCCTGTGACAGGCAGGCAGGAGACAGAAAGATGTGAACAGACACAAGTAGAGAGAGAGTGAAATATTTATTGTGGGGGTTATGAAGGGGAAGGGGAAAGAGAGGGCAGGGGGAAAGAGAGGGGAGAGAGAGGGAGAGAGAGAGAGAGAGAGAGAGAGAGAGAGAGAGAGAGAGAGAGAGAGAGAGAGAGAAATGGGGAGATACGCACAACCCCAAGAGGAGAACAATAAGAGTGAGCCCAAGATGGCGGGGCAGGGGTTGGGGGTCCCTGGGAGTGGGTGTGGCTTGCCCCTTAAAGGGCCAAAAGAATAACATTGTACAATAAAGGAACTTCTGAATGTATCACAATCTCTGACTTTTAACTTCACTACAGAGCCACAGTACTGAAATAAATTCACCTTGGATATGAATTCAACTGCCTACAAACAGCAGACTTTTGACAAAGAAGCAAAAGTGTGAAACGGACAAGAAGCATTTTAACCTGTGTATCTCAGAGGCTACTTTATTTCAAACCTGTTTTTTTTCTTCCAGTTGAAGCTGTGCCACATGGCAGAAGGTAAGACACAAGCTCTCTCCTTCTGTTAGACTGCCTTCCCGAGCTGTGGTGGGCAGATTTTTCACTATCTTTTTTTATTTTAACTTGTAAATCATAAAATTAGGAGAATTTCTGAACCCTCTCCTCTGTTCTATAGACTGTGTGAGGTTAAATTTGCTGTCTAAACTTATTCTTGCTCCTGGTTGCCTTTTACCCACAAGTGTGTTAGATTAGCTGGCTGCTGTGCGCACATGCACCTCAATCTCAGTGGTAACTTGGTGATTCTTGGGCCAAAAGTCATTTTTCCTTCACCTTTCCTACTCATTTAGCAAACAATAAAAGTTGCAATTCTATGTCTATCATTTTTATAGATTATCAATAACTCTGCCATTGTTTTTGTTCCACTCTAACTTAAGCTACTAACATGTATAACTGAATACTTTTTCCTTATCCCATATATATAATTTATTTACAAATTTTTGCTCCCGATTTAAATTTTGTCCCATTTTTTCTACATTTCTTTAAATTCTGATCTCTATTTCTGAGCGCTCAATACTCAGGTATCCACCGATATTTTTTCTTGTGGGTTCCTCACATCTGGTCACTTCTTCCTTGCTTTTTGGGGTTTGCAGATCAGCCTCACGTTCTCCACTGTCCTTTCTATGGTTTCTCTCGGGGTTCAGAGGTCAGCATTCACGGTCTCTCTCGTCTTGTCCCTTTTCCGGCTTTTCACAGAGTTCGGCAGTCAACACCATGTTCCATTTTGTACTTCTTGTTCTTTCTCCAGTTTTCCTTGGGGTTCAGTGGTCGGCACCACATTGCCTTTCCTCTCGGGGTTCAGTGATCAGCACCACGTTGTTGGCGACATTATGTCAGGGACCAAAGGCCCCAACATAGAAAACTATTTTCCTTAATTGGACCTGTACGGAGGCACGAGAAATAACCACACACAGTTCACATGGTCATCATGGAAGGGCATCTCAGGCTTCTCTCCATCCTGAAGATCTACCGCGTTTATTATACAAAACATCTTTTATCCCCCAGGGAACCCAAGCAACTTAGTAATCAGTTTTGGCAAGCACCTTTCCCCAGGTGATCTACATTTTTAACAAAAGAGAAAGGAGCAGCACATCCTGGCTTTTGTTAGGGCAGTGACAGCCTGTCTGCAGGGCTACCTGACCACCTCAGGTGGGACTATGGCTTCAGAGACTGGCTGATGCACCATATAGAAATATGGGCCTACATGTTACGACTGAAAACATTCACTGTAGTTATACGTTGGGTTTAGATGATTTCAATGCCTTATAAGAGAAATATTATGTTGTGGCAAATTTGTTACCAATTTAGTACTTTGAGTGGATTTATTTAGGGAAATTTCTAACATCCAGGAGACACTAAGTACAGAGTGATTAAAGTGATTCTCTGAGCAGACACTGAAAGAGTGCCTTCCTTTTAAAAACATAATGATAATGATAACTTTTCTGTTAATACTTCTTAAAATCTTTACCATATACCTACAATCTAAGCAATGTCAGCCATGAAAATACTTCTTATCACTGGGACAAGCTACTCTAACTTCTTTTTCTTTCTTTACTATACTCCTTCTTAATGTAAATCAAATGCAACCTGCTGGTTCCATTTAGTATTGCTTGCAAGTGTATATGATTAGGAATGGCCATTTGGATTAGGATAAATTATCAGGGGTATCATTCTTTAAGAAGATTAAATTGCCCTTTCTTCACTGTCATTAATTATCTGTAGTTCTCTATTTATGATGGAGCTTTAGTGTTCAAATTTTGCAAGCGAAAATCAAAACAAGAAAATGAAACATGCAAATAGTTTTTGAGAGTCTCTTATATTTACATTGCATTTATTTAATAAAAAGTTGAAAAAAAATATAATGTACATTCAGCTTTCCCATAAACCTAAGTTCAGACTACAAAAAAAGGCAAATGCTTTTAAGCTTATGACAGGACAAAACATTGATGAAAATTCTAAACCGTAACGACATCTCTGGGACCTTAAGCCAGATGTTGAATTGAAATTAGTATCTATCTTCTTAATGAGCACCAACATAATGTTACATATTACAAATTATTTGCAGAAAAGACCCTATTTTACTTTGGATAAAATGAATGATGCATGAAATTCCCATGCTAATGATATGATTTTTCAACCACATTTAATGAGAATATTGTACTTTTATGAAGTAGCTCTATTTGAAATACTTGGTAAATTAGATTTAGTTAAATATTGCTGCTGCAAGCATAGTTCTTAGAATTTAAGAGGAAGGGGTATTTTCTCTAGGTAGCAAAATATAAAAGAAGTCTCAGGAATATCTTTACAAATGTGCTTTCAATGACCAATTAGTCTCTCACTAAATTTATAAAACTAGGTATTTCTATCCTTTAAGATGGTAACTCTTCCCCGCCTACTTTCAATTACATAGATTTTCTGCTTCTTTCCTCTCCCACTTGACATTTTTAAAGGGCAACATGGATTGCCTAGCAACCAAGCAGGTCAGGCATTTCATTTTAGATACATCCACCTACCAAAATGAAATGTAACTTTGAAAAGTACAGGGACCTAAACAGGTAAAGCAAGTGGGTACTTAAGGGCAATTACTTGGACCTTTCCCTTGCATCACATTTATCTACCTGATTCTGACCACTGGGAGCTTGTCAGGACACCAGCTTCTCACAACTAACCATGCATCCTTTGGAGGTGATTCAGCTTCTTCTCTGATCTCTACATGTGACAACTTAGGTAACTGAGGTAATGTTAGCACAATGCAAATAATAAAGCAGCATGTCAGTGTTTGTTGGGCAAAAGATAGGAGATGAACATCGGTCTTATAAGGTTTGCCAGAGTGTTCTTCATTACCATGACTTGATAAGTTACTTACCACTATTCAAAAGTCCTCTGATTTTTTTTGTTTTTTGGCATTCAAAGATCATGTTACACCTAGCTCAGTTATTCTACTTTTCTGAAGGTAGAAAAGAAAAGTTAACTCATAACCCTCATCATAAGCTAACCATTTTACTACATGAAAATTAATAGCTTTGTTACTCTAACACTGTATGTGTTTGTGTAGGAGTAATCTAATATTTTGCTTTTATTTTCATTTTATTTTATCCCAAAAATGAAACATTAATATGTTTACTGAATTCTATATTATAAGTAGCTATGAATCACCAGAAAATGGTAAATCTGCTTCAAATATCTGGTGGACATGAGTGGCATAGTGGTATGCACAGTTGCATTTTGTCTCTGTACCTAAGAAAGACAGTGGAAACATTGTGTAAATAGGTTGGAAAAATTGTAAGAGCCAGAGGATCAGTGATTTTTGTTGTGAAATAATGTCTCATAGGAATGTCAGAATCAACACCCATGGCAATCCACAAATTTGACTGCCTAAACATAAGTTAGACAAAGACAATAATATTTATATGTGTGTGTATATTTGTGTATATATATATGGGAAATTTTAGAAGAGGAAATGATGTAATTATAACATAATTTCAAAATAGTAAAAGAAATAATTTTACAAAAATAAAATAAAACAAACAAAACTTAGCAACCATTAAAAAGTCATGAATTTCTCATAGTACCAAATCACTTTAGAACTGGGGACAAAAGAACTGATTGAAATATGGATAAGAACAAAATATCTATATTTGTACTTCTTCTGCATTAAGTCATTTTCTGAGGGTTATAAGTATCTACCCAATCTGTGAGTTCATTATTATAACTGAACAGCAAAAGTAATAAATTATAAAAAGATAGGCTCAAGTCCAGGATTAGAAGCTATGTAACATTGGTTGATAACATCCCTCTCTATCTGTCGATTTCAAAAGAGTTTTTTACATGATTCTGATACAAAGAAGAGAGGAAAAATAAATAAAAAGCAGGTGAAATAAATAAAAAGAAACATTGTTTCTTAATATTAGCTACATAATTTTATATATCTTCCTACTGGTGTGTATTTATCGTTTGTGTGTATTTACAAAAAACAAAAATGAAAATGAAAACAAAAATATTTGTGTCATTCATAAAGACATGTAGATTTTAAATCAATTGACAGAAGAAATTAAAATATTTTATTTTTTTGCAATTATCTGTACTTACATCATTTTCCCTTCTCTTTCTTTCCTTAATTAACTTTCCCATGTGCCTACCCACTCTCTTTAAAATGCATGGCTTCTTTCTTCATTAAGAACACACACATATACATATATGCATATAAATGCAACCTGTTCAGTCTGTATAATATTACTTTGTTTCAGGAATTATAGATGTGTGTGTTAGGGCAGCTACTGTATAATCAGTTGTTCTTTATTTTTTGGTCAGTTGGTTTTATATGACATTTTGAAATAAAGCAATTAAAAATTTAGCACGTACACCCTCCCATTAGTGACTTTAACCTGTAGTCAAGACTGTGGGATGAGCCACTATAAGCCAAGCAGAGGAAAAACCTCAGCAAAGGGGATTTGGAGGCATTTGCATTACAAACCTAAAAGAGTAAATTGATCTCAAATTAGGCAAAAGCATTGAGGAATATCAGAGTTTTAAGTGTACATGAATAATTTCACATTAAGCTTGATTTTAAAAACAAAGCAGACAAAATAAAACTACACAAAATAACATAATTCTTTCTCAGGCTGGGTTGATATTTAGAATGCCAGTCAATTGGAAACTTTGTTGCTTGCCATATAAACCTGAAAATGAGGAAGAGAGATGTAATATTCATAGAAAAATAGCTACAAAAAATCAAAAAATTCTGTCATAAATAAAACTCTCAAAGTATCCTCAAAGCAAAATAAGCCTGTAAGTCTACACTATAGTAAAAATTATGAATGTTATGACAAACACTTAAAGGATGTGAATGAATGTAAAACACTTAGAGAAAAGAAAGAAATAATTTGAGGGTTAACAAAGAATCTGCTTTCCTATCTAACCTTCCTTAGTGTAGCTTATGATGCAACATGGAATGATAGAGATATCTTAATGAGTATTGGACAGTTTTTTACATTGCCAATAATAAGTGTACCAACCATATCATTGAACATATCATGTTCCAAAACATTCTCCTAATTACTACCAAAACTTATTTTCATAAAGAATCTATACATAAGTGTTTATGGAACCTTCACCCAAAACATTCAAACATTGGAAGTAAGGAAGGTGTCTTTCAGTAGAAGAATGGCTAAATGTCATCTGATATTAGTAACCTCGTTGTTAGTAGAAGAAATAATACCCGGGGGGGGGGGACAAAAAGCTCATGGGTGTTTTTTTTTCTTTCTGTAAATATTTACTTGATTATTTTTTGTTGATTTTATTGAGCTATACAGTTCTCTCTCCTCCTCCCCATTCTCTACTTTCCTCTTCAACCCTCTCCCAATTTCCCCAGGCTCCAAATTTACTCAGAAGATCTTGCCTGTTTATACTTCCTATGTAGATTAGATCCATGTATGTCTCTCTTAGGGTCCTCATTGTTGTCTAGGTTCTCTGGGAGTATGAATCATATGCTGTTTTTTCTTTATGTCTAAAAACAACTTATGAGTGAGTACATATATTTGTCTTTATGGGTCTGAGTTACTTCACTCAATACAATGTTTTCTAGATCCATCCATTTGCCTGCAAATTTCAAGATGTCATTTTTTTTTTTGCTGTGTAATACTCCATTGTATAAATGTACCACATTTTCCTTATCCATTGTCCAGTTGAGGGACATTTAGGTTGTTTCCAGGTTCTGGCTATGACAAACAATATTGCTATAAACATAGTTGAGGACATGTCCTTGTGGTACAATTGAACATACTTTGGGTATGTACCCAAAGGTATATTTGTTTAGTTTTAACTTTTAAGAACTTATTCTTCAAGAATTTCGTAGAGTTTTGGTCATGTTGAACCCTCTCAAATCCTGACCCGATTTTGTGTGAAATATTTTCTTGACATGAATAAGGCCCTATGTTTTATCTGCAACCCTGTGGAGCTAAACAAACACCCAAAAAGTGATCAGTATGTACGAAGGTATGTATAGACCATAAACACATATTTCTAAGTAAAAGAAACCAATCTGAAAAGGTTAGATATAGTATTATTCTAATTATATGACGTTCTAGAACAAAATAAAATTTTGATAGTGGTAGCAGAGCCAGCATTTGCTGGGAATTTCAACATGAGTGAGGGAAAATAAGCATTGGGTAAGTATTTTTTTTCAAAGCAAAAGAAGCTACTTGCCTAGCGATTATTGATAGAAGGATTTGCCAACTTTTTCTGTGTACAAAATTGCTTAAGAATTAAGCATATCGCAAGATTGAAGGCACATTGTGTGCAACGGATTTCATTTTTATTGCAAACATATGATACAGCTTTACTGAGATTTAGAATGAAAGGAGCTTGAAACTATTTTAAGTCACTTGGGAAATGAGTAAAATTATAAAAATTGAAGACAAAAGAAAGTGTACACCAATACTGCAAATAACTTTTTAAAAACATCTTATATAGGAGTGAAAGCTAACGATTCAGAAACTACAGTTCACGAATCCTGGAGTCAAACTATTCCTCAAGAGAGTGGCAGCTGAGAGAAAGCAGATTATTCAGCCAGTTGTAGACAAGAACAGTTCCTGTGGTAATGCACAAGATTAGGGGCACCATTATTGAGCTAAGATTGCTTTACTATCGATGTAAACATTTGCATATAAAATTTTAAAGATATGTAAGTATTTATCAGGTAAAATTATGTTTTGAAAAGAAAATCTTACATATAGTACAAGGATCAAGATGGATGGAAAAGCATAGATGAGGCACAAAATTATTGTTCTGCTTAACATTATATATCAATTCTGATATTATGAATGTGCATAGTGTGATGTCTTTCTGCATCATTTTTTCTCCCCATATTGCCCATCAGCTTTCCACCCTACCTTCAGTTCCTGAGACTAGAGAAGGTGCTGAACATTGCCCTTAGTCACACAAGATGCAAACAATGAAAACTCCCATTTTTAAGTCATTGAAGCAGCTTGGCTCAAAGCCATCCAGCATTTAGCTCTCCTCCTCTGTTGCTCAGCTCCGTCTTACACCAGGAGCTAGTCATAGGGTGCTCGAAGTTAGAGGATCATTTTCCCAAAACATGCATTTTTATTTCTTTCTGCCAAGAGAACCAATTAGCAATGATATCCTTGAGAAATGATTGCAATAATTATTTTAGAATTGATATGCAAAAGTAATGGTCAATAACTGAAACTAGAACATTGTGAGAAAGGGCATATTAAAGGACTAAGATATAAAATATTCTATATTGCCGGTCGGTGGTGGCACATGCCTTTAATCCCAGCACTTGGGAGGCAGAGGCAGGTGAATCTCTGTGAGTTCAAGGCCAGCCTGGTCTACAAGAGCTAGTTCCAGGACAGACACCAAAGCTACAGAGAAACCCTGTCTCAAAAATCCAATAAAATAACATATTCTATATTAATCCTAAGCTTCAGATAAGGAAATAAATATTTGAACATAAATACACGAACACACCTGTGTATGTGAATATGCACACACAGGTGTAAAGATATCAAATGGACATATAAACTAACTGTGAAAAATGAGGCTTAAACTCTAATAATTTGAACAGTAAAATAAAAAAGATTGAATTATAATGCAAATAAAAACAGTCATCAGATCATGCTAGTAAAAATAGATGTTTGAATAAATAAACAAGAGAAGAGACAAATAAACTATGCATAATAATTCTAAAGAATTTATGTAACCATTACAATCTAAAGGAGAAAGAAATTAATCTTTTGCTATTCAGTATTGACACCATTTAGTGACCTTTTCCCACAAAGAAGAAAAACAGAATAATTTTCCAGGAGAAAGTATGTGTGATTTAAATGAATATATCTATATGGCAGTAGATGAAGCTAAGAATTGGAATTTTATTGGTGTTATGTAACATTGACCCAACTGTTACCTTGGCAGTGTTTTGGTCATATGCTTGTCATGTTGATCTAAGTATGAGGAACATGCATCCCAACCATGGGGCATTCTGCAGCATCTTTGGCCAGTACACATCAACATTGTCATAATCATTGAAACCAAAGGAAATCCACGAAACATCATAACCATGAAAAATCTAAAGACACATAACAACTAAATAATAAAAGACATGAGTTTGGTACACAAGAAGGGCATTAATAAGTACAGTAAGTCTAAATTAAGCATGGGTTTCTTTGAGTCACAATGTACCAATATTGGCTCATTAATCACAATGATTTTGTCATACCAGTGAGAGGGTTGTCAGAGGAATCTGAATACAGATTTATCAGCAACTGTGGAATGTCTTTCTCATTTTGCTTTAATGCTAAAACTATTACACAATTTATATTTTACTTAAAATGATAAATTATTTGGCAAATATTTGAACCAATTGTATCAAGCCAGGATATCCATTAAGTAAGATTAATGCTGATAGGACCAAATTAGTTCCTCTGAATGTGTGTGACAGTTGTATGGGTGGGGCATACTGAGGGGCCACTGGTAGTGGCACCAGGACTTATCCCTACTGCTTATACAGGCTTTTTGGGAACCTATTCTTTTTGGATGGATGCCTTATTCAGCCTAGATATAATAGGGAAGGTCTTGGACCTTCCCAAAAGCAATGTACCTTACCTTCTCCGAGAAGTGGACGGGGGTGGGGTGGAGGATTAAGTGGAGGGAAGGGGAGGAAGGGAGAAAATAGATTTGGGGTTTGGTATGTAAAATGAAAAGAGATTGTTTTCTTTTAAAAATAAATAAATAATTTTTTTTTTTAAAAAAGAGTAATGTTGAAACAAAATTTCAAAATAAAGAAATCAACGCAGCCATCATACTTCATACAGAGGATATTGAGGAAAGCTATTTATATAATTAATGAGTACTCAGATATCTTTGGCAAAAGTCATAATGGAGCATATTACAAGCCAGAAAGGTATACATGAGTTTAAAATCTAGATGACATTAGAGGTTGAATAGTATTTACCAAATATATATGCACACTCAAAAATATGCATTCTTGGAAAATTAAGAAGAAATATGAAAATAAAAATACTCATATTCTTATAAATTGGTCATAAAGAATAATAGTAAAAGAAAACAGCTAACTATAAAACAAAACTATAACCTATCATATCAGATAGTAAAAGACTAAATAACAAAATCGTTAACACACACACACAAGTATTATTTTTAACCTTTAAGAAGATTTATACATAATGACCACTTGGTAGTTCACCAAACGTTGTTTTCAGATATTAACATCTAAATATTGTTCTCCAATTAAGGAAGGCAGATTCCATTGAGTTATAGCTAATTTTCAGGCTGCAGCAAGCAGAAGATGAGTTTGTGTGTTGGAGTGCCAGGAAAGAAGTCTGTGCTCAAGAAATATAAGGATTTAATACATACAGAAAGAAAACAAAAACTCACAAAAATCCCTACTCCTATTTAATAATCAAACTGGTGTGGATAGGCTTATAAAGAACTGAGAAAAGCAGTACATTTTTAAATTATCTGTAACAATTCTCTACTTTGAATGCAATGAATTCTGAACATATTCACTCCTCATAACTCTCTCCACTTTGATCAACCCCTTTCCTTTTCCCAGAGGTGGCCCTTCCTTCCAGCAATCCATTCCTTCTTCCTTTCAAAGTTGCAGGGCTTATGCAAATAAGCCACATCATGTTCAGAATACCACACTGCATATCATTCCTCCCCATCCTCTGATTCCCACCCATCTTTCTGCAATGCTCACTGGTACTGGGAAATGGTCACTTAAACTCACCACTTCTACCAGTTATGAGTCTCTGCTTTTGCCAGTACCCACCGTAGTAAGATCCTTCCTTGGCCAAGGTTGTGAACTGCACTAGTTCATTGGTCTAAGCATAAATAAAGCACTACAACTTCATGCGCATTTAGTAAAAATTAGCAGAAGAATCTCCCATAATTCATTTCACTTCCCTGTCCATAGGCTTTTGAGGTCTACCATAGCATACATGTTTTTCTTACTAATCAGAAAGTGGCCGATTATTCACAGAACACTCATAACTCCTGGGCCGGTTAGGTATATCTTGTCAGGCATATGAGAATAACAGCATGCAAGGACCATAGCTCGGTGTAATCCCTGATAATTTCTCTGTCCCAATAGCCTGCATAGCTCCTTCTGGAACCAGAAATGTTTGACAAAAAGCTTGATAAAAAGCTTACAGCTCATTTACAACTTGATATTTTTATGCCCTGAATCCAAGATGAGTGGTGGCTTCAGCAATAGTGTATAGTACCTCCAATCAAGATCCTATTCTTTAAAAACAGTCTTACCTCCTGTAAGATTATAAAGAAATAGATTCCTTTATCAAATTCTCATGATCAGTCATATTTTCAGTGCACAACACGAATGTTGAAAATGCTGCAGTCTAATTTATGAATGTGTTTCTCACAGACGTGTAGGGTAGGTATTTAGAAAATTACTTTGTGTTTATTCAAGTAATGAACAAAATTTTCTCCTTCAAAATGTAGCAAGACAGGTGTGCTTTTTTTAACAGCTTGATGCAAACTAGAGATCCCAAGAATGATGAAGACTCAGCTGAAAATTGCTCCCATCAAAGTTTTGTGGGTGCATTGTGAGACGTTTTATTAGTTGCTCCTTGTTGTGGAAGGGTCACAACATTGCCCACAGTGCCATCCCTAGGTAACTGGGCATGGATTCTATAGTAAAGGTATCTGTGTAAGCCAGGGAGAGAAAACCGGTAGTCAGCATCCTTCCACGGCTTCTGCTTCAGTTTCTGTCTCCAGGCTTTTTCTTTGAGTTCCTGCCCGGTCTTCCTTCAGTGATAAACTGTACCATGAAGTGTAAAATAAAATAAAACATTTCTTCACTCAAGTTGATTTTAGTCAAAGTTCATCACAGTCACAGGAACACAAACCAGGACACTTGGGCCAGGAAATCGTGGTGACACTGGAATATCCTGTGAAGCCCAAAAGTAAGAAAAAGACAAAATTCTGGGGACTTGTCAAAAACACACAAGGCATCCTTTAAAAGCTCACACAGATTGCAAAAGTAGCAAGGTAATTTTATATAAAGTAACGAGACAGCACAAGTCATAAAGAAAATACACTTTTAGGGGTGATGAAAGGCTTTAGTGAGAGTTCTGTAGGGTCTCAATTAGTTCAAACGTTTGCTTTTGGGGGATTGTAGTATTGGCAGTTCTGTTAGACAGGGCTAGATAAAATTATGTAAGATTTTGCTCAGTGCACACACCCTTTCCCATGATGCATCTAATTTAGTCACATGCATACCCATAATTATACATAATCATATAATTGGTAAATAAGGATAATTTGCTAAAAATTTCATTCGTAGGAAACAATTTGCCTTACTGTATGTGTTCTCAAAATCAGTTTAGGCAAGGTCAGGCCTTTCAACCCTTGCAATCAGACATCACTGGATTATGACTGAGTAGATTCTGTCCAAGATCATTGGATGTTAGAAAGAGGAAAAACTTACTGCATTCTTCGAACTGGGCTACACATACATATTTATGTAACTTGGGATTCTAGGTTGTTAGAGGGTTGTTACTTATATTATTTGAAGAATGAGGTGCCTGTGTAATACACACAGGTAAAGGTCTCAAGCTGTGAATTGCACTATTAGTAGAAAAGTCTCTGTGTAGAGTAATTGCAGTGGAGTCTTAGTTTGCTATGATAATTTATGTGATGGCCTGCCTTAAGTAAGTTAAGTTTTCTTAGGTAAAAATGGCCACAGAACAAAATAAATGTAATATAAAATAAGTGGTAAAGATAAAGGAAAAAATGAATCTAGAGATACTCAACAAAATCAAATCTTGGAATTTTGAAAGCACTCATAAATTAAAATACATTTAAAAATAATTAAGAATAAGAGCGACATAAAAGTAAAAACAGTTTACATGAAGCTTCCAGGTTAGTTTTAATATTCCACATTCTTTGTCTCAAATATGTGAGTCTTACTATCAAGTTCTGGAGGGTAGTTAAGAATGACATTCACCTGTAATGCTTGAGGATTAATGGGACAAATACAAAAGAAGTAACACATTTCTTATACTAGGATTTTTTATTTGTTATCATCTAGTGGGATCATTATTGTTTTGTTGCATAATAACTCCATTTATACTCTTTTTATGTATGTTTATAGGAATAGGTTTTGATATAAAATTTTAGGCCTAACTGTCAGTTTTGTTGAATTTTTTTTTGTTGAAATTGGATTTTTTTATAATATGTACTGTTTGTGTTTCCCTTCCCTTTACTCCTCCCAGTTCCTCCCCAGGCTCCTCCCATATGAATCCACCCTTTCTGTACTTTCTCTATCTCATTATAAAAATAAAAGGTTTCTAAGGTATAATTAAAAATAAATTATAATATAATAAAGTGAAATATTAGAATAGGACAAAACAAACAGAAAAAACAAAGCTCGAGAAAGTTCTCCCAAATAGTTACAGACCCCTCATTTACTCACTCAGGAATCCCATAAAATCACAAAACCAGAAAATCATAATATATATACAAAGTATCTATAGGGTAAAAAGAGAGAATAAATTAAAAGTAAGAAAATTTTAAGAAGAAAAAATCCCAATACAACATTATGTGAAAAAGGACATCCAAAAATGCTTTTAAGTTCATTTTTCTGTTGGCCATTTACTTCTGAGCTTGTGCCCTACCCTAAAGAGTTGTTTGCTACCCTGATGAGAATTAAATTTGGAGGGAATTAAATTTTCATTTGCAAGTGGTTATCAATTGGAGATAGTTTCAGAGATAGATAATTGAAGTTTGTGTCTACCTTTTGACCTTTATTTACCTTTTTCGGTCTCCACCTTCATCTAGACTGTCTTAGCCCCACCACCATTTATCCTTTCCTGTTCCCTAATTCCACCTTCAACCCTTTTACCAGTGCATTCTTTTCCCCTGCCCATAAAATACTTTGAAAAGACCTCCTTGCAATGGTCCCTTACTATGTTCTTGATCTTTGTGGGTATTCCAAAGGAAAAACACATTTCTAAAGATACAAAGATAACATCCATCAATGAGAGAAAAAAATGCAATTTTTGTCTTTCTGTGCCCGAGTTACCTCAAGCAGAATGATTGTTTCCAGTTTCATTCATTTCTTTGTGAATTTCATATTTATCTTTATTTTTGAGATAATATATAATTACAACATGTCTCCCTTTCCTTTCCTTCCTCCATGAACTCCTGCATAGGTGAGTAATATTATGTTGTGTAAAATATATCACATTTTCACTATCCATCCATCAACTGATGAGCATGTAGGCTATTTCCATTCCTTGGCTTTTGTAAATAAAGCAGAAATGAACAGACATGATCAAGTATTTTTCTAGTACAATATAGAGAAGTTTGGGTGTATGTTCCCAAATGATAATGTTTTAGAATGTTCTATATATACTACCAGAGAAGAAATGTTATCATCAATTTTACTCATGTGAGCAACAATAACAATAATCCTGGCAAAACACATCCTCTGGTTGAAAAGTGGGACAAATTTCTTAATGAATTTAAAGACCACTACACAAGATGAATCCTGTATCTAGGACCATTATTGGTCCAAACATCTATGGAAAGACATACCACAGACACTAGTAAAGAAGCTATTGCTATTATTCTGCTGAATGGACACAGTATTAAACCAACCTCTAATGTCTTTTCACTAAACCCATAGATTCCAACATTTCTGAACTCTCTGTAGAAAAATACTACAGAAAATCTTCATTTTGTAGTAGATCATAAGAGCTTTCCACAACTAGCCAAGGTAAAGAAAAAAAAAACAGACTGCATAATACCCAGGTCCAAGTTGAAACAAACCAGAAATGTTTAGTGATCACGGCAAAAATGGAGGTAGAAAGAGTGTCAAAGCTAGACACATTGAATAACTACAAAGAAACAGTCCTTTCTGGACTCAGCAAAGGTGCTGCACATAGGAACATTAGTAGTTGTGACACCAGGAACACAACCTATGCACACTACCTATATAAGCCTTAAGCCACATAAAAACTGAGAATGGAAAGTGTAGCTAGACACAAAGTTACAGTCACACCCAAAGAGTAATTCTCAATACTTAGCTAATGAGTAAAATGTATCACTTTTTCCTATTTGGCCCATGATAAAGTAACTACACACAAGTACTAGGCCACACACAAAAACATATTTGAGAAGCACACATTGGCCTTGATATGGAAAAAAGAAAATGACTCATAGTTGGGTGAGAAGTGGGAATAAAATCATAGAAGAGAATTGGGAGAGGGAGAGTGAACATAACCAAAGCATGTTGTATAAAATTTTCAAAGAACATTATCTTAAAAAGAATAAAACTTGAAGCAACCCAATTAAAATCAAGACCAGCAGAGGACTGACTATTATCCTGCTTTATGATAATGTTTTTATACACTGTAAAAATTTGTCACTCATATTGGTTTAATAAAATGCCAACTGGCCAGTAGCCAGGCAGGAAGTATAGGTAGGGAAACCAGACTAAGAGAATTATGGGAAGAAGGAAGGCACAGAGTTAGTCACCAGTCAGACACAGTGGAAACAAAATGAGAATGCCTCACTGAGGAAAGTTTCCAAGCCATGTGGCTAAACATAGATAAGAATTATGAGTTAATTTTATTTGTAAGAGCTAGTTAGTAATAAGCCTGGTCTATTAGACCAAAGAGTTTATAATCAATAATAAGCTTCTGTGTGTTTATTTGGGACTGAACTGCTGTAGTATCAGGCAGAACAGAAAGTTATGTCTACATTATCCTCACTCCTTTTCAAATAATGCTCAAGTCATTCACTGAATCGATAAGGAAAGAAAAATAAAAATAGGAAAAACAAGTCAAATTATCCTTCTTTACAGATGGTTTGATATTATATGTAGGATATCTCAAATTTTCTACTTGACAACTTCCAGAACCATTAATTTCAGAATAGAAGCAGGACACAAATCATCTAATGAAAATCAATAACCTTCTTATAAGCGCATGTGCCAAGAAAGAGATCATGCTCACACTCCCATTCATAAGAGTTGATGCCGCAGGGCGATCGGTAATGAAAAGTGTCCAGACTATCTTAATACAAAATATACAGCTTTAATAGACAGAAGGAAGATTTACACCAACTTACACCAGAATCCAAATGATCCTTCCAGACGCAGGAGCCAGGTGAAAGAGCTAGCAGGAGTGCACTCGCCAGGTTTATAGGTAAACTTTAGCCTAAGGGTGACACGCCCCACAAACAGAATGTGATTGACTGAACTCCCCTATCAAAAAGTGTCAAAGAAAACAGTGTGTTTACTCTTCCCAAACACACTGTCTTAATAAATAGTAAAGTTTGCCTTGTCCAGACAGCAACAACATAAAAGAAAATAAGAGTATCTAGAAATGAACTCAAACACAAAGGTCAAGACCTACATAATGAGCATTGAATATTTGAAGAGATTAAGGAAGACATTAGAAAATGGAAAAATTTTCCCCAAGCTCATGTATTTGTAGAATTGATATTATGAAACAAGTATTCTTTATTTCATTATTTTATTGAAAATAGATACTTTTCTTATAAAATTTATTGTGATAATGGTTTCCCCTGCCATTACTCCTCCCAGTACTCACTCCACTCACTTTCAGATCCACTCCCCTTCTCTCTCTCATTGGAAAAGACAAGCTTCTAAGGGATCATAACCAAACATGACTTAAAAAATAATACCATGATCCCAAAATTATCAAATCAAAGTTGTACACAACCCAACAGGACAATGAACACAAATAGCTGGCACAAAATCAGAGACTCACTCATTCTCACAGTCTGGAGCCCTATAAAAATACAAAGATAAGCCACAGAACCACATGACCTGAGCTAGTGGGAGCTTACTGATTTTGGACTGTCAATTGGGAGGCCTGCATAGGCCCAAACTAGACCCTGTGAATGTGGGTGACTGTTGTGTGGCTGGGGCAGTTTGTGGGGCAACTGGTAGTGGCATCAGAATTTATCCCTACTACTTAAACTGGCTTTTTGGAGTCCATTCTCTTTGGAGGGCTACCTTGTTCAGCATAGATATTGGCGGAGAGGGCCTTGGTCTTGCCTCTAAGTGATGTGCCAGACTTTGTAGACACCCCATGGGAAGCTTTACCCTTTCTGAGCAAGGGATGGGTGTGAGGTAGATGGAAGATGGAGGAGCAGGAGGAAGAAAAGGAGCAGAAACTGGAATTGATATGTAAAATGAGAAAAGATTGTTCTAAAATGTTCTAAAAACTAAATAAAACTAAATTCCCAAGAGAAATAAAAATAATACTAAGGTCATATCTACAATATATATCCAAAGGACCTGATATAGACCCACTTAGGTGCTATGCTTGCTGCTTACATCTCTGTGAGAAAACATGCTCCTTGCATAGTAGATTCAGAGATCCTTGTTTTCCTGACATCCTCTATCTCACTGATCTCTTGCAGTCCTTCAACCTCCTCTTCCACGGGATTCCCTAAGTTCAGAGTGGAGGAATTTGATGTGTATATCTAATTAAGACTTAATCTGTGTATAATGTCTTGCTGTGAGTCTCTGCATCTAAATCCATTGGCTGCCAGGAAGAAGCCTCTCTGATGAAAATTGGATAAAGCACTGATCTATGAGTACAGTAGAATATCATTTGGAGTCATTTTATCACTATGTTTTAGACCACTAGTGTTTGGTTTTACCTTAGGTCTCTGGGCCTATCCAAGCAATGTTGGGCATGGGTTTTCTCCTGTGGAGTGGGCCTTAAGTCAAATAAGACATTGGTTGGCTACTCCCACTAGTTCTGTGCCACCATGAAACTAGCATATTTTGCAGGCAGGACAGATTGTAGATCAAAGGTCTTAGTTGCTGTCCACATTTCTCTTTCGGTAGCCTTCATAGTATCATCCCACACCAAAGAGACTAAATTGTAGGGGTGAAGGGGTAGGCAGTATCTTGGCTTATCTCTTTTCTATTTTTTTTTTATTTTTTGTGGCAGGGTTTCTCTGTATCTTTGGAGCCTGTTCTGGAACTAGCTCTTGTAGACCAGGCTGACCTCGAACTCACAGAGATCCACCTGTCTCTGACTCCCGAATGCTAAAATTAAAGGTGTGTGCTATGACTGCCCAGCTTTTGGCTTATCCATTTTCAATGAATTACATGTGTGCTGTTCCCCACAATGGGGCCCCATGGTCAGTTTGCAGAAAACAACCGATCCTCTGTTTTAGCAAAAGCCTGGATAGCTTGGGAACTTCCATGGGACCATTTTAGCCAACAACTCAAATGATAGATTGTTCCTGCACTGGAAGTCTTGCATGGAGACAAGAGATGGCCAGTAGAGACTCAGTATCCCCCACTTACTAGGAGTCCTCATTAGGATTACCTTGAGAGATCACAGGAAATTTCCACTCCACTATGCTTATGCACTACCTGACAAAAGTTCCCCAATTACGGCCTTCTCTCCACACATTCTCAATTTCCACATGATACCCCACATCTCTTCCTCAAGTCCCCACCTATCCTGAATCTATTTCTAAAATATATATTATC
The DNA here is from genome assembly GCF_982192425.1 of Myodes glareolus. Lineage (NCBI taxonomy): Eukaryota > Metazoa > Chordata > Mammalia > Rodentia > Cricetidae > Myodes > Myodes glareolus. The sequence continues at coordinate 42,116,380 of NC_142053.1, forward strand.
TTCCAATTGCAGGGAGATCCATGTATCCCTTTAGATGCCTGCTTTTACCTAACCTTGTTGCTTCTACATATTGTAACTTTATTTTCAATGACTCAACAGGTAATATCCACTTTTAAGTGAATATGTACAATGCTTGCCTCACTCAGGATTTTTTTTATCTAGTTCTATCAATCTATATATAACACAGGGAAGCTACAGGCATCAAATATCAGCAATATTGCTTTCTAAGTAAGACCTAAACAGTGATAGCACCAACTTGTATGCCAATGTGGATTGAAAAATTCACATGGTTCCTATATAAAGAGTTATAGACAGTCGATGATTATGGAGGGAGGGAGAATAAGTCTTCCCCAGGAATGAACTTCATAATTGGTTATCTTTCCTCAAGTAGCCAGCCCATATACATATAAATATTTACAAAATATTATAATATATATCACTAAACAGCTTAGACATTTGTGTTTGCTTTTTATTAGTGTATTTTATCACAACAGCAGTTATAAAACTAGGACAGTGTAAATATATATAATATATAATATATATAAGTATATATATTATATATTATATATATATATATATATATTTCACAATTACTTGACAATTCCACTTACAAGTATATTACTACAAATTGTCACATGCATCCTTAAGATGGCATGTATTGTTTTTAATAGAACAAGATATGGTAGTCAGAAATGTCTTCAGAATTACGCTGAAGTAATTAGGAAGATGAACTTTGGAATACTCTATGACAGTTAGAAGCAATAGATGGCAGGCACACACATAGCACAATCCTTGGTTGGAACCCCATATCACAATGGGATCCACAATGCCTTTATTTAAATTGCAAATCCATGAACAAGATAAATATATGCTTTGGTAGAATACAATAAAAAGTATGTCTTACATAAATAGTACTTTGACTATGTAAGAGTTTATTATAAACTCATTAAATAATTCTTAAACCATCAGAGTTTTCTTTTTTTCGTCCAAGGAATGGAAAAATGTTGTATGTTGTAAAGCAAAGTTTCCCATAAAGTTCCTAAAGAGTAAGGAATCATGCAATTGTTGAATATTTTCTTATTTTCACCTATTTTTGTTTATGCATAATGTGCAAATAAGTAGTATAATAATCTAAAGGCACAGAGCATGCTAACTGCTATGGATATTGCATTACTGTATATATATATTCCTAAGGTAAAGCTATTTTTTATTTTTATTTTTAAAGCAATTAAAATTTCTGCAACACATATAACCTTGGTCTGGGCACTAGATAACAGAAAATAAAATAGACACAACCTTAGGCTTTCAGGGTAAAGCAATAACTCAGCCAATGGAAATATTGATAATGTGTAGATGCTTTTGTACTTCCTGTTCTTTTCTCATGGCAACTATGAACAATTCACTGAATGTTGGTGCCTGTGAAGAGAATAATGTCATCTCTGTTGACCTTTGAAAGTGGTAGTTGACTTATCCCAGCAGTAAGATAGTAATTTCGAAAACACTGCGTGAGTCATGGGAGAATATTTGCCTGCAACATATCTTATGTCTTTTTTTTTAACTACAAATCCAGACTTTGTGTGATATCACATTCATAAAGACAGTCACTGTTAAGTCATTGATTCAAGGATGTATTAATTTCAGGCGTTGCATGAGGCAACACAGACTGAATACTCTCACTTGTTTCTGTGAAATTGCCATATTACCAAAGAGTGTACTTTTCAGCTTCAAATGAAAGAGCAGCTAATCCAGAAAAACAGTAAAGTTGTCATTAAAAAACAGTCAAAATTGCTAGGAAGAAAGCTAGGCTGAGCAAAGGTAAGCACTCCAATTTAATTATTTTCCTTCAAAATCTTCCAAAGCTAAATGCTGCTATTGTAGAACATGATCAATTCGAACGGCAGTTTGTTGAATGAAAAGGAGCAAATAAAGCTATGATTGGAGGTTGTGTGGGGGGGGTGTAATCAACACAAAATTAGCAATCTTTCTCATCAAAATGACATATTCTAAGATTGATCTAACTAAAGTTATAGATGAATAGCTCACTGAGAGTTTGAATACATCATAAACTGTGTAAGAGCAAGAAATTGGAAGAGCGCCAAGCCAAGCATCACACTCTAACAAAATGTTTAGATGATTAGTTTTTAAATTAGCATACAAAGTAATGGGTTTCATTATAGCATTTTCATACATAATTTGTTCTTGTTCTTTTCTCTCATCCAATTTTATCCCCAATCCTCCTCAAATTTCCACTCTTCCAATAGTCCTTTTCTGTTACCATGTCACAAATGAACTTAATTTGTTGGTTTCGATGAGAATGTTTTGCATAGACACAAGTACTTTAATATATGTTCCCAAGTTTAAGGTGCTGTTTGAGAAGACAGAGCCGGGTTGCTAGAGGAAGCATGCCACTGGAGGCAGCCTTTAGGAGTTCATAGTCTGCTGTTACTTCCAGTTCAAACTTTCTGCTTTGTTCTTGCAATTGAACATGTGCTCTCTCAGTTTCCCGTTCGACTTTCTACTGCCATTCTTTCAATGCCATGAGGAACACTTCCTCTGAAACTCTAAGTCAAATAAATTCTTTTTCTACAAATTATATTGGTCATAGTACTTTATCAGAGCCAGAAAAACACAGTGAATCCAGAAGTTGGTGCGTGATAAAGGGCCGATGCTGTCAAGAAGTTGATAAGGTTTTTTGGGGAAATGTGGAAGATTTCGGGATTTTTTTTGGGCTGGAAAAGTGATTGAGTGTTGAAAGAAAAGCAATCTGTAGAGGTTCTGCTCTGGAGCTTTCAAGGGGAAGCAAGGCCTCAATAACAACAGGGGCAGAGGCCATTCCTATATTTTGTCAAAAAATTTGTCTGACTTCCGCCTTTGTTCTGATTCCTTGTCTAAGGCTCGATTAAAGGGTAGTGGCTTAATCAACTCTACTCAGATTGGTGACTACCCTAATTGTTATCAGAGATACTTTATACAGTAACGAAGGAAAGTGGATGCAGAGATTCACAGCCAAGCACTGGGCTGAGGCTCTGGTAGTCTTGATGAAGAAAGGGAGAAGAGATTGTACAAGCCAGTGGCGGTCAAAAGGAGAAACCTACAGAGACAGCTGACATGAACTCACAGAGCTCCTGGACTCTGGACCAACAGTTAGGGAGCCCCCATGGGAGAGACCTAGGTCCTCTGCATAGCTTTGTAAGGTTCCCAGAAGTGAGATCAGCACCTATCATTGGTACTTAAGCTGGCTTTTGGAAACCTGTTCCTCATGTTGGATTACCTTGACTAGCTTTGATGCAAGGGGAGGAGCTCTGTCCTGCCTCAACTTGATGTGCCATCTCTTGTTTACACCCATGGGAGGCCTTCCCCTTTCTGAATGGAGACAGAGGAGTGGGAGTGGAGGGGGAAAGTGGGAAGGTGAAGCGGGGTGGGAGTGGCAGAAGAGGGAGGGGAAACTGAGGTGGATATATAAAATGAATGAAAATAAAGTGTCATTAAAATAAAATAAAATAAAATAAAGAAATAAAAAATAACAATGGCCTAATTTCTTTGGGAAAGGAAATTGAGTCTGTGGTATAACTGTTACTGATAACACTTATGTTGACAGTTAAAAAAAATGAGGCAGAAAAAGACACATAATTCATGTTTCAGAGAGGAAAGAAGCACAGAAAGCTTAATAATGGGGCCCAGCATGTGTTTAAGGAAAGGCTGGAACTGCTAAGGAGATGAGGACAATGAAGAGGTTTCCTGCTCTTCCCTGGAATTGTAAAGTTATCCCAAGGACAAGCATTCAACCCACAAAGTTTCCAGTTTGGGAAAAGAAGAGAAAGACTGCTAATGAGTTTTCTGCTCCCTAGAAACCACTGAATAAGATAGTTTCTGCTAATGTGATTCAAAGGTCAGAATTTATTCCCTAGCCTGAAGTTGAAGTTGGCAATGTCTGTCCCGCACATGATACTGTCTACATGTGAAAACGTAGAGTGGAAGTGTATTATTAACTCTTCCCCCGTGGTTTTAGGAAGCCTCTTAGACTTTGCAGTGTGTGTGTCAAGAGAGTTCCTCTAGGAAGGCCCAGAGAGGAAAGAGGCTGTGAGAGTTCATTGCATAAAGGAGTGAAAAACCAGTTAAAGTTGTGGAGACCCCCAAGATATTGAAGATGCCAGAGCTCTTAGGTACTTGCCAAGAGGATTTTCATACGGCAAGTAGATCCAGCCCAAGAAGGAAAAGTGTGTTACAGGCAGCAAAGCTAATGGGGAAAGAACCATGAAAGCCTTTTGAAATTAAAGTCCTAGAAATCAAATAGTTGAGCTGCAGAATTTGATATTTGCCCTCTTAACTTTTGGTCTTGATGTAGTTTAGCATTACACCATGCCCCCATTTTTCCTTGCCTTATGTGATTTCCAGTTCTACCCATTTTCATGAAAAAAAATCATGATTTTATTTTACCTTATGGCTGTAAGTACCATGTTCTTCTATTTACTGATGATGAACATTTAGGTTATTTTCATTTTTTAGCTTATTACTAAAGTAGCAATTAATATATATATACATATATATATATATATATATCTTATAGTACCCTGATTTAGAGTCCTTTATGTAAATATTCGCAACTGATACAGTCCTGTAATATGTTAGTTATCTAGTTTTTTTGAGAAATTAGCACACTGATTTACATAGTGGCCCTACTAATAGACTTCCACACCAGCAATGTTTAAAGGGTTCCCCTTTATCCATATATTCACAAGTACTTGTTTGTTTTCATGATGATTGTTTTCTGAACGGAGTAAGATGCAACTTTTGAAATAAAACATGTCTACTAATTATTTGAGAATGTTATATGTGTACTCCCACCTTCTCCCAACTTCAGGTCCCCCTTCTGCATATACCCCTTATTAGTCCAATGTTTGTCAAGATATTAAGAATTGTGTGGTCATTAGCTGGAGACATAGTTGATTTATCAGGGACTATACTTTGTAATTGGCTTTTTTCAGACAAAACATGTTAATCATATCCTTTCCCCTACTACAGTTCTTTCCAGATTCTCCTGACCTTCCTACCCATCCAACTTTGTGTTGTTCTTCTTGAAAATAGTCAAAACAAACGATTTCTTAATAAGACAAAAAAGTATCAAAACAAAACAGGAAAATTGTACATAAAATAAATATGGCATATATTGTATGTGGGTAAACAATTCTTGAGCATGGAGCACAGCAGATATACGCAGTATCACACCATTGGAGGAAACTTATTTTCTTTTTCTCAGCTTGTATCATTTGCAACTAGCTTGGTTAGTGGTGCAAGTTTGCTGTTTCCCCTTCTCTGTGACTTTTGTCTGATTTGAACCCATGAAAGTTTTGTGCACGCTGGAAAAGTCTCTGTGAGTTCATACGAACATCCTATATAAGTTTTGTAGGTTCTTGGCCCTTTCTTTCTTTATTATCATTAATTATTTTTTTCATTTATTTTATGTCCTGATTGCAGCTTCCTCTCCTTGCCTCCCTCATCAACTCCCTCTACCTCCAATTTGCCATTCCTCTTGGCTCCTTCTTAATCCTATATTTTAATAGTTATGTTAAGTTTCTGACTTAAAACTTTAGTGAATTTTTCCATCTGACTATAAGACTTGAAGAGAAAAAACAAAAGAACTCTGATGAGTTTGTTCCTGTTTATAAACCAATGAGCATAAAACCTAGGTGTGCCCAGAAAATGCCTCAAAGTTACCTAAATATTCAGCATCTCACCTGACTTCTTATAGAATCAGTAAATCTCCAAGTCTTTTGGTAACCCATTTTTTAAAAGATATTTTCAAGGAGACCTTTCTTTTATCATTATAAATTCCCATGTTATACTGAAAATGAAAAACCAATTTTATATTCTTCCTCCAATTACTCAGAAGTAACAGATACATGTCAGAAAGGAATGTTATATAATTTGGGTTATTTTGTCTGGTATTCACTCATATAGATTATATACTTTATCTGATGCTGAAATTTGGATTCTTACAAAAGCTTGAATCTATCTTCTTCGGAGTCTTTATTAAAGAGATACCCTTGCTGCTTGAGAGCCTCTACTGATAAACAGTCTTTGTATGGATAGTCTGCTGTTCAGAAGCAGCCAATCATCTTTAATTAAAACAAAATTTACAAAAATGATTATGAATTGAAATTCCTGGCAGAAATTTCCCATACTAAGATGTGTCTCAGAATCAAAGTAATGATCAAGTCCATTTCCTATCAATTACATATTTTAAATGGAAAACAAAGACAACATATAAACAAAACAAGTATTTTTGACTAATTTAACATTCCCAGTTTCCAAATATTCACCACATTCTGTATTTCCTAATTCTTATTAAAATCTCTGTATTATATGAAAGAAAAACAAGTATGTAAAAATAATAATTTTACATTTAACTCAAACCAAAGTGACATAGGAAAATATAGTCATAAATATTGCTGCCAGTTAGAATAATATTTATTAAAGCCAAGTATAAATTTTGGAGATAACTACAATATATACTCATACATGTCTACATCAATATATAGCTATCATTGTACACATAGAAAACTGTCAGTAAAGTCATACTATAAGCTATAGAATAAATTCAATAATAATCATGGTAAGCTTGCCATTGGTTAATATAATATCACTGAATTATATATTTTTTTACTCCAAATGTTGAGATTGGAAGATGTCTTAACAGTGTAGTCGCATTTTCTTTAGACCACCATCCTGTTGCCAAATAAAGACACACAGACTTGCTATTAATTATTAATGCTTGGCTTTAGCTTAAGCTTATCCCACTGGCATTTTTAATTTAATTTAACCTGTTTCTATTCACCCACATTTCATCTTGCATCTTTTTACCTTTCTTTCATTTTTTATGTCCTAGTTTCCTGCTTCTTCCATGTCTGGTTGGCTGGTCTCTTGCAATTTCCTGTAGTGTCCTTTTATTTTTTCCTCTTTTATCTTGAGCCTAAAATCCCTCTTGCTACATATTCTCCCTGTTTGGAAGTGCTGCCTATAACTTCTGTCTTGCTATTGGCTGGTCAGCTTTGTATTAGACTAATCTGATGCCTTATACAGGCAAGGTAAAACAGCAAAACATCTTTACATTATTTAACATAACTTATGTTTACATAGATAAACAAGTATTCATAAGTAAATACATTACTTATTTACATAGTTAAACAAATGTAACACATCTTTGCATTGTTGAACAAATATTATCAAACAAGCAGTTAAAAGTACTTGGCGCTCTTGTAGAGGACCTGGATTTGGTTCTCAACACTCTCAGTAGCTTATGTTTTTCAGTAAAAATGAATACATATCAAAAAAAAGAAAAAATGAATACATATCATATCACAAACTTATCTCTAGGCATATATATATTCATGTATCACATTCCCATTTTGTGGTAAGAAAATGTTATAAGGGGAATTCTGAGGAGCATTCCATTGTATTTACGGATTTATTCAAGGAGAAATAGTATCTCCTATCCAAAATATGAGTATATTTACACATTCTTTTAAAAGTTATTTTCATTGTAAAGTATTTACACAAATCTTGTTAGCTTTATGTTACATTGTTTATTATTTGCACATTGAATCAATATACTGGTTACAATACACTTTAAGATAATTTATATAAAAGTGTGAAATTTATTACTTTATCTAAAACAATGGATATTTCAATAGTGGGGCTGGCATCTGGGAAAAATTATCCAAAGTGTAAAACTTCACATTTTCTCTACATTCTCTCTTACAGAGATAAACACACAAGTGAATAAATTGAGAAAAAAAAATTCTCAACAAAGAATATAGAAACTCCATGCATCAGGGAAAAAAATTCTCATGTGATTTATTTATGCTACAGTAATGTAATCAACCTTTATATTTCTAATATTTTCATTATTCATACTTTTATATGTGATGAACTACAACAATAAATATGCATTTATAATAACTAAGAGTGATTATCAAGATGACTCAGGGGTTAAGAAAACAGAATGCTCTTCTAGAGTAGGAAATCCACAACCACTTATAACACTTATAACTTCAGCTTCAGGAAGATCTTATGCTTCTGGCCTCTGCAGGCTCTTTCCCACACGTATACAACACAACAATAACATATACACATACAAACACACACATACCTGCACACACTAAAAATAATAAAAAATAAATCTTTAACCAGATTGAAAAAAAATAATTTTAAGATTAAATAAAAGCCCATGACAGATCTCAGTGCCAATTGGATAACAATTCTTGAATTCAAATTTCCAGACCAGAAAAGGAAACAAAAACAAAAACAAAGCAATAGATGGGAATGATATGAATGAGTAAGGTACTTGAATAGGAAGTTCCAGACTCTCATTATTTATCATAAACTTTAAGAAATTAAATGGAAATGGGGTGGAGGGAGAGAGTACTGGTAGAGATGACTGGAATTGGGGTGGTACATTTCAATGGTGAGGTAGAAACCTAGTACAATGGATACTCCCAGGATTCTATGAGCATGACCCTAGTGAAGACTCCTAGTAACAGGGGATAAGGAACCTGAGCATGTTATTTTTTTTAACTAGGCAAGGCTCCCAGTGAAGGGATTGGGATGCCAACATAGCCTCTCTAAAACTTCAATTTACAATTTATCCTGCCTGTAATATGCTGGAGTAATGGTTGGGTAAAACTTGTAAGAGTTGCTAACTTGATGACTAGTCCAACTGGAGATCCATGCCTCCAGAAGAATCCCATGCCTGACCCTGTCTGGAGGGTCAAGAACCAGAGACAGGATAGTCCAAAGACCCAGGATAGAACCAAGCATGACTGTCAAAAAAGTCAATGAGATAATTCCTAAATATACTCAGCTATACTCATAGACCAGAGACTAGCATAATCAGTACCAGAGAGTCTTTGTCTAGCTATTGATAGATGCAGATGCAGATGCAGAGACCCACAGCCAACAATTAGGTGGAGCACAGAGAGTCCCAAGAAACAGGGTGAGAGGATTGTAGGAGCTATAGAAATCAAGGATACCACAATAAAATGGCCTGCAAAATCAAATAAGCAGGCCTCGCAGAGACTTACAGAGACTGAATTCACAAGGAGGGAGCTTGCATGAATCTAACCTAGATTCTCTGCATATATGTTATGGTTATTTACCTTAGTCTTCTTGTAAGACTTCTAACAATGAGAGCAGGGGCTATAACTGACTCTTTTGACAGTTTTGGGGACCATTTTCCTTCTACTTGGTTGCCTTATCCATACTTGATATGAGGGTATTGCGTAGTCTTATTGTAGCATATTGTACTGTGTTTGGATGATGTGTAGAGGTCGGGGGAAGCTAATCAAGATATATTATATGAAGAAAGAAAGTATTTTCAGTGACGGTCAAAAAAAGAAAAGACTAAAAAGGCTGAAGAAAAACATAGAAATCTAAAATTCTGAGAGAAATCTAGGTGATGTTATTAAAAATATTTCAGTCATTGAGAAATGTTTGCAGTAGTATATAAGCCTCCTATCGACAAGAAGCAGAAGTGGGTCTGCTCTTTTGTAAAGAAGGTATAGCCAACCAGTTGCAGTACTCTTTTGTCTCAACACTCCATCTGTTGTTTCCCTATAAGTTCCCACTCTACTGACCAAGGCTCTGTGTCTGGTCTGCATAAGCTACAACTCAAACACATGAGACATCACCATAGTGAGCCTGCAGACAACTGAGACTCCAGATGTATCATCTCAGTATATGTTTGTGCTTTAGGTACCAGCTCAGCCTCCATACAGAACTGCCTTTCACCTTTTACCCTAGACATGCTGTAGCTCGCCACACACTCTTTCCTATTGTTTAGTCCCATGACTGTATCTGCACTTCATGTATTGGTGGCAATGAGACAGTGAATGTGCCCACACTCTAGACACTAGTGTCATTGTCACCTGATACAATTTCTTGCACATAAATTTGTGCTTCAGATCTCTGCCCTTTAGCCACTCATAATTATCATTGATCAGATGCAGTTGTTATCACACTATAGGATGGTCTACAGATGAGATATGGTAACAATTGCTATGGTTTCAACAGTAAATCCCCAATTAATAGAAAAGAGAATCTGAGAATTTTTTAATTTTTATTGTCATTATCTTTTTCATTTATTCTTTAAAACAATATTTTCTTATTTTACATATGAATACCAGATTCCTTTCTCTCTTTTCCTCCCACCACCTTTCACCCACCCTTCCCAGTATCCACTCCTCAGAGATAGTGAGGTTTCACATGGGGAGTCAACAAAGTCTGACATATATCTTTGATGCAAGACCAAACCCCTCTCCCATATCTAGGCTGAGCAAGGTATGCTTCCAAAGAGAATGTGTTCTAAAAAGAATAACCATTGTCACAGAAGACCTCAGTTGATTTGGCCACCAATTAAAGTATCCAATATGATTATGTTGTTTCTGTTCCATCTATGTCAACTGTAATGCTGCAACTACATTTAAAAATGTGAGATAAAAAATCAAAACATGTCACAAAATACAAATCCTTAAGCTGAAAAGAAGACAGTAGAGTAAAAACAATATATAGCAATCTGTGCCCCCCAATAAAACTCAACTGTTCACAAAAGGGACATAGTCAATTTTTGAGTCTGAGTATTTGAGTTTATGTATTTTAAATTTTCCAGTGAAGGCTTGCATTGGCTGTATTTGTTTATAAATCTTGCAATAGAGAAACAAGAGTCTAGATTGAGCTGAAATAGACGCTATGGATTGGCCTGGGCTAGGTGGTTTGGTCCACTCTAAGACAAAAGAAAACAGAAAGAACACTAAGAGAAAATTTTAAATTTCATGGACTGAATAAATAGATATAGTGAATATTATCCTATTATATGCTATCTATAAAAAGAGAAAATGTGAATTAAAACATAAAAATGATATTCTATGGAAATGAAAATAAAAAGAAAACAAGAATGTAGGAGGAAAGAGATGCTTTGTTGGTTCCCACTGTCCAGAACCAAAATAACCACACAGAAACTATATTATTTAAAGCACTGCTTAGTCCATTAGCTCTAGCTTCTTATTGGCTAAAATTAATATCTTAATTTAACCCATTTGTAGTAATCACCACATGCCTGTGGCTTACCCGGTAAAGTTTCATCTGGCTCCAATGGGTCTACATGGTTTCTCTCTCACTTTGCCCTTCTTTATCACAGAATTCAGTTTAGTTTTCCTTACCTAGCTCCATTCCCTTAAAGCACTTCTATAGGCCTAAAGCAGTTCCTTTAAATAACCAATGGTAATCATAGCATACAAAGGGAAATCCCACATCACCTCCTTTTTTCTGTTGAAATAAAAAGGAAGGTTTCAACTTTAACATAATAAAATTACATACAACAAAACATATGTCAAGTGAAAATTACACTTAAAATTTTATATCTACTTTATCTTTAATTATAACTAATTTATAACTATATTTTTTTCAAATCCATCAAAGACTCCAGAAGGATGTAATAGTACCTAAGTAAACAAGAAGTGCATTGTAAACAACTTCCAGAACTCTAGAATTGACAGAGAGTGCCTAGACAGTCACCCAAAATTCACCAAAGATGAGCATCCATATTCAGTCCACAGGTTCATACTATCTGACAGACTTTTCCATGAAACAGGAAATTTCAAAGATAGTTCCTCCTATATTGGCAGTCTGTCAGTCAGTTTCTTCTTTATCCTGCAGACTGTTTAGCCAAATCTTTCATGAAGCAGGAACTCTGAAGGATCATCTCACCTTTAGGCAAGTTCAGCAGTCATTTCTCTGTGGGGCTTGCATGTTCAGTTCATGAAGCAGTACAGGCAAGAGCAGTTTCTTGCCCAAATGACTAATAGCCTCCATGAGGAGCCTCTTCAGTGCCTATCTTCCTCTTGAAATAGCTTGGTGCTGCCAGGAACAGATGTGTCTCACTGTCATGAAATGTCCTAAGTTCTTAATCATTTTAAATGCCATATGCTGTAGTCTTTGAAAATTTTGAAGAATGCCTAACTAACTGAAATATATCTTTGTACATCTAGAATATCTAACATGACTACAAGCTTGACTGTTATAGATGATTATCTATTAACCTATATTTCTTAATTATACATTTCTAAAAGAGCTGCACAAACATAATACCTTAATCAAGACCAGAAATTCATATATACAGTATAACAAAATTGGCCTTAAATTTGTATCAATAAACCAAGATCCATGCCAATTCATATCTCTATAACATATCCCACTTTAAATATAAACAAACATTTATAGGCAATATTTGGGAATATGGTCATAGTTCTCCTCCAAACTTTTTCCTGTAGTTTATTAGGCAAAGTATTTTGGGGGGTGTATTCACAGCAACCTATCATGGAGTCTTGGTGCATCAAATCATATTAGTCTGGAAGCAATCCACAGGTTCTCATCCTCCGGGGATGCAAAGAAAAACTTCTTTTCCGGTGCCACATATCCTTAGACCCAAATTCTGAAGTCAAGATACCTTTGTAATGTACAAGCTGGTTTAGCTTAGCAACCCATATAATGAAATGTCTCTCTGTACTTAGCTCCTTCACAGTCAAAAAATTCAAAGAAAACACAATAATATGCATAATCCAGACTCTGTGAATTTTCCATCTCTTTGTGGCTTATTCTTTGTTGACTCCTTTTAATCTATGACTGTGTGTACTCTCTTTAAAGACTTTTATTTTTAACCGTTTATTTCTTTTTATAAATGTCTATATTTTTTTTCTTTTCTCTCCCAAGGCCATGTACATTTATCCAACACTGTGACTCATTTAGAGATCTTTTATATGTAAATCTGTCCTGTTGTGTATCTGAAATTCTTTTCTGTCTTGAAGAGCTTTTAAAAAGATAAACAGTTTTACAGCAGCTCTGGATGCTGGCTCAACCTCTCTCCACTTTCAAAATGGTGGAGATTCCATTACTGCCAGCTCTGGGACTGCCAGGTAGGAGCCCGTGCTCAGCACTTTAACTCCGAGAATGAGCATGCTGCACATAAACCCTTTTATCTAAGTAATAGCTAAATATGTCATGCAGAGCATTGTGTGGCATGGAAATATCTCTGTGTATGGTGGCAGGAATCCACCATGATCTCCTGGCTGTGCACTCCTAGCAGTCTTGATGCTATGGCCTGCCAGGAGGGGCATGCTAATCTGTGGGCATGGTATCAATTACTTTACCAAGTGGACATACAAACACCCAGGCCAACAAACCTCATTCAAGTGCTCCATAGCCAGACCTCTAGAAAGAGTCAGAGTTCATGCTGGCAGCATGGCCCAGAAAGCCAGCGTTTCAACATTGCGTCTTTTTTTCTGCTACTGCTGAATCAGAAAAATCTTTCTTACAGGAGCCACAGCACGCCACCAGCAAGCAAAACCCACTTGGGAAAATAAAAACAGCTAAACACTTTTCATACCATTATTTCCCATCCCTTAACACCACCTATATCCTCCTTCTCACCACCTATATCCTCCTTTTCATCCTGCCTACCTAAATTCTTATGCTTTCTATCTCAAAAGACAAATAAAAAAATAAAACCAAAATTCTAAATATCCACACAAAACAATCCAATTTGTATTGGTCAAATACTCCTGAGGATTAGCCTGTCTTGCTATGTGTCACTGTATTAAAGAAAACGTAGTTTCTTCTTCCAGCTGGTACCAAATGTGAATAACTTCATGATTATGGGTAGATTTTGTGTCCACTTTCCCTTCTCTGTGTTAGGAATTTTGCCTGGTTTGAACCTGTTAAGTCCTGTTATGTGCTGTGTATCAGGATTGTTGTGTCCGGAAGATGCTGTTTCCTTAGAGCTATCAATGACTTTTGGCTTTTACAGTTTCCCACTTTGTCTTCTACAGACATCTCTAAGCTTTGAAGAAAGGAACTTGATAAAGTTATCCTAAACTTTTTACTATGAACAGGTAATTCAGACAGAAAATTATTTTGGTTGCTTTGAACTATAACAAGCATTTAAACCAAATGAATATAAAATACTCACATAGAGCAAGTAAAAGAATACATATTCTCAAGTGCACAAAGAAACTTTTTTACCAAAGATTTTGTTGATTTATAAAAAAGGCATAACAGTTTTATGATGATCAAAAAAAGCTTCATGAATCTTCTTTTAATCAAAATGGATTAAACTAGATATTAATATTAATAGTATAGACAAATTTGGGAAATTTAATAATTTAATGTTGTAGAAATTAAACATATTCCTAAAATATACTCAGCAGGATAAAGAAAAATTAAAAAGAGGCATTATGAAATATCTATAGATAAACATAAGTGGAAATGATACTTCAAACTTATGGGATCCAACACAAGGAGCTCACTAAAGCAAATTTCTATCAGTTTATGTACAAATCTGAAAAGAAGACATTTCCTAAATAACCTATAACTGATCTCAAGGAAAGACAATAAAGTCAGTCAAAAGGTTTTAGAAGGAAGGAGTTACAAGAAATAGAGAAGACATAAGTGAAATTGTAACTAAGTAAACAACAGGAAATGTTAGCAATATAAATGGAATTTTAAAAATTTTATCTAGATTAAATATGAAAGAAAGAAAATCTAAAATAAAGTCAGCAATGAAGAAGATCATATTCAAACTTGTATCACAAAAACATAAAGCATAAAGGATCATCAAAAGCTAGGATGATTCATTATATTCAAACAAATCAGAATACTCAGGTGAGATGCATAAATTCTGAGATATGATCAGCCATAATTGGTAGAAAAAAATCTTAAAGAAATGGAAAATATTAAGATTGAATTCCAAGACTATACTTTCAGGGATCATTTCTATAGTTCATTACAAGATTGAATTCCATCAAACAATTTTTAAAGGAACCACATTTTTTATTGTTCTTTCTAGATATATTTACTGGATCATTCTCAAAAATATAGGGATGATCTTTTTTAAATGGTTATTTAATGTGCTATGTCTTTTTTAATCGAAAAAAGAAATTTATTCACACAATATCTTTTGATTATGGTTCACCTTGCTCCAACTCCTGTCAGATCATCCCCATATCCCCATTTACCCAAAACCAACCCTTTCTTACTTTTCTTGTCATTAGAAAACAAACAGGCATCTGAAAGAAAAAAAAATTAGATGAAATAAAACCAAACAAACCTTAATAGGACAAAACAAACAAATGAACAGAACAACAAAAAGAGTCAAAGATAAAGCAAAGAAAAAAATACATGTAGATACAGAGACACACACACTCATACACAAAGACATCCCATAAAGACACAAAATCAGAAAAAAGTAATTTATAAGGAAAAGACATGTGCTTTTTTATTTTAAAAAAGCCCAAACAAAGCATTATGAAACAAAAAATAATCCTCCAGAAATACCTTTGAGTTCATCTTGTGTTTGACATCTAATGCTAGACCAGTGAAAATCCACTGGAGAAAATTTATTTTTCCTTTGTGATCAGTTGTCAAATTGAAATTAGTTTCTGGGTTATGGATGAAGACTTATGTCAATTTACCCTCTCAGTGCTGTGACCCCATCTGCCTTAGACCTGTGCAGACTTTGTGCATGCTAACACTATGTGTTCACATGTGTGGACATCCTATTCGGCCTAGAAGACATGTTTCCTTAGTGTCCTCTATCCTCATTGACTCTTAAAATCTTCCTGCCTCCTCTTTCTGTGAGATCTCCTGAGTCCTGGGTGAAAGGAATTGATTGGGACATTCCATTGAGGAATATGTATCCCAATGTCTCTTACTCACTACACATTGCCTAGCTACAGGTTTCTGTATTTCTTTCCTGAAGTAGATAAGGAAATTGTTCTGATAATAGCTGTGCAAAGCCATCATCTACGAGTATAGCAGAGTGTCATTAGGAATCATCTTATTGCTATGCTCCTTTAGCAGAGCAGAAGCATTTGGTTTTCTCCTAACTCATGGCTTATCTAGTCTCAGATTCTGGGTTAAGTTGTGTGAGACATGGGTTCTATCTCATGCAATGGGCCTTAAAACCAATCAGATAGTGGTTCGTTACTCTCATAAATATTGTGCCACTGTTGTACCAGTGTATCTTTCAGGAAAGTCATCATGATAGATTGAACATATTTTTTTTACAGCTGGGTTGATGTTTACCTTACTTCTCTGGTTAGTGTGCAGAGTCCTTCCAGTAATGAACACTAGTCAATAGGGGTGAAGTCCCTAGTCAAACACTAGCTTGACTTTTCTGCATTCATTGAGATATATAGACATTCTTCAGCAATAGGGTCTTACTGTCAGTTTGGGGAGAGAAACCAATAGCCTTAGTAATAGCCTGGGTTGTTAGGGGCTTTCCATTGGGCCACGTTGGACAAAATTCAATTAGTTGTAACCTATTCCTGACACTGGAGGTTTCATTCAGTGGTGAGGAATATCTAGAGGGGGCTTTGTCTCCCTTGTTATTTGCTGATTCTACTTGGATTTCTTCCATGTGTGCATATATATTTTAGGAGATTCTATCATTGGTTTCCATATGAACCCTCAAATGGCTCTTAGTTTTAGCTGTCACTTTCCGTATTCCCTTTTATTTTTTAAGAACTGTATAATACTCCACTGTGTAAATATACCACATTTTCTCTATCCACACTCATCTATTGATGGACATCTAGGTTGTTTCCAATTTCTGGTTATTAGGACTAGAGCAGCAATGAACATGATTGATCAGTTGTCTCTTTAGTAGTAGGATATGCTGTACTTTGAGCATGACTAAATGTGGTATATCTCGATCTTGACTTAGATCTATTTCTAGTTTCCTGAGAAATTACCACCCTGATTTTCATAGTGGCTGTTGAAGTTTTTTCTCCCATCAGCAATGTATGTGTTCAACCCCTTCACATCCTCACCAGCGTGAGCTATCATTTATTTGATTGATCTTGACCATTCTAATTGGTGTAAAACATTGTCTTAAAGTAGTTTTGATTTGCATTTTCCTCATAACTTAAGGTGTTGACTATTCCTTCGTTTCTTGGCCATTTGTGCTTTGTCTTTTATAAGTACTCTGTGTGGACTGTTACTCCATTTTTCAATCGGGTTATTTATTTTGTTGATGTCTAGTTTTTTAAAGTTCATGATATATTTTAGATGTTAACACTCTATAGGAACTGTAGTTGGTAAAATTTTTTCATATGCTATAACCAACTCATTTGTCTATATGTCTATATGATGGTGTTCTTTGCCATATGGATTTTAGTTTCATGAGGTCCCATTGATTGTTGTTCTTAGTGCCTGTTCTATTGGGATTCTGTTCAGAAAGTCTTTTCCTGTGTAAATTAGTTCAGGGATATTCCTCACTTTCTCTTCAATCAAGTAAAATGTATCTGGCCATAAGTTGAATTCTTTTACCAATTTGGAGTTGAGTTTTATATGGAATCAATCTGTTTGAATTCTTCCACATAAAGCCATCCAATTTGTCCAGCAACATTGTTGTGAAGATGTTTTCCAGTTTGTATTTCTGGCTTATTCGTCAAAACACAGGTGCCCATAGATGCATGGGTTTATTTTCTGGTCTTCAATTCAAGCCCATTGATTTACATACCTGTTTTTACGCCAATACAATGCTGCTTTTTATTACTGTAGCTCTGTAGTATCCAACCAGGAAAAAGGACGACCCTTTACATATTCTTTATGAAAGTTAAAAGAAGGAAATATGTACTAGCTTATTTCACAAAGTTAGCTTAACTCTAATTATAGAAATAAACATGAACACTATAAGAGAAGCAAAATGCAAGTTAGTACTCCTTTATTATATAGATGCAAAAATCATTGTTGCCCTTTAAGCAAACTATATTAAGCAGTGAATTTGAAGTGCAATTTTCTGTTTTCAGGTGACATTATCTTGTTTACACAAAACAATTCTTAAAATTCATTGAAAACTAGATGACTTAATGATCAGTCAAGTTGCAGGCAACAAAAGCTATATGCAAAAATCAGTGTTGTTTCTACATATCCCCAACAAACTAAGAATGAGAAATGATGAAAATTACATCATAAATACTATAAAATACTAAGAAATTCCATTAAACAACTAGAACAAAAAGTATCTGCATTAAAACCAATACATTGTTGGTGGAAGAATTGATGATAATACAAATAAATGGAATGACTTTTTGTATTTATGCATGGAAGAATATTAATGTTGAAATGTTCATACCCTCCAAAGCAATTCAAGTCCATTGCAATTCACTGTGAAATTCCAGTATCATTTATCAAAACAAACAAAAAGCTAAAAAAGAAAAAATATCCTAAAATTTACACAGAATCATATAACCCAAATAATAAAGATGAGGGCAAACTTTATTCCATTCAAACTCTACCCCATAGCTATAGAAATCAAAGCATATTGATAACTGGCAAAATATAAAACCACACATATAGATGAATGGAACAGAACATTTATCTAGAAATAAATACACACATTCATAGTCAGTTTTGGAAAGCAATGCCAGGTATACACAATGACAAAATGTTGCTGGAGGAAAAGATAAACAGGAGCCAGGAACACTATAATTTCATTTCATACCATATTCAGAAATCAACCATAGTCATTTGGATTTAAGCTTAAGAAATAGTTCTTCCTTTGAACTCATACTCCCAGTCTTTTCTGGCATATTGTCAACTTCGATAAAAATTGAATTCTTTGACACATTTATCATACTCACTTTATGCTTAATTACAGTATCTGTATTAGAATTGAGTTCACATTTCATGCTTCCTTTATCTCTCCAAATGTTTTTCCTTTAGTGGTGGTGTTTGTTTTTTCAGTTTCAGCATATCTTGAAGTTTTGTTGTTGAAAATTAAGCACGATATTTTACACAGCAGGAACTGAGATAAAAGTCCTCAAAATGAAGTTTTGTGTTAACACACATAGAAAATTAGCTTTATTTAAGGGTTGCTATAACTACTTGTACCAGAGACTTCTAATTTGTCTC
Source organism: Myodes glareolus (assembly GCF_982192425.1). Lineage (NCBI taxonomy): Eukaryota > Metazoa > Chordata > Mammalia > Rodentia > Cricetidae > Myodes > Myodes glareolus. The sequence continues at coordinate 42,135,343 of NC_142053.1, forward strand.
TAGTCCCTTTTACTTAACATGTGGTGAATATTTCGTTGCAAGTACAATATTCATCATATGTAAAATTTCTATTTTCTTCATCTATATAATTTATTATTCTGATTGCCCATCTGTTACCAAGCATATCCATTGCTTTTTAATCCATAAGAATATTCATAGCAGTCCTTCTAAAGTCCCTAAGTACTAATTATGATGCAGAATCATTCTCTATTAATATGATATTTTTTGAAATTAGAGTTTATATCCTTTTATTTCTCACTTGTAACATCTACAATATTCTCAATATTACAATTTAAACTTTTTGAAAGCATATAGACACTGTCATCTTCAATTAAGAGAAAATTGATTATTTTCAGTTTTATTCTTTCTATAATTCTGGGTTCTTGATTATTTGTTTGCTTATTTTTTTGTCAGGGGAGAAAGTGCTGCTATGTAGCTCTGGCTTTCCTAGTACTCAATATGTTGCCAATGCTGGCCTTGACTGCATGACAATTCCCCTGTCTCAGCTTCCTGAGTGCTGAATTTGTAGTCATGAATTACAGTGTTGGGCTTTGGTTTTGTTAGTTCTTAGATTATTTTAGAATTACCCATAGTCCTAGGGCCGTCTTTATTTTAGTGGATACTTGCTATTATTAAGCTATGGACACTTGGGATCTGTGCACACACTATTTACTATTTTATAATTCTTTGATTCAAGTTGATAATTTTCATTCTTGACAACTCTATTTTGGTAAGACTTTGTTTCTACAAGTATGCACTTCCATGATCCCTTTTAAATAGGTTTCAGAATAGGTTTCATATGTTTCAAAATAGGTAGTGTAAAGTAACTTGAATTCCCTGCACTAAACTGTGTTGCTTCAAGGACTATACTTCTTTTCTGACTGATATATAATATCTAAGAAGAGTTGCATCATTTACTGTTTTTACTTTTACAGCTGCTGACAAGATGATAATAAATCAGCTAAAATTTGTTTAATAAGAGTATACATAAGACTGACTTACTTTTAATGGCAAGCGTATCTTCATTATCATGATAGCTGATATAGTTTGTCATAGAGGAGGAGTCAAAGCATGCTGGATAAAAGTGTATGCTTAGAATGACCTTGTCTGGCATAGATTCTCGGCCAGACATAAACTACTAATTTGACCTTGGGTGAAGAATTTACTCATGATAGAATAGAAAAATAATTTTAAAATAGATTGAGATGTTATTACTGATGTCAAGCTATCAGGATTTCAGATTTGTCCAAACTATTGAATTGTTTCATAATATTGTCACATATCAAGTTAGTACTTGAGAACAACACAAATCTGAAAGTCCTCAAGAGTATTTCCAGGGGAAAAGGCAAGAATGGTAAGACAATGATGTTTACCCTTATTTAATGTATTTTGAAGTATATTTAGAAAAATTCAACATTACTATGACTTTACAAAAACTTCTTTTTTACTTAGTATTATCCCCCCAATAAACACACACACACACACACACACACACGAAAAAATTCAAATATTTAAAAGAAACTTTGTAAAACAGAACAAAGAAAAGCCATCATAGTTTTCAACCTTAAAATCTATTGTGAATTTATAGTAATAAAAATTAAATTGTAGAATTTTGGTAATACAAGGGAGGGAACAACAAATGAATGTAAATATTTATTGATCCATTGATTTTTTAAAAATTATTTTAATGATGTGTATATATTTGTGGGTTATGGTTATGAAACATATTTCATATGTAAAAACAAGCCACCACAGAGTTCAGGAGAGGACATCAGATGCTCTGGAGAAAAATTAATAAGAGCTACTTGATGTCAGTGCTCAGAAACAAACTCAGATCTTTAAAAAAAGAAGTACCTCAGGAGATGGAGAGAAAGCCAATGAGTTTACAACATTTAGCACGTAAAACTGTCCTTCTAGAGGACCAGTTTGATTACTAGTACCCATAGGGCAGTTCACAACTGTTTTTAATTTTAGTTCTTGGGAGCCTATGTTCTTTTCTTATTTCCTTGGGCTTCAGGTACACAGATTGCACACAGACAATCAGGTAAAATATCCATACACATAAGATTAAAAAAATTGATTTAAAAAGCGAGGTAGATACATGCTTTTCAGTGCTATTATATCTCCAGTCCGTCAAGTGATTTTTTTTTACAAAAACTCCGAGAACATATAATAGAAAAACTGATAATCTCTTTAATAAAGAGGTCTGAGCAAAACAGATATCCATATGCACATGAATCAAATTGGTCCCACATCTAACATGGTATGAACAACCAACTCAAAATTGATCAAGCACTATGGTAGTGTGAATAAAATAATGTCACTCAGATACTTAAGCAGCTGACACCTGATTGTTGGTGTTATTTAGGGTTCTAGCACAAATTTTAGGAGGTAGGCCATTTGTGGAGGGAATACATCACTGAGGGCAGGTTTTGAAGGTTGATAGCTTCAGCCCAATTCCCGTTAGTTTGAGACTATAGATATGTGCTTTCTTGACTTCTTCATCTGGCCTTCTGCTACCGTGTATCCCCTGCTATTAATAATTAGCCCTCAGTCAGCCCCATTGTCAGTCACAATCAGAGAGTCCAGTTCGATCACATGCCCATTCAGACCCGGTCCTGCTGGATTTGGTGAGCTTCCATTAGAACAGGCACACTGCCTCAGTTGGTGGACCAAATCCTCGCAGTCCTGACTTCCTTGATTGTCTTCTCCCTCCTTCTGCCTCTCAACTGGGCCTTGGGAGCTCAGTCCATTGCTCTGATGAGGGTCTCTGTTTCTGTCACCAACTATCGCTGGACGAAGATTCTATGGTGATATTTGAGATAATCATCAGTATGATAGTGGGGCAAGGACAGTTCAGGCACTCTCTTCTCTGCTGTCCAAGGACCTAGCTGGGGACATCCCCGTGGAAACCTGGGATCCCCTCTAGAGACAAGTCTCTCGCCAACCTTAAAATGGATCCCTTAATGTAGGTATCTTCTTCCCTGCTCCTATATCCGCCCTTCCTCCATCTCTACCCTCTCATTCCCCCAAGCTGTTGCCAGTCCTTGCCTTCTCCCTTCCCTCGCCCCCTCTCCCCTTTCCCCCAACTTCACCCCCATCCCTGCCCCCACCCCCATGCTCACAACTTTTGCCCTGCAATCTTGTTTGCTTCTAATTTCCAGGAGGATCTATATATGTTTTTCTTTGGGTTTACCTTGCTATTTGGCTTCTCTGGGCTTGCGAAGTATAGGTTTAATGACCTTGGTTTATGGCTAAAGTCCACAAATGAGTGAGTGCATACCATATTGATAAAGGCACTGGGACTTGTGTTTTACAGCATGTTCTGGTATTTTGGGACCCTAGTCTATGTGGATGCGCATCTCCCTAGGCCTGGATGTAGAGGGGAGGGCCTTGGACTTCTCACAGGGCAGGACTCCCTGCCCTCTCTCAATCAGGGTGGTAGAGGGAGGAGGGGGTGTGGGGAAGCGGGAGGGGATTGGGAGGAGGGAAGGAAGTGTAAATAATTGAATGAAAAAATAAAAAAAGAAGGATGTAGGTAGTGGGCTTTGATGGATATGCTCAAAATACTCTATATACCTAGATGAAAAGAACATTATGTAAGCCTATCTAATAAAAAATGATACATAAAAATAAATCAGCAAGTATTTGAGGCAAAAAAGAATTAACCCTTATGACTCATAAGTTGCCTTGATCATTATAAGTTATCACAACAATAGCAAAGTTGTTAATAAAAGATTAAGTGTAAAATCCCCCAAACCAAAAGGTACTAGAATAAAACGTAAGAGTAAGCTTCATAGCCTTGTTCTGGTCAATGATTTTTGGGTATGGTCCCCAAAGCCTAGAAAACAAGAAAAAAATACACAAATGAGACCATAATCAAATTTAAAATCATGTATGCAGTTCATGAAAAATCAATTTATAGAAGAAGCAATCTCTGAAATAGAAGAAAATATTTATAAACCATGTATCTCGTGAGTAGTAAACTTTCAAAAATCAATGGTAACTCAATTTAATAAAAAAATGACTCAACTAAAAATGAGCAAATGGTCTCTAGGAGAAATGTCTCAAAGACACAAATGTCCAAAAGGCTGCATACGATGAAAAACTCCAAGTTGTAATAATCAAGTCTCTAAGGGGTTATTACCTCCTGGTAAAAGGACTACTGTAAAGAAGTGTAAAAATAAAGTGTTAGTGAGAATGCAGAGAAAAGGTCACTTTTGCACATTCTTGGTGGGAATATTAGTACAGTAGTTATGGACAGCAATATATCTATTTCTAAAATTACAAAGAGAAATGTGATTCACTTTTACTATATGTTTGAAGTTATATACCCAAAGAAAATGAAATCAGAAATCTTTGACAAGATGGACTTTCTCTCATTTTCATTGAAACTTGATTCACAATGACCAAAATACAGAAATAACTAAAGTGGCCATTGACCTGAATGGATAAGGAAAATGTATTGCATAGCCATTAACAAAGAAATTCTGCAATTTGTGACAACAGAAAGGAAACTGGAACCATTTTTTTTCTTAGTATAAGAAGGAAAGCAGAGAAAGATAATACTGCATGATTTCATTTCTGTGGAAAAGATAAAAAGGTTTCACAGATGGAAGTCAAGCATAAAATGGTAGTTTGAGGACCAGGACTGGGGAGAATGAAGAGACTTCAGATATGCAGTATAAATAGGTTCTAAGTGTAGCAGGATCTATTTGCAGCAAAGCGAATGCAGTTAGTAATATTATACTGTGCATTTAAATTTTGCAATCACAATAGATTATAAATGTTGTCTCCACACTGAAAACAGCCATATAAGTTTGCATAATAAGGGCTAAACTAGTTGTAATTTAGGAATGTATATGCATATAAAAATATGCATGTAATAAAAATTCAAAAAGAGGTAGTGAATTTGGAGGAGAGTAGGAAACCTACACTCTTGTAAATTTACATGTATTTACATACTATAGTTTTATATTTTGGATGACTCATACAATAAAAGTGCTTAATATGAGGCATCTAGAATAATGAATGTTATATGGGAAATATAATGCATTTTAAAATGGCTAGAGGCAAAAAGGGATTTGCATTATAAAGTACTAGATATTGTTTCCTGATAATGTACATATATTTCATATTTGTACATGTGAAATTGTAGGTCAACAGAAAAATAAAATTAATACAATAACAAGATAAACTATACATCTCATTAGAATTGGCTGATTCTATAACTCTGATAGCATCAAATGATAAGAAATATGTTTGACAATAGAAATTATTTTTTATTGGTGGTATAAGAACCAAATTGTACAAGCACACTGGAAAACATTTCAGCATTTTTAAACAAACTAATAACTAGAATTTCAATATGATCCACCCACCTGAAATTTTCCTAAAGGGTGTGAAAATGTACATTCACTTTAAAACCTCTAAGATTTTTAACTTAGCTTTGTTCCTAATTATAATACCCAGATGCAACCAAGATAGCTTCCTTATGCAAAATAATTCCAATTCATGGAATGTTATTTGTTACTCAAATGAGTTTTGAAGCTATAAAAATACACCTGGATGAAATTTAAATTTAAGTATGTATCAAGAAATGAGTCAAGAAAATCTGGGGAGACTACATGCTATATAGTTTCCAAATATGTGCCATTCTGTAAAAGGTGAGACTGGGAACTATGAAGAGATCATTGGTTTCTGAAGATTAGCTCTGAGAGGATAACTATGTGGTGCACAGAGGATTAGAGGGGCAGGGAAATTTGATATTGTAGTGAAAGTCTTGGGTTGTTATCATCAATTTGTCCAAGCCATAAGAAATCTGTTACAAGTAATGTCTGACCTTTGGATTGTAGCATGAATATCAAGGTTCAACAGTGGAGCAAATGTGCTACTCTTGTATAGGCTATTGATAAAGGATTTTATGGATATGTGAGGGTGTGTGTGTGTGTGTCTCTGTGTGTGTGTGTGTGTGTGTGTGTGTGTGTGTGTGTGTGTGTGTGTCAGAGAGACAATGGAAGAGAGGTGGGAGGGAGGGAGGGAGCTCTCCATGTACTCTCAGTTTACTATGAACTTAAAACTAGCTTACAAGTCTAGGGAGATGGCTCAATTAATAAAGTTCTTGTCAAACATGTATAAGGACCCTAGAGGCCACAAATTTAAGATAAAAGCCAGGCTCAGAAGTAATCTCAGCCTAGAGGACACGGAAACATTAAGATCTACTTAGCAATGACTAAATTCTTAAAGAAAGATGGTTCTTTCACTCCATCAGCTATCAGTTGTCAACTGTTACTTAGCTAGATGTAGGAGTTCCTGCTTGCTACACTCTCCATGCTGATATTGTGACTAATTTGTACTTGTACATCAATTGTGCATGATGTCACAGCTTTGATTTCATATGTACACCTGCACTGTTTTGCCCAGAAAACACTGTTTTGTAGTTATGCACCATCTTTGTTGCTAATAATCTTTCTGTTCATTATTCAACAATGATCCCACATTCTTAATCTTTACAGTTTTGATAGTTGTGTCTTTGTGTTAATAGTCATCTACTGCAAGAGAGGGCTGAATGAAATAATACTCGAATGGTGTAACAATAAGTACTGGGGTCAGAAGTAAGTTATTTCTTTTGGAACTGTTGGCTGGTGGGGTATCATAGATCCTCAAAAATTACAGCATATTCCCAATACTCTTGATCACTAATCAGAACCTCATGGCAAGAATCTATTGTTGAGGATTCTACATACTTAAGTCATAGAACATAAATAAATCAGCTATATTTCACTGGTGGATTAGTGTCATGAATGCCATGTGAATAACCAACCACTTTATATTTTAATTTAAATGTGAAACCCATACTTGACAGCAATATGGGATCATGAGCCTATGACTAGACCTAGGCCCAAGCAGAGAAAATAGTGCTATTAGTCTACTAAATTGGCATAGTGTTTACCCAAGTCCTATTGATTTAAGATAATTTAAATGTTATTTTTTCAAATATTACTTTGTCTCCAGTGTTTTCTGTAACTCAATTATCCCCTTTATATGAACATGTATGCATAGTTTGTGCTTAATTTGAAATTCTATGCATTTCTCTTTTGATGATGGATTCTGAAAATGTCCTTCTGATTTGTCTTTTATTTCTTCAGTTGTGTTTTCAATTTATGTCTAGTGTAGTTCATATGTATGTATTACATTCTTAGTGATGGTTGTCTCTTTTACTTCTTCCAGGTAACATAGCTCTTAAGATCATCATTATCTCGATTCTCAGTTAATTATGAAACTAGTAGGAATAAAATGGATATCTCTATGAGAGTTTCTGGTGACATCTATATATCCATTACAATTTTAAATATGTGAAGAATTCAGATATATTATAATTATTTTCCTTATACTACAAATAAAATAATGAATGAAGATTATTTTATATAGGTCTGATCCTTGACTTTATAACAATGGGAGGCATTTTAATTTAAACTTGGGATTTTTTATTTATAGTTACTTCAAAATCATTATTAACTCATTTCCTGAATAATTATTCATTAAAATCATTTATTACCAAATGTTTCTTACAACTTTAGTACATAATCTGCAAATGGACATTTAATTAATATTTATCACATGAGATTTTTATCTATTTACATTGTCACTTATTTTATAAAAAATATACAGTGGAAATTCTTAATATTTTTTCATTTTTAGCTCACTTCTCCAACCCATGTTTGTTTTCCTACAGTCAGTATTTAACTGTTTGTATGATCCCTTCACTTGGGTACTAGACACAAGTCATAATTTCTGTGATGTATCCCACATCACAAGCCATGCAGATTTCAAGCAAATGCTTCCTATTAGTTTCAAAATAATTTAGATTTAACAGTTTTCTTACAGAGATACTAATTGCATTCCACACAATGGACCTGAGACTCAAAATGAGAAAGTGATAACCAAGGCTAATTTCCTGTAACTATAGTATTATTCCATTGAAAAGGTTTAATATTTCTTTCCCCTGCAAATAATTTGTTAAGACTTTCTTTTCTTCATTAATATTTCAATGGTGGAGAAAACATTTTCTATAGTATTCTAAATTGTTGTTCAGTCAGATGTTGCAGAATGCTACTTTAAGTTTATTATATTATGATACTCTTTACCGATTTTTCAGATACTTTTTCAAATATAAGCTTTTGATGTCTTTCATAAACCTATCTCTAAGCTGACTTGCTGTTAAACTACCATTATACTGGCTAGCCAAATACATTTTCAAACATAATTCAATTTTTCTATCTTCCATTCCAAATTTTGAATTTTTATATTATTAATTATGTTCTAATTGATCAAATAATCCTTAGAGAATGAAAAATAGTAATATTTTCAGGAAGACTGACTTATGGTTTCCTTAAATATAACCAAAGTTTCAATAGTATGGGATAATCCTCTAGGCAGAAACTTTTCATCATTTCCTGGCTGCAGAGGCCTGAATGTAGGTACCCAGGTCTTTTTCCCTTTTCTTCCTTGGCATTTCGCAGGGCTGTTTGACCTCTGGCCCCTGGAGATTCTGCACTGGCACTGGCTTGAGGGTAGCTTAGAAAGAACAAGGCTGTTTTTGTTATGGTAATTTCACCTGTAAACAAGGTTGCAGCTGCGGGCCTTACATGCCTCCCATGCCTGCCTCCCCCATAGCTGATCCTGCCTGAGGCTCTGGGAATGTATCAATCTATTCTACTGCTCCTGATGGGAGGGGGCCATGCCCTTTTGAACCCTCTTGCCTCCTGGTATATATACCGGACCTGAGTTTAATAAACAGCGGCTTTTTTACTCTCTGGCAAGCAAGCAGGTCTCTTGTGTCTTTGTCTGCTTAAACCCTTAGGACAATCGTCCATTCTCGTGGCCCTGGTTCAGGAAAGCGCGCTCCTGGATTAGGCCTGGGTATCCACAGAAAAGTGCGGAAGCTAACACCTGAATAAGAGCACAGGAACCATTTTAATTGCAATACTGTTTGTCCAATAGCTTAGGCACATTTCTAGCTAACTCTTACATCTTAAATTAACCTATTTCTATTAATCTGTGTATTGGTAAGAAGCTATGGCCTACTGATAAGATTATGGCTTGTAGCTGATATCTTTCTCCTTCTGCAGCTACATGGAATCTCCTTGACTCTCACTACTTTCTCTCTATATCTCTGTTTGGATTTCTTGTCAGGCTTTACTCTACTAAGCCATTGACTGAAACAGACTCTTTAATGTACAATGTTAATAAAATTAAAGAGGGGAATCCCACCTTGTCACACAGTCTATTAGGTAATATAGTCTCACTAACACATCAAGGTTTCTCAGGTTTCTAAGATTTTTATTCCCCGCTAGCAGAAATAAATCTTGACTGTCTCAACTGTCTTTTCTTCACTGTTTGTATCAGAGTAATAGCTGCTATTTGATAAATTCCTATTGTGATTTTTATAAATGTATTTCCTTAAATAGAATCTTTACTAAGTTCCTGGAAAAAAATCTGAGTTGTGGTATATTAATCTTTAGCAATATACTGCTAAACTCAATTATCTAATTTTATTTAGGACTTTTGTGACTGTAATAATTTTTCTCTGATCCCTTACCTACCTCTCCCTTACCCTTCAACCCTCTCCCAAGTTTCTCATGCTCTAATTTACTCAGGACATCTTGTCTTTTTCTACTTCCTATGTAGATTAGATCTATGTATGTCTCTCTTAGGGTCCTCATTGTTGTATATGTTCTCAGGGATTGTGATTTGTAGGCTGGGTTTCTTTGTTTTATATTTAAAAACCACTTATGAGCGAATACATGTGATAATTGTTTTCTGTCATTTTTAAGGAAATCATCAATATTTCTGTCTAGGTTCTCTGGGATTGTGGTTTGTAGGCTTGTTTTCCTAGCTTTAGATTTAAAAACCACCTATGAGTGAACACATATGATAATTGTCTTTCTGAGTCTGGGTTACCTCACTCAAAATGATGTTTTCTAGCTCCATCCATTTGCCTGCAAAATTCAAGCTGTCGTTATTTGTTTTCTGCTGTGTAGTACTTCTTTGTGCAAATGTACCACATTTTTGTTATCCATTCTTTGGTCAAGTAGCATTTAGTTTGTTTCCAGGTTCTGGCTATGACAAATAATGGTAAAAATCTATCTTTTGCTTTCCAGTTTCCCTACTCCTTTTAAGAGAAAATATGTTTCATGACGTGAAATACATATACATATATATATTTCATCAAGAGAAGTCCAGGGATTTTTAATTAATTCATTTCCATATAATTCTAGGTAAAAAGCACACGCATTTAATCCAAGCACTCAAGAGGCAGAGGTAGGCAGATCTCTGTGAGTTCAAGGCCAGCCTGGTCTGCAAGAGCTAGTTCTGGGAAAGGCCCCAAAGCTACAGAGAAACCCTCTCTCGAAAAACAAACAAACAAACAAATGCCTTTCTCAATCCAGTATTAAGTCAATGTTAGTCATCACTGATGTCAAGAAACTTAATTTTAATAATTACTTAAGATACGCTTTATAAAATGATAGAAGCATTTGAATTATAATCCACTCGTCAAACATTAGGTTAACAAGAATTTCTTTTGGGCATATTATTGATGGGTTATTTTCTTACACCTGATTTAATTAATAGATCCTTATAGAAACAGAAATTAAGGTCCTCTGATTCTCTCTCTCCTCCTTCCCTTCCCCCCTCTCTTTTTCTCTTGTTTTTTTCTAGACAAAATTTCTCTGTGTAATTGCTTTGGCTGTCCTGGAACTCAATCTGTAGACCAGGATGGCCTCAAACTCACAGAAATTCTCCTCCCTCTGACTCCTCAGCACTGGGATTAAAGACTTTTGCCACAATCATTTTTATATCATCCACAATCAGCCCCTAAAATGATCCCTTTTTGTTTGTTTGTTTTTTGTTTTGGTTTGGTTTGGTTTGGTTTGGTTTTGGTTTTTCCAGACAGGGTTTCACTGAAGCTTTAGAGCCTGTCCTGGAATTAGCTCTTGTATACCAGGCTGGGAATCAAAGGCACGCATCAGCATGGCCTGGCAAGATGATCTTTTAGGATCTTACATTTCCATATTTCTGCTCTTCTATTTATCACTGTCCTCAGTATTTCCCAGTTTTTTAATCTATAAGATTTTCTGCTTTCATCAGGTATTATATTGAATAGAAGATATTCGCAAAATTCCCCATCAACTAATTCCCACAAACTAAAGCAGTCTTACTTCCTGTCACCTCAGTGACAGCCAAAGAATTAGTTCACAACATGCTTTTGCTAATGAACACACTTTCTTGTATCCTGCTTCATTCTTTATATTGGTAAATTCATGATATAGTTCTGAGAGTTTTTAACCTGAAACAATATGAAGTATCTCTGTATAAAGAAAAGACAATAGCTTTCTGTAATTACAAAACTGATATCATTTCTCAAACAATATTAAATAAAACTTGAAAATAATGGATACAGTATACAAACATTATAATAAATTTCAAATATTCTTCAATTCACTGACAAAAGTAAAAATGAGGAACTTTTGTACTTAGAACTTATTATATATGGGTAGTAATATTAAATTATATATTCCACAAAATTATAATCAACTGTTTATTTTATAATCATTTAACAGAAACATTTCATTTAAAATGTCAATCAAAACCAAGGCATATTATTGAGAGATAATTTTTATACCATTTACAAAATAATGATTTTAATGGATATACTAGGATGGTACACAGAGGAATAAAGGTATCATAACCTTATCCCACCCATATTGAAATAATCTTATATGAATTCACTAAAATAACAAAGCTATCAAGTTTATTACAAGTGTATTTTTTAAAGTAAAGTGAAAAAATGTAGCTGTACCATCTCAGGCTCTTTAATTGTTAGTATTAATGGTGAATTTGTTTTATGAATGCAAGCAAATCTTTTAATGTGTATGTATTTATGGGAGATAAAAAGACAGTTTGATGTACATACACAAAGTAATTTAATCAAGCAAATTAACATATCTATCACCTCGCATAGTTATCATGATTTGTAGTGAAGACATTTAAATATTCTTTAAACCAGTTTGGAAATAGATGTTAGTTTCAATATAATACCAGATCTTTCTCAAAATACCTAAGAAAAACATGTCCTCTGTCAGAGATTCTGTTGTGTGCCAGTTCAATTTTTCATGTATGTATGTGAGTTTTTGTTTAAATTGAAACAGTTCTCAATCAGTGTTGCAACATAGCACCTCCTATTCGACATCCTAAACACTTATAAATTTATTAATGAATTATTGTCTCTGATAAAGGGACCATATTTTTCATCCATTACAGAGGTTCCCAACCTGTGGGTCATGACCCCATAGCAGTCAAATGAATTTTCACAGCATCACCTAAGAATACCTACATATCACATATTTATGTTATGACTCATAGCAGTAGCAAAAATACAGGTATGAAGTAGCAACAAAAATAATTTTATGGTCGGAGGTCCACAAAACATGAGGAACTGTATTAAGTGTCGATCATAACATTAGAAAGGTTGAGCTCTGTTGAATGGTTTTTACAACATGAATTCCTTTAAAAAAAATGATGCAACATTAGTGAATTCTCTCTATTGTGTCTCAATTTACTTAACAGCTTACAGGCACAAAAGTTGGTGGTGGTCTCCTAGTCATGCATTTTTATATAACTAGTTAAGCTTCGAATTTATAAATTCAAGAAAAAGAGTTTTGCATCTGGTGCCATGCAGGAAAAATGGAGGTGAAATCTCTGTCTGAAAAAAATAAGAGTTTTTACGCTTAAATTGTTTTAGTAAAAATCAATGATTTTGAAGAATTATAATTATACCAGCAAAATCCTTTGAGGGACAGCAAAATATAGCTGAATGATGTTGGACTTGGAGTTAGGCCTTCATTTATATCCTTGCTCCATGGTTGACCTGTCATGGAACTTTGGATAGTCTTCATCAGTGGAATGGCCTTCTGTAGGTTGTGAATATATTTTGTTACTCTTGGTTAGGAAAGAAGCCACCTTGGCCTATGTCAGGGCAGAATATAGGTAGGCAGAAAATCCAAGCAAATCTCTTTCAAATTCCTATCCTCTTTTATTACTAATTGTTGTCACATGCATATATGTATGTGTATATACATGTATATTCCTAGTCACATCATGCTCAGTCTGTACATTATTACTTTTACATATGTTTTCAAGGCTTGTTTTTTGTGCTTTGTTTTTCTTCCTTGGTGACTTTTAGGTAAGTCACATGAATGCATTGTAGCTTCTCTACTATTTTATGCTTCCTGGGTATTAATAGGTTAATAACCATTCTTCTTTGGATAGCCATTATTCACTTCTTTTTCCCCTCGTATTTTAACTCTTTCCTCGGTGAGTCTTTCATGATTGCTTAAATTTGGTTTGATGGTTGGTTTAATGTGTTACAGCTCTTATTTCTTTTATTGCTTATTTACTTGTATGGTCCTTCACTTATACTGTAAATGCTGAATGTCCAAACTATACGTCTATTTAAATTAAAGCACAGTTAATCCGTGAGTACTAAGTGATACATTCCTACTTGAATCATTCTTGAGAGGAATATTTAAAACTACTTTGGCGAAATTTTGAAGAACTATAGTCATACTAACAAAAAACAATGGGAGCCAGCAGAATATAGAATGAAACTGTGGGCAGTGTTCATCTCATCTCTGAGTCTATGTTGATACATATCCCCTTCCTATTACTCTCCTGATTGATAAACATTTGTATTATGTATCCTTTTATATTCAGATAAAACACAGGTATCACATGTATAGTAATAATTAAAGAGAAGATGATAGCATTTGGATGGAGTTGAGAACATTGGAGTAATTGCAGCAGGAAGGAAGATGTGGGAAAAACCTAGATGTGGTTTAGTTAGGGTTCCTGTAGCTTTGCTAAAACACCATGATCAAAACAGTTTGAGGAGGAAATGATTTGTTTCACTTACACTTCAACATTTCTGTTCATCACTGAAGGAAATCAGAACAGAACTCAAATGGTGCAAGATGCCAGAGGCAGGATCTGTTTCAGAGGCCATGAAGGGGAGCTGTTACTGGCTTGCTTCCCATGGCTTGTTCAACCTACCTTCTTATATAACCCAGGATTAATAGCTCAGGGATGGTACCACCTACCATGGGTTGGGCTCTCCCCATTGATCATTGTTTTAGAAAATGTCTTATAGATGGATCTCGTGAAGACCTTTCCTGAACTGAGGCTCCTTCCTCTGTTGACTCTACTTTTTGTCAAGCTAACACACTAAACCAGCCAGTAAATCATGTATTAACTTCCCAATCACATTTAAGGTTAAACGCCATTTTTAGCAGTAGTTGACCAACACAAAACAGTCACAATGGTATTTTTGACAAGTTTTCTCTCATATTGTTTTGTTTGGTCAGCTTTTATTTTTCATGTTGTTTGTTCGTATATTACAGTTTCTGATTTTGTGATTTGTGAGTATTGTGTATGGGGGGGTCTTTGATCTTTCTTTCAGGAGTTTTGATTTTTAACATTTACCTGTTATTTTGTAAAGAAAGAAAGAAAGAAAGAAAGGGTGTGGCATTCAATACAGGTTGGGAGAATCTTGGAGAGGTTGGGGAAACCATGATCAGAACATATTGTGTGAAAATTATTTTCTATATAAAACATATACATACAATGTAGTAGCATTGGTAAAGCTGTACTTCTCTTGGGATTGGGGGAAATACTAACAATGAATGATTTTCTGCTTCTGAACATGAATAGGAGAACACTCACTTTCCCTGTTCCAGTGTGTATCAGCTGAAGGAAAAGAACATAATCATAATATTTTGTATAATTTTTGAAATTAATAAGTAAGTAAATAAGTCAAAAGAAAATATATAGTATAATGAAAAATACTGTACTGGACAGCAAGAATTTCAAATGTTTGTTGTGCCTCTTCATCTTATGAAACATGCATTCTTATCTAAATCTCATTAGTAATCTGAATTACAGCTTAGTTATCTATCATCATACATATCATTTTGAGTTAATTCTTACATTTGTTGAAAATATCAAATGATAAATGAGAAAGGACAGTAGTTTGACCACATATAATTAGACATATAATTTCAATATACAAACAACCTGTGATAAGAGGACAATGTGATCTAAATTTTGAAATTTTACAATATAACTAAAGGTAATGTTACTTTCTTTTTTTTAAAGTAAATTTTATTAAATTATAAAAGTTTCCATTTCCGCCCCTCTTCCCAACACCCTCCCACTCCCCCCACTCCCTCTCCTCCTCCCTCTTCGTCCCTTAGGGCAGTCAGGGTTTCCTGCCCTGTGAGAAGTTCAATTTCCTCCCCTCTCCCTCCAGGTCCAGGAAGGTGAGTATCCAAACAGACTGGATCCCCAAAATCCAGTATATACAGAGGAAACAAGTCCCAGTATCATAGTCAATGGCTTTTCAGAAAGACTTCGGGACAGCCACATTCAGAGAATCCGGCCAAATTCAGAGAATCTGGTTAGATCACGTCCTCATTCAGTCCCAGTCCAACTGGCCTTGGTAAACTCTCATTAGATCCGTTCCCTTGTATCAGTGGGTGATAGCATCCCTCGCAGTCCTGATTTCATTTTCATGTTCTTCCTCCTTCTGCTCCTCATTTGGACCTTGGGGGGCTCAGTCCTGTGCTCCAATGTGGGTCTCCGTCTGTATCGCCGTCCTTCGCCAGATGAAGGATCTATGGTGATAAGCAAAATATACATCAGTATGGTCATGGGCCACGGCCGATTCAGGCACCCTCTCCTCTGTCCAGAGAACAATCTGGAGATCTCTCCATGGACCTGGGATCCCATATATAATCAAGACTCCTGTAAACCCTAAAATGACTCCCTTAGTTGAAATATATTCTTCCCTGATCCCATATTCATCCTACCTCCCTCCCCCCCCAATCCCAGGACACCGAGCTTTCCCCATTTCTCCCCTACTCCCTTCTCTCTAACCCTCTCCCCTTCCAACAACCCTCCCCCCCCCATGCACCCGAGGTTACCTGGGACTCTTGTCTATTTCCTACCTCCTGGCGTATAGCTAAATAATCTTCATCAGGTTCATCTTCTTATTTAGCTTCTCTAGGATCACGAATAATAGGCTCAAAGACCTTTAATTATGGTTAGAATCCACTTATGAGTGAATACATACTGTGATCCTCTTTTTGGGTCTGGCTTACCTCACTCAGTAAAGCGTTTTCTATTTACATCCATTTGCATGCAAAATTCAAGATGTCATTGTTTTTACCGCTGAGTAAAACTCTAATGTGTATATGTTCCACAACTTTTTTAACCATTCTTCTATTGAGGGGCACCTAGGCTGTTTCCAGGTTCTGGCTATTACAAATAGTGCTGCTATGAACATAGTTGAACAAATGCTTTTGTAGTATGTTAGGGAATCTCTAGGGTATATTCCCAAGAGTGGAATTGCTGGGTCCTGAGGGAGGTTGACTCCCAGTTTCCTGAGAAACCGCCACACTGATTTTCACAGTGGCTGCACGAGTTTGCATTCCCACCAACAATGGATGAGTGTTCCCCTCACCCCACATCTTCTCCAGCATAGGCTATCATTGGTGTTTTTGACTTTAGCTATTCTGACAGGTGTAAGATGGTATCTCAAAGTGGTTTTGATTTGCATTTCCCTGATCACTAAGGAGGTTGAGCATGACCTTAAGTGTCTTCTGGCCATTCGAAGTTCATCTGTTGTGAATTCTCTGTTAAGTTCAGTACCCCATTTTTTAATTGGGTTAATTAGAGTTTTAGTGTCTAGTTTCTGGAGTTCTTTGTATATTTTGGAGATCAGACCTTTGTCTGATGAGGGGTTGGTGAAGATCTTCTCCCAGTCAGAAGGCAGCCTTTTTGTCCTACTGACAGTGTCCTTTGCTTTACAGAAGCTTCTCAGTTTCAGTAGGTCCCATTTTTTCATTGTTTCTCTTATTGTCTGTGCTACTGGGGTCCTACCTAGGAAGAGGTCTCCTGTGCCTATGTCTTGTAGACTACGTCCCACTTTCTCTTCTATCAGGTTCAAAGTGGACAGACTGATGTTGATGTCTTTAATCCATTTGGACTTGAGTTTTGTGCATGGTGATAGATATGGATCTACTTTCATTTTTTTACAGGTTGACATCCAGTTATGCCAGCACCATTTGTTAAAGATGCTTTCCTTCTTCCATTGTATACCTTTAGCTCCCTTGTCGAAAATTAGGTGTTCATAAGTTTGTGGGTTAATATCTGGGTCTTCTATTCGATTCCATAGGTCGACTTCTCTGTTCTTATGCCAATACCAAGCTGTTTTCAATACTGTAGCTCTATAATAGAGTTTGAAGTCAGGGATGGTAATGCCTCCAGAAGTTCTTTTATTGTATAAGATTGTTTTGGCTATCCTGGGTTTTTTGTTTTGTCATATAAACTTGATTATTGTTCTCTCAAGGTCTGTGAAGAAGATTGATGGGATTTTGATGAGGATTGCATTGAATCTATAGATTGCTTTTGGTAGAATTGCCATTTTTACTATGTTGATTCTCCCAATCCAAGAGCAGGGGAGGTCTTTCCATTTTCTGGTATCCTCCTCAATTTCTTTCTTCAAAAACTTAAAGTTTTTGTCAAATAGGTCTTTCACTTTCTTGGTTAGAGTAACCCCAAGATATTTTATGCTATTTGTGGCTATCGTGAAAGGTGATGTTCTTTGGTAGAGTTTTTGGGGTCGCTTATGTACACTATCATATCATCAGCAAATAACGAAAGTTTAACTTCATCCTTTCCAATACGAATCCCCTTGATCTCCTTATGTTGTCTTATTGCTATTGCTAGAACTTCAAGCACTATATTGAAGAGGTATGGAGAGAGTGGACAGCCTTGTCGCGCTCCTGATTTTAGTGGAAAGGCTTTGAGTTTCTCTCCATTCAGTTTGATGTTAGCTGTCGGCTTGCTGTATATTGCTTTTATTATATTTAGGTATGATTCTTGTATCCCCAGTCTCTCCAACACCTTTATCATAAATGGGTGTTGAATTTTGCACCTTTATCATAAATGGGTGTTGAATTTTGTCAAATGCTTTTTCAGCATCTAGTGAGATGATCATATGGTTTTTTTTCTTTCAGTTTATTTATATGATGGATTACATTGATAGATTTGCGTATGTTGAACCAGCCCTGCATCTCTGGAATGAAGCCGACTTGATCATAATGGATAATTTTTCTAATGTGTTCTTGGATTCGGTTTGCCAGTATTTTATTGAAAATTTTCGCGTTGATGTTCTTGAGTGAGATTGGCCTGTAATTCTCTTTCTTGGTTGTGTCTTTGTGTGGTTTTGGTATTAGGGTAACTGTAGCTTCATAAAAGGAGTTAGGCAATGACTCTTCTGTTTCTATATTGTGGAATACGTTAAGGAGTATAGGTATTAGCTCTTCCTGGAAGTTCTGGTAGAATTCTGCATTGAAACCATCTGGTCCTGGGCTTTTTTTGGTAGGGAGATTTTTGATAACAGCTTCTAATTCTTCAGGACTGACAGGTCTATTTAGATTGTTCATCTGTTCTTGGTTCAACTTTGGTATATGGTACTTATCTAAAAAAAAATGTCCATTTCCTTTACATTTTCCAACTTTGTGGCATATAAACTTTCATAGTAAGATCTAATGATTCTCTGAATTTTCTCTGTGTCTATGGTTATGTCCCCCTTTTCATTTCTGATCTTATTAATTTGCATGTTCTCTCTGTCGTTTGATTAATTTGGATAGGAGTTTGTCAATCTTATTGATTTTCTCCAAGAACCAGCCTTTTGATTCATTGATTCTTTGGATTGTTTTCTCTGTTTCTATTTTGTTGATTTCAGCCCTCAGTTTGATTATTTCCAGTCTTCTACTCCTCCTGGGTGAATCAGCTCCTTTTTTTCTAGATCTTTCAAGTGTGCTGTTAAGTCTCCAATGTGTGCTTTCTCTGCTTTCTTTAATTGGGCACTTAGTGCTATGAACTCTCCTCTTAGCACTGCTTTCATAGTGTCCCCTAGGTTTGAGTATGTTGTGTCTTTGTTTTCATTAAATTCAAGGAAGACTTTAATTTCTTTCTTTATTTCTTCCTTGACCCAGGGGTAATTTAGTAGTTGACTGTTCAGCTTCCATGAGTTTGTTGGCTTCCTGGGGGAAGCTTTGTTGTTGAATTCTAATTTTAGTACATGGTGATCTGACAAGACACAGGTAGTTACTAATATTTTTTTGTATCTGTGGAAGTTTGCTTTGTTATCAAGTATGTGGTCAGTTTTCGAGAAGGTTCCATGAGCTGCAGAGAAAAAGGTATATTCTTTCCTATTTGGGTGGAGTGTTCTATAGATGTCTGTTAAGTCCATTTGATTCAATACCTCCAATAAATCTCTCAATTCTCTGTTTGGTTTCTGTCTGATTGACCTGTCCATTGGTGAGAGAGGAGTGTTGAAGTCTCCTACTATTAGTGTGTGTGGTTTGATGACTGCCTTGAGTTCTAGAAGAGTTTCTTTTACATATGTGGGTGCCTTTATATTAGGAGCATAGATATTCAGGATTGAGACTGCCTCCTGATGAATTGTTCCAGTTATGAGTATGAAATGTCCATCTCCATTTCTTCTGATTGATTTTAGTTTGAAGTCGATATTGTTAGATATTAGAATGGCCACACCCGCTTGTTTCTTAGGTCCATTTGCTTGGAAAACCTTTTCCCAACCCTTTACTCTGAGTAGGTGTCTGTCTTTGTGTTTGAGGTGTGTTTCTTGTAAACAACAGAATGTTGGATCCTGTTTTCGTATCCAATCTCTAAGTCTGTGCCTCTTTATAGGTGAATTGAGTCCATTGATATTAAGTGATATTAATGACCAGTGCTTGTTGACTCCGGTCATTTTTTTTTTTTTTAGGTAGGACAATGTATGTGCTTTTCTTCTTTGATTTGTGCTTGTGAATGGTCGTTAGATGTTCGAGTTATTGTAGGCAGTGTTGGGAATGTTGGATTCCTTCGGTAGTGATTTTCCTTCTAATATTCTCTGTAAGACTGGATTAGTAGCTACGTATTGTTTAAATTTGTTTTTATCCTGGAATATTTTGTTTTCTCCGTTGATAGTGAACAATAGCTTGGCTGGGTATGGTAGTCCGGGTTTGCATCCATGGTCTCTTAGTTTCTGTAGTACCTCTATCCAGGATCTTCTGGCTTTCATGGTTTCCATAGAGAAATCCGGTGTAAGCCTGATAGGTTTACCTTTATAAGTTACTTGACCTTTTTCCTTTGCAGCTCTTAAATTTTTTTCTTTAATCTGTATGTTTTGTGTTTTGATTATTATATGGCGAGGGGATGTTTTTTTCTGATCCAGTCTATTTGGTGTTCTGTATGCTTCTTGCACCTTCATAGGAATATCGTTCTTTAGGTTGGGAAAGTTTTCTTCTATAATTTTGTTGAATATATTTTCTGGGCCTTAGATCTGCAGTTCTTCTCCTTCTTCGATCCCTATTATTCTTAGATTTGGTTTTTTTATTGTGTCCCAGATTTCCTGAATGTTTTGTGTAGAGAATTTGTTGGTTTGCCGTTTTCTTTGACCAGAGCATTTATTTTCTCTATGGTATCTTCAGAATCTGAGATTCGTTCTTCTATCTCTTGTATTCTATTGGTTATGCTTGATTCTGTAGTCTCCGTTCGTTTACCTAGGTTTTCCATATCCAGCCGGTTCTCGGTTTGTGTTTTCTTATTGCCTCCATTTCAGTTTTCAATTCTTGGACTGTTTTCTTTACTTGTTTGATTGTTTTTTCTTGGTTTCTCAGGGTCTCATTCACAGATTTACTTTTTTCTTCAAACTTTTTGTTATATTTCTCATCTAATTCTATACTCATTTCTTCAAACTTTTTGTTATATTTCTCATCCAATTCTTTAAGGGAGTTATTCATATCCTGTTTAAGGGACTCTATTGCTTTCATAATGGCACTTTTTTCCACTTCTTCTGGGTTAAGGTGTTCAAGTCCTTCTATTGTAGGGTCCTTGGGATCTGATGTTTTCATGTTGTTTTTCAGATTGTTGGATGAGGTCCTGCCTTGGCGTCTGCCCATCTCTTACTTCAAATGTTCTCTATTGGAACTTTTGTTACCGGGTCAGGTTCCCTTCTTGGGCAGGGACTTCACTGACAGAATGCCCACCTTTCCTCAGGCAGGCTATTGAAGCACAGGCACTCCCTCTTTCCAGGATGTGCTTACAATGCAGGCCCAGCTCGCAAGGCAGCTGAGCTGGGGAAATTTTATGGCCCCAGGGGGAAGGGAGAAATATAGGAATTCGTACCTGGATGGGAGCTTGGATGGCAGGCAGGAGGGGGTAGCCAGCCCTGCAGGGCGACCTGGGCGTCTATGGGGTCGGGGAATGCCCAAGCTCCTCCTCACCGGGACCCTGCCCCGATCCGAAGGAAACTCACCCCTCCGATGGCCCTCTGCTAGTCAGGGCCCCTGCTGGTCAGGAATGTGGCTGAGCTGGCCCCTGGTCCACCTGTCCTCAGGGAGGCCTTTAAGACCCAGCAACTGCCTCCAGCCGGGATGCGCCTGCAGCCCAGGCCCAGCTTGCAAGGCAGCTGAGCTGGGGAAATTTTATGGCCCCAGGGGGAAGGGAGAAATATAGGAATTCGTACCTGGATGGGAGCTGGGAAGGCAGGCGGGAGGGGGTAGCCAGCACTGCAGGGCGACCTGGGCGTCTATGGGGTCGGGGAACGCCCAAGCTCCTCCTCACGGGGACCCTGCCCCAGCCCGAAGGAAACTCACCCCTCTGATGGCCCTCTGCTAGAAGTCAGGGCCCCTGCTGGTCAGGAATGTGGCTGAGCTGGCCCCTGGTCCACCTGTCCTCAGGGAGGCCTTTAAGACCCAGCAACTGCCTCCAGCCAGGATGTGCCTGCAGCCCAGGCCCAGCTTGCAAGGCAGCTGAGTTGGGGAAATTTTATGGCCCCAGGGGGAAGCGGTAATGTTACTTTCTGAAGAGAAAAATTTCAACACAAAATTCATGATATATACATATATTAATATGTACTGGTGATATTAAATTTTATTCTCACATTCTCCAAATTTATATTAATATATTTATGAAAAGTAATATGTTTTCTAATATCTGTCATTAGTAAACCTTTTCTCCTGTGAGGTCCTTGGAACCCTAAAACACAGCTTGCTCCAGTGCTGAGGGTATGAAAGAAGTGAGTCAGCAGCCACAGGGCTGGGCAGCCAGATGCCCCAATCTCTGGGTTGACTCTAGTGGGAGAAAACACAGGGGCCCCTCCATAATCCCTTTGGCTTTCTAGTCAGTCAGCAGGGAGTTTTCCCCCAACCCACCCTGCCCCCAAGCCTGCCTTTTCACCTGCAAGCTTTATGAAAACCTACAATAGAGCTGACTGCAATACTGAGGAGACCTAAGAAAAGACATACCAAGTACTCAGACAGCCACAGCACTGATTGGACCAAGACACGAAGACAGGGCCAGCTGCATTTGAATAAGGAGATGGGTAGGCATCAATGCAAGAATTCCTCTAACATCATAAAAAGCAACATGGTAACTCGAGAACCCAGCAGACACACAAAAGGAAGACTTGATCATTTTAACCCAGAAGAAGTAGAAGAAAATGACTTTTAATGTAACTTTATGAAAATGATGAAGACCATTAAAGAGGAAGTAAAATACTCCTTTATAGAAATGGAAGAGAAGACAAAAAGTTAGAAGAAACTAATAAATCCCTCAAACATACCTAAGAAAACCAAGAAAAATCAATCAAACAGGTGAAGGAAACAGTTTAAGACTTGAAGACTGAAATAGAGGTAATAAAGAAAATACAAACAGAGGGAATTGTAGATATGGAAAATCTGGGTAAGCTAACAGGTACTGCAGAGACAAGTACAGTCAACAGAGTTCAAGAGATAAAATAAACTCAGGAGCTAAGATACTATAGAGGAAATAGACTCATTGGTCAAAAAAAACCCATTAAATCCAACAAATCTTTAACACAAAACATTTAGGAAATCTGGGAAACCAGGAAAATACTAATCCTAAGAATAATAGAGGTAGAAGAAGAAGAACTCCAGCTCAAAGACGCAGAAAATATATTCAACAATATTATATAAGAATACTTTCTCAACCAAAAGGATAGAACACCAAATAGACTAGACTAGATCAAAAAAAATACCAGCCCTTTACCATATAATAATCAAAACACAAAACATACAGAATAAAGAAAGAATATTAAGAGTTGCAGAGGAAAAAGATCAAGTAACATAGTTTTATATATAAACATATCAAAACTATACCTGAATTCTCAATGGAAACCAAGAAAACCAAAAGATCTTAGATAGATGTAATGCAGACACTAAGAGATCATGGATGCAAGCCCAGACTACTATACCCAGTAAATCTTTCTTTCAGCATCAATGGAGAAAACAAGATACTCCATGACAAAAACAGATTTAAAGAATATGTATCCACTAACCCAGCCTTACAGAAAGTATTAGAAGGACAACCTCAACCCAAGGAAGCTAACTACACCCACAATAACATAGACATCTGAATACCTCCCACCAGCATACCCCAAAGAAGGAAAACACATGAAAACTACTACCTAAAAATAACTGGAGTTAACAATCATTGGTCATTAACATCGCTTAATATCAATGGATTAAACTCATGTATAAAAAGACACAGGCCAAGAGAATGGATAAGAAAACAGGATCCAGCCTTCTGTTGTGTACAATAACACACCTCAAACTCAAAGACAGATATTGCCTCAGAGTAAAGGGTTGGGAAAAGAAAATGGGCCTAAGAAACAAGTGGGTGTGGTCATCTTAATATCTAACAAAATTTATTTCAAACTAAAATCAATCAGAAGAGATGGAGGACACTTTATATTCATAACAGGAACAATTCATCAAAATGAAGTCTCAATCCTGAATATTTATGCCCCTAATACAAGAGCATCCATATATGTAAAAGAAACATTACTAAAACTTAAAACACACATCAAACCCAACACACAAATAGTAGGAGATTTCAACACTCCTCTCTCACCAATGGACAGGTCAACCAGACAGAAACTTAACAGAGAAATAAGAGAAGTAACAGATGTCACAAATCAAATGAACTTAACAGACATCTATAGAACATTTCACCGAAACAGAAAAGAATATACCTTCTTCTCAGCACCTCATGGAACCTTCACTAAAATTGATCACATATTTGGTAAAAAAGCAAACATCCAAAGATACAAAAAAATTTAAAATAAATAGAGTAACCACCTGTGTCTTTTTGGATCACCATGGAATAAAGTTAGAATTTAACAATACCACTCCCAGAAAGCCTACAAACTCATAGAAACTGAACAGTCAACTACTGAACCACCCCTGAGTCAAGGAAATAAAGAAAGAAATTAAAATCTTCCTTGAACTCAACAAAATGAAGGCACAATATAACCAAATCTATGGGACACTATGAAAGCAGTGCTAAGAGGAGAGTTCATAACACCAAGTGTCCACATAAAGAAAATGGAGAAAGCTCACATTAGCAACTAAACAGTACACCTGAAAACTCCAGGAAAAAAAAGCAGACTAACTCAGGAGGAGTAGAAGACTAGAAATAATCGAATTGAGGGCTGAAATCAACAAAATAGAAACAGAAAACAATACATAGTATCAGGGAAATTAAGAGCTAGTTCTTTGAGAAAATCAACAAGATTGACAAACCCTTATCCAAACTAATCAAAGGGCAGAGAGAGAACATCCAAATTAACAAAATCAGAAATGAAAAGGGGGACATAACAGACACTGAAGAAATTCAGAGAATCATTAGGTTCTACTACAAAAACCTGTACTCCACAAAATTGAAAAATGTAAAAGAAATGGACAATTATTAGATAGAGACCATATACCAAAATTAAATAAAGACCAGGAGAACACTTTAAATAGACCTATAAGCCACAAGGATATAGAAGCTGTCATAAAAACCTCCCAACCAAAACCTCACAAAGACTCAACCAAGAAAGAAAATTACAGACCAATCTCATTCCTGAACGTTGATGCAAAAACTCTCAATAAAATACTGGCAAACCAAATCCAAGAACACAACAAAAAGAAATTATCCTTCATGACCAAGTTAGCTTTATCCAAGAGATGCAGGTCTGATTCAACATATGAAAATCTGTCAATGTAATCCATCATATAAGTAAACTGAAAGAAAAAAACTTATGATCATTTCGTTAAATGCTGAAGAAACATTATACAAAATTCAACACCCTTTTATGATCAAGGTCTTGGAGAGATTAGGGATACAAGTATCATTTCTAAATACAATAAAAACAATATACAGAAAGTCAACAGCCAGAATCAAATTAAGTGGAGAGAAACCCAAAGTGATTCCACTAAAATCAGGAACAAGACAAGGCTGTCCACTCTCTCCATACCTCTTCAATATAGTGCTTAAAGTTCTAGCAATATCAATAAGACAACATAAAGAGGTCAAGGGGATTCAAATTGTAAAGGAAGAAGTCAAACTTTTGTCATTTGCTGATGATATGATTGTGTACATAAGTGACCCGAAAAGCTCTATCAGAGAGCTCCTCCAGCTGATAAATACCTTCAGTGATGTGGCAGGACACAAAATCAACTCAAAAAAAAATCAGTATCCCTCCTATACACAAACAATAAAGAAGCTGAGAGGGAAATCAGAGCAACATCAACTTTCACAATAGCCACAAATAACATAAACTATATTGGGGTAACACTAACCAAGGAAGTGAAAGACCTATTTGACAAGAGCTTTAAGTCTTTGAAGAAATAAATTGAAGAAGATACCAGAAAATGAAAAGATCTCCCATGCTCTTGGCTATCAAGGATCATCATAGTAAAACCGGAAATCCTATAAAAAGCATTCTGTAAATTCAATGTAATCCCCATAAAAATCCCAACAAAATTCTTCACAGACATTGAACAAAAAATAATCAACTTCATATGGAAAAACAAATACCCAGGATAGCCCAAACAATCCTATACAATAAAGGAACTTCCAGTGGTATTACCATCCATGACATCAAGCTCTACTACAGAGCTGCAGTAATCAAAACAGCTTGGTGTGGCATAAAAACAGAGATGTAGACCAATGGAATCGAATTCAAGGCCTGGATATTAATCCACTCACCTATGAACACCTGATTTTTGACAAAGAATCTAAAATTATACAATGAAAAAAAGAAAGCATCTTCAACAAATGGTGCTAACATAACTGGATGTCAACCTGTAGAAGAATGAAAATCGATCCATATCTATCATCATGCTCAAAACTCAAGTTCAAATGGATTAAAGACCTCAATATAATCCTGACCACACTGAACTTGATGGAGGAGAAAGTGGGAAGTAGCCTTCAATTCATGGGCACAGGAGACCACCTCCTAAATACAACCCCAGTAGTACAGACAATAAGAGCAAAAATAAATTAATGGGACCTCCTGAAACTGAGAAGCTTCTGTAAAGCAAAGGATACAGTCAATAAGACAAAAAGGCATCCTACTGAATGGGAGAAGATCTTCACCAACCCCACATTAAACAAAGGACTGATCTCCAAAATAAATAAAGAACTCAAGAAATTAGACATTAAAATTTTAAATAACTCAATTAAAAATGGTGTACTGAACCAAACTGAGAATTCTGAACAGAAAATTTCACATGACCAAAAGATACTTAAGTACATGTTCAACTTCCTTAGCTATCAGGGAAATGCGTATCAAAACAACTCTGAGATACTACCAAACAGCTGTCAGAATGGCTCAAATCAAAAACGCCCATGATAGCCTATGCTGGGGAGGATGTGGAATAATACGTACACTCATCCATTGCTGGTGGGAATGCAAACTTGTACAACCACTTTGGAAATCAGTATGACGGTTCTTCAGAAAATTGGGAATCAACCTACCTCAGAATCAAGCAATACCACTCTTGGAAATATACCCAAACGAAGCTCAATCAAACTATAAAAGCATTTGTTCAACTATGTTTATAATAGCATTATTTTAATAGCCAGAACCTGGAAACAACCTAGATGCCCCTCAACTGAAGAACTGATAAGGACAGTGTGGCACATCTACACATTAGAGTACTACTCAGTGGTAAAAAATAATGACATTTTGAATTTTGCATACAAATGGATGGAATTAGAATACACTATCCACTCATAAGTGGATATTAGCCATAAACAAAGACATTGAGCCTATATAGTTCATGATACTAGAGAAGCTATGTAATAAGGTGAGCCAAAAGAAAAATATATATAGACCCACCTGGAAATTGGAAACAGACAATATCGCCTGACAACATTTCAGAGCACGGAGGCAAGGATAGAAGGAAGAGGAGAAGGGGAAAATAAGGGGAGAAGGGGAGTGTTGGGGAGAACTTGAGGGAATGGAATAGTCAAGATGGAGAATAACATATATGAGAGCAAGGAAAGA
Organism: Myodes glareolus; assembly: GCF_982192425.1. Lineage (NCBI taxonomy): Eukaryota > Metazoa > Chordata > Mammalia > Rodentia > Cricetidae > Myodes > Myodes glareolus. Next base: position 42,162,833 of record NC_142053.1, read on the forward strand.
GATATCTTAACTGAGGGAGCCATTCTGGGATTAGTAAGAAACCTGGTTCTAGAAAAATTCTCAGTAATCCACAAGGATGACCCCAGATAAGATCTTAAGCAATAGAGGAGAGGGTGCCCGAACTGGCCTTGCCCTGTATTCAGCTTGATGATTATCTTAAATATCACCATAGAACCTTTGTCCAACAACAGATGGAAACCTAGGCAGAGACTCACATCAGAGCACTGGTCTGAGCTCTGAAGGTCCAGTTGAAGAGTGGAAGGAGGAAGAGTATGAGCAAGGAAGTCAAGACCATGAGGATTTCACCCACTGAAGCAATTTGCCCGAGCTTGGGATCCCACCAACTGCAACTGGACTGAGAGTGAATGAGCATGGGATTAAACTAGTCCCTCTGAATGTGGCTGAGAGTTGGGGCAGACTGAGGGGCCGATGACAATGGCACTGGGATTTGTCTCTACTGAACGTACTGGCTTTTTAGAATTCTATTCTCTTTGTATGTATACCTTGCTCAACTTAAATGTAGTAGGGAGGACTTTGGACCTTTCACAGGACAGCGTGCCTTGCCCTCTCTTAACATTGCAGGGGAGTGGGGGGAAGTGTGTGTGGAGTAGGAGGGAAGTGGGAGGAGGGAGTGGGAATTTGGATTGGTATTTTTTAAAGTAGTAAAATAATAATAATAGTAATAAAGGAGGTGTTACTTTTGAAGAGAAATGTCAACACAACATATTAATATGTACTGGTGATAGTAAATTTTATACTCACATTCTCCTAATTCATATTAATACATTTATGAAAGGTAATTTGTCTTTCTAATATCTGACATTATTATTATATATGTGAACAAAAATTGTACTTATGAAAACTATTCTATTATACATTTTAAAATTTGGACAAAGTATATTAGTCAACTATATTCTGCTTTTATAGATTCAGTACTAAAATAGTAAGTCATTAATAACTTGTATCATATAAATTTCTAGGACTTAAAATTAAAACACATGGCTGAATACTCCTTTTGATGATTTTATTGTTTTATTAGTTTTAGCATGTCCTTATGCATCTGAGTGCCCACAGAGGCAGAAGAGTTTGTCAGATCCCCTGAAACTGGAGTAACAAGCAACCCAACATGGGTGATGGGAACTGGACTCAAATTGTCTGCTAGAGCAGCAAAGAATCTTAACCCCTGGGCCATTTATCCAATACTTTAAATGGTATTTTAAAGTTTAATTGCTCTATTAAAAGCATAGTTTCTATAAGGTGGGCTTTTCCAAGTACTCTAAAAAATCTAGTTTGGGGATCTATTCCGAAAACAGCTAAACCCTGAGATCCTTTGTGATACCAGAGACTTTTCACTTTTCTTTTATAACTACTGAAATTTGTCTTCAAGCCCTTAAATCGCCAGTGTATATTGAATATTCGGAAAGACAAAAACAGTTATATCAGTGTCGTTCATTTCTGTGAGGAGGTAACCATTTTTATTTATGCTTGCTAATTTAAATTTTTACCAAGTAGAGAAAACTGGCATCTCTCAGAGATGAGGTTTTCAAATTTAATTTCATGCATCCTTGACACCGGGTCACACAGCATACAGATTTTAAATGAGTTTGAAATAGACACCAGAAATTTGCTGTTTTCTTTAAAAGTACACTGTACCCATAGCATCGAGATATTTACGTAGACAACAAGTTTAAACATATGCTCTATTTTTATTTGTTTGGTTACTTTTATAGTACATAGCAATATCTCTTCTTAATGAAAAATGCAGATCCCCCACAAAAGTGTTATCAGCTGAAAAGATCTTCAAACATCATTTGGTAATGCTGAAGAGATGGCTCAACTGTCAAGGCCACATACTGTTCTTATAGAAGACCTCAGTTCAGTTCTAAGTACTAGTATCAGACTGCTCACAATGCCTGTAACTCCAACTTCAGGGCATCCTACGTCTTCTTTTGCCCTCCTTGGGTACCTGTACTCACTTGCACACAGGTAAGGAAACACAAACACACATAATTAATAATAAAAGAAATGTTTAAGTAGTTAGAATGTTGATAAATTAGTGAAGTTTTGAATAGAGTTGTGTTTCTGGATCCTAAAGAAAACACAGGAGATTTCTAACTCGGAGTCTCCCCTAAATTTGATCAGAGCACAGCTTGCAATGTCTGTACTACTTATTTTTCAGTCTTCTAGCTTTATGTCCTAATATTGGTCCTATTACTCTCAGTAATACAGTGACAGTCAACCCTAGTCTATCTCTTGTTGTTACATGTGCTAAACCCATTGAGTAAAATCCTCTCTGCTATCTACCCTCAAAAATTTTTTCAAATGTATCTGATCTCTTATGATATTTATTTAATAGCATTTTATTTTTTTATGATTAATAGAATGGTTATTTATTCAAAGGGGAAAAACTTACAGATTACCGTCCCAGACAACAGCCCCTCTGCTCGAACAGGAAAGGAGTCTAGGAGCCAGAAGCAGAGCCGGAAGCCAGAGAGAGAATGGAGGACAGCCGCTGCTTTTTTTGTTTGTTTGTTTGTTTGTTTATTCAAGTATCCAAAAACACTCTTTTCACTTCCTCCCCTCCTCCCAATACCCTCAAACTCCCCCCACTCCCTCTCTTCCTCCCTCACCATTCCTAAGAGCAGTCAGGGTTTCCTGTCCTGTGAGGAATCCAAGTTCCTCCCCCCTCCCTCCAGGTCCAGGAAGGTGAGCATCCAAACAGGCCAGGATCCCAAAAAGCCAGTCCATGCAGACGAAACAAGACCCAGTGCCATTGTCAATGGCTTCTCAGTCTTCATTTGGACCTCGGGGGCTCAGTCAGCCCCCGTGTCAGCCACATTCAGAGACTCCGTTTTGATCAAATGCTCGTTCAGTCCCAGTCCAGCTGGTCTTGGTGAGCTCTCATTCGATCAGTCCCATTGTATCAGTGAGTGAACACACCCTTCGTGGTCCTGACTTCCAGCGCTCCAATGTGGGCCTCCATCTCTATCTCCATCCATTGTCGGATGAAGGCCCCCTCTGATTTTGCTTTCCTTGCTCACGATCTCCCTCCCTCTGCTTCTCATTTGGGCCTAGGGAGTTAAGTCCAGTGTTCCAATATGTGTCTCTGTCTCTATCTCCATCCATCGCCATATGAAGATTCTGTGGTGACATGCAAAATATTGTTCAGTATGGTTATGGGCCAAGGCCAGTTCAGGCACCCTCTCCTCTGCTGCCCAGAGTACAATCTGGGGACCTCTCCTTGAGCCTGGGAACCCCTCCAGAATCAAGTCTCTTGCAAACCCTAAAATGGCTCCCTTAGTGAGATATAAACTTCCCTGTTCCCAGAATCATCCTTCCTCCCTCCCCTCTCCCATTCCCCCAAGCCATCACCAATCCTACCCCTCTCCCCTCTCCCTAACCATCTTCCCCTACTTCCACCCCCCTACCCCCCATGCACCCGAGTTTACCTGGCAAGCTTGTCAAGTTCTAATATCCAGGAGGATAACCATAACGATTTTCTTCAGGTTCACCTTCTTATTTAGCTTCTCTAGGATCACAAATTATAGACTCACAGACATTTAACTATGGCTAGAATCCACTTATAAGTGAGTACATACAATATTCCTCTTTTTGGGGCTGGGTTACCTCACTCAGTAAAGCGTTTTCTATTCCCATCCATTTGCATGCAAAATTCAAGATGTCATTGTTTTTACCGCTGAGTAGAACTAGTCAGCTAGCACCCCGGTCAGCTCTCTGGGAAGAGCTCCTCAGCAGTGCAACAGGGCTAGCTGGTCTTCCCAGGACCCGGGAGGCAAAGGGCCCGCAGCAGTGGGGGGAGGGGAGGGGTCCCTTGGAACACTGAAGACCCTGTTGCAGAAGCTGGGGGGGGGGGGCTGTGCTCTCTTCCCGGGCAGGCAGGCTGCCCAGGTGAGCACCCACTCACCTCTCTGGGAAGAACTCCTAAGCAGTGCAACAGGGCTAGCTGGTCTTCCCAGGACCCGGGAGACAAAAGCTATTTAATTATTTTTTATTTGTTAAATATTTCCACCTCTTCCCTGCCTCCCTTTTCCCTCCTCCTCCCCACCTCCCCTGCCATCTCTTATTTTAAGAGCAGTCAGGTTTCCCTGCCTCGATTTTTATTAAACTGTACAATTTTCTATGTTTTCCTCCCTGCCTCTCCCCTCCCCCTTTCAACCCTCCCCCATGGTCCCTATGCTCCCAATTTACTCAGAAGATCTTGTCTTTTTCTATTTCCCATGTAGATTAGATCTATGTAAGCCTCTCTTAGTGTCCTCATTGTTGTCTAAATTCTCTGGGATTGTGGTTTGTAGGCTGGCTTTCTTTGCTTTATGTTTTAAAACTACCTATGAGTGAGTACATGTGATAATTGTCTTTCTGTGTCTGAGTTACCTCACTCAAAATAATGTTTTCTAGCTTCATCCATTTTCCTGAAAATTCAAGATGTCATTTTTTTTTCTGCTGTGTAAATTTGCCACATTTTCCTTATCCATTCTTTGTTCGAGGGGCATTTAGGTTGTTTCCATGTTCTGTCTATGACAAACAAAGCTACTATGAACATAGTTGAGCACATGTCCTTGTAGCACATTTGAGCATCTTTTGGATATATACTCAAAAGTGGTATTCCTGGGTCTTGGGGAAGGTTGTTTCCTAATTTTGTGATAAATCGTCACGCTGACATCTGAAAGAGTTTTGCCAGCATAACCCCACATCAGACAGAGGTCTGATCTCCAAAATATACAAAGACCTCAAGAAATTGGTCACCAAAAGAACACTAATCCAATAAAAAATGGAGTGCAGACCTAAACAGTGAACTCTCAACAGAAAAATCTAAAATGGCTGAAAGTCACGTAAGAAAATGTTCAACATCTTTAGTCATCAGAGAAATGCAAATCAGAACAACTCTGAGAATCCATCTTACACCTGAAAGAGTGGCCAAGATAAAAAACATTGATGACAACCTATGTTGGGAGTGAATTGTGTTTTTAAAACTCTAGGAAATTAGCTTGAATTATCATTCTGGGGTTTTTCATAACTTGTCAATTTATCATCATCTCTAAAAAGTATACTTATGTCATACATTTTCAGAAGTACAGAACACTGTGGAAGAAGGATTAGCCAGGATAGGAAGGAATCCTGTGAAATGACGTTTTTTCAGCGGAACACAAAAATTGCCGTCCCACTCTAATGTTAGCTGCAAATATCTATCCTCAGACTATGCAAAGATTGTTCTATCAGTGGTTGGGCATGTATGGCAGAACACATCATCAGCTTCTACTAATGGCTAAAGGTATGATCTATAATATTGAGAGTAGCTGTCTTCATTTTTTACCTCCTGCTGAGTTCAACAGGTTCCAAATTACAACCTCCCATTTGAAGGTCACACAGGTGACCTAAGTTAACTTCAGTTGTTCACAAAATGAATTAAAAAAAATGATTTTAGTGAAGGGATTTATAGAGAGAAGAGGTATGCTGTATAGTTTTATTTCAACTTGGCACAAGCTAAAGTCATCTGAGAGCAGAGAACCTCAATTAATAAAATATCTACATTGTCCGGGCAGTGGTGGTGCACACCTTTAATCCCAGCACTCGGGAGGCAGAGGCAGGCAGATCTCTGTGAGTTCGAGACTAGCCTGGTCTACAAGAGCTAGTTCCATGACAGGCTCCAAAGCTACAGAGAAACCCTGTCTCAAAACACACACACACACACACACACACACACACACACACACAAAGGAACACGTTGTAGGCAAGCCTGTATGGTATTTTTTAATTAGTAATGGATAGGTGAATCCCCAGCCAATTGTGGTTGGCAGCATCCCTGGATTGGTGGTTCTAGATTCTATAAGAAAGCAGGCTGAGCAAGCCAAGAGAAGCAAGCCAATAAATAGCTCTCCTCCATGAGTTTTACATCACTTCCTGTTCTCAGATTCCTGCTCTGCTTGAGTTTTGGTCATGACTTCCTTCTATGATGAACAATGATATGGAAGAATAAGTCAAATAAACTATTTCCTTCCCCAACTTGCTTTTTTGTCAAGGTGTTTTGTCATAGTAAAAGAAACTCTAAGGCAGAAGGAAAGTAAAAACAGGGTGTAAAGAGAAAGAAATTAGATTGAATTGTAGTCATATATAAATATCAAACAATAAGTTTACATATTAAAAAGAAAAAAATTAAAATGCTATTAAAGGCTGCTGAGGAGTTCTATGCAGAGAGTTGAGTGGGTGCTCGCCTGGGCAGCCGGCCTGTCCGGGAAGAGAGCACAGCCCTTCCCCCCTCAGCTTCTGCGGCAGGGTCTTCGGTGTTCCATGGTACCCCTCCCTGCCCCCACTGCTACCGCCCTTTTGTCTCCTGGGTCCTGGAAAGTCCAGCTAGCCCTGTTGCACTGCTGAGGAGTTCTTCCCAGAGAGGGCTGAGGAGCTCTATCCAGAGAGTGCTGTGAAGTCCTACCCAGAGAGTGCTGAGGAGTTCTATCCAGAAAGTGCAGAGGAGTTTCATCCATAGTGGAGGAGATGGGCAGGCGCCAATGCAAGAATTCCTCCAACAACCTGAAAGGCAACATGACATCGCCAGAATCCAGGGAGCTCGAAACTAGAAGAATTGAACACCCTACTCCAGAAGAAATAGAAGAAATCGAGTCTAAGCGCTTCTTTATGAAAATAATAGAGGAGCTTAAACAGGAGGTGAAAATCTGCCATAAAGAAATGGAAGATAAGTATAACAAAAACATTGAGGAAATGAGTAAAGAAATGGAAGAGAAATATACCAAAAAGTTTGAAGAAATGAGTAAATCCGTAAATGAAATTCTGGGAAACCAAGAAAAAACAATCAAACAGGTAATAGAAACAGTTCAAGATTTGAAAACTGAAATGGAGTCAATGAAGAAATCACAAACCGAGGGCTGGCTGGCTATGGAAAATCTGGGTAAACGAACAGAGACTTCAGAAACAAGCTTAACCAATAGAATACAAGATATAGAAGAAAGAATCTCAGACTCTGAGGACACCATAGAGAAGTTAAACACTCTGACCAAAGAAAACAGCAAATCCAACAAATTCTCATCACAAAACATTCAGGAACTGTGGGACACAATAAAAAAACCAAATCTAAGAATAATAGGAGTAGAAGAAGGAGAAGAATTGCATTTCAAAGGTCCAGAAAATATACTCAACAAAATTATAGAAGAAAACTTTCCCATCCTAAAGAACGATATTCCTATGAAGGTTCAAGAAGCATACAGAACACCGAATAGACTGGATCAGAAAAAAACATCCCCTCGTCATATAATAATCAAAACACAAAGCATTCAGACTAAAGAAAGGATATTGAGAGCTGCAAAGGAAAAAGGTCAAGTAACTTATAAAGGTAAACCTATCAGGCTTACACCGGATTTCTCTATGGAAACCATGAAAGCCAGAAGGTCCTGGATAGAGGTACTGCAGAAACTAAGAGACAATGGATGCAAGCCCAGACTACATTACCCAGCCAAGCTATTGTTCACTATCAATGGAGAAAACAAAATATTCCAGGATAAAAACAAATTTAAGCAACACGTAGCTACTAATCCAGCCTTCCAGAGAATACTAGAAGGAAAATCACAACCCAAGGAATCCAACATTCCCAAGACTGCCTACATTAACTCAGATATCTAGCGACCCTTCACAAGCACAACTCAAAGAAGGAAAACACATACACTCTACTACCCAAAAAAATGACTGGAGTCATGGATCACTGGTCATTAATATCACTTAATATCAATGGACTCAACTCACCTATAAAGAGGCACAGACTTAGAGATTGGATACGAAAACAGGATCCAACATTCTGCTGTCTACAAGAAACACACCTCAACCACAAAGACAGACACCTACTCAGAGTAAAGGGGTGGGAAAAGGTTTTCCAAGCAAATGGTCCTAAGAAACAAGCAGGTGTGGCCATTCTAATATCTAACAAAATCGACTTCAAACTAAAATCAATCAAAAGAGATGGAGATGGACATTTCATACTCATAACAGGAACAATTCATCAGGAAGAAGTCTCAATCTTGAATATCTATGCGCCTAATATAAAGGCACCCACATATGTAAAAGAAACTCTTCTAGAACTCAAGGCACTCATCAAATCACACACACTAATAGTAGGAGACTTCAACACTCCTCTCTCACCAATGGACAGGTCATTCAGACAGAAACCTAACAGAGAAATAAGAGATTTATTGGAGGTACTGAATCAAATGGACTTAACAGACATCTATAGAACACTCCACCCAAATAAGAAAGAGTATACCTTCTTCTCTGTAGCTCATGGAACCTTCTCGAAAACTGACCACATACTCGGTAACAAAGCAAACTTCCACAGATACAAAAAAATATTAGTAACCACCTGTGTCTTGTCAGATCACCATGGATTAAAATTAGAATTCAACAACAGTGCTACCCCCAGGAAGCCAACAAACTCATGGAAGTTGAACAGTCAACTACTAAATCACCCCTGGGTCAAGGAAGAAATAAAGAAAGAAATTAAAGTCTTCCATGAATATAATGAAAACAAAGACACAACGTATTCAAACCTATGGGACACAATGAAAGCAGTGCTAAGAGGAAAGTTCATAGCACTAAGTGCCCACCTAAAGAAAACGGAGAAAGCACACATTGGAGACTTAACAACACACTTGAAAGCTATAGAAAAAAAAGAAGCTGATTTACCCAGGAGGAGTAGAAGACTGGAAATAATCAAACTGAAGGCTGAAATCAACAAACTAGAAACACAGAAAACAATTCAAAGAATCAATGAAGCAAAAAGCTGGTTCTTGGAGAAAATCAACAAGATTGACAAACCCCTATCCAAACTAATCAAACGGCAGAGAGAGAACTTGCAAATTAATAGGATCAGAAATGAAAAGGGGGACATAACTACAGACACAGAGGAAATTCAGAGAATCATTAGATCTTACTACGAAAGTTTATATGCCACAAAGTTGGAAAATGTAAAAGAAATGGACATCTTTTTAGATAAGTACCATATACCAAAGTTGAACCAAGACCAGGTGAACAATCTAAATAGACATGTTAGTCGTGAGGAACTAGAAGCTGTTATCAAAAATCTCCCTACCAAAAAAAGCCCAGGACCAGATGGTTTCAATGCAGAATTCTACCAGAACTTCCAGGAAGAGCTAATACCTATACTCCTTAATGTATTCCACAATATAGAAAAAGAAAAGTCACTGCCAAACTCCTTTTATGAAGCTATAGTCACCCTAATACCAAAACCACACAAAGACACAACCAAGAAAGAGAATTACAGGCCAATCTCACTCATGAACATTGATGTGAAAATTCTCAATAAAATACTGGCAAACCGAATCCAAGAACACATTAGAAAAATTATCCATTATGATCAAGTAGGTTTCATCCCAGAGATGCAGGGCTGGTTCAACATACGCAAATCTATCAATGTAATCCATTATATAAATAAACTGAAAGAAAAAAACCATATGATCATTTCATTGGATGCTGAAAAAGCGTTTGACAAAATTCAACACCCATTTATGATAAAGGTGTTGGAGAGACTGGGGATACAAGGATCATACCTAAATATAATAAAAGCAATATACAGCAAGCCGACAGCTAACATCAAATTGAACGGAGAGAAACTCAAAGCTTTTCCACTAAAATCAGGAACACGACAAGGCTGTCCACTCTCTCCATACCTCTTCAATACAGTGCTTGAAGTTCTAGCAATAGCAATAAGACAACATAAGGGGATCAAGGGGATTCGAATAGGAAAGGATGAAGTTAAACTTTCGTTATTTGCTGATGATATGATAGTGTACATAAGCGACCCCAAAAACTCTACCAAAGAACTCCTACAGCTGATAAACACCTTTAGTAACGTGACAGGATACAAGATCAACTCCAAAAAATCAGTGACACTCCTATACACAAAGGATAAAGAAACGGAGAGGGAAATCAGAGAAACATCACCTTTCACGATAGCCACAAATAGCATAAAATATCTTGGGGTTACTCTAACCAAGGATGTGAAAGACCTATTTGACAAGAACTTTAAGCCTTTGAAAAGAGAAATTGAGGAGGATACCAGAAAATGGAAAGACCTCCCCTGCTCTTGGATTGGGAGAATCAACATAGTAAAAATGGCAATTCTACCAAAAGCAATCTATAGATTCAATGCAATCCCCATCAAAATCCCATCAAACTTCTTCACAGACCTTGAGAGAACAATAATCAAGTTTATATGGCAAAACAAAAAACCCAGGATAGCCAAAACAATCTTATACAATAAAGGAACTTCTGGAGGCGTTACTATCTCTGACTTCAAACTCTATTACAGAGCTACAGTATTGAAAACAGTCTGGTATTGGCATAAGAACAGAGAAGTCGACCTATGGAATCGAATAGAAGACCCAGATACTAACCCTCAAACCTATGAACACCTAATTTTTGACAAGGGAGCTAAAGGTATACAATGGAAGAAGGAAAGCGTCTTTAACAAATGGTGCTGGCATAACTGGATGTCAACCTGTAGAAGAATGAAAATAGATCCATATCTATCACCATGCACAAAACTCAAGTCCAAATGGATTAAAGACATCAACATCAATCTGTTCACTTTGAACCTGATAGAAGAGAAAGTGGGAAGTAGTCTACAAGATATAGGCACAGAAGGCCACTTCCTAAGTAGGACCCCAGTAGCACAGACAATAAGAGAAACAATGAATAAATGGGACCTGCTGAAACTGAGAAGCTTCTGTAAAGCAAAGGACACTGTCAGTAAGACAAAAGGCTGCCTTCTGACTGGGAGAAGATCTTCACCAACCCCTCATCAGACAAAGGTCTGATCTCCAGAATATACAAAGAACTCAAGAAACTAGATACTAAAACTCTAATTAACCCAATTAAAAAATGGGGTACTGATGTGAACAGAGAATTCACAACAGATGAACTTCGAATGGCCAGAAGACACTTAAGGTCATGCTCAACCTCCTTAGCGATCAGGGAAATGCAAATCAAAACCACTTTGAGATACCATCTTACACCTGTCAGAATAGCTAAAGTTAAAAACACCAATGATAGCCTATGCTGGAGAGGATGTGGAATGAGGGGAACACTCATCCATTGTTGGTGGGAATGCAAACTTGTGCAGCCACTGTGGAAATCAGTGTGGCAGTTTCTCAGGAAACTGGGAGTCAACCTCCCTCAGGGCCCAGCAATTCCTCTCCTGGGAATATACCCTAGAGATTCCCGAACATACTACAAAAGCGTTTGTTCAACTATGTTCATAGCAGCACTATTTGTAATAGCCAGAACCTGGAAACAGCCTAGGTGCCCCTCAATAGAAGAATGGTTAAAAAAGGTGTGGAACATATACACATTAGAGTTTTACTCAGCGGTAAAAAATAATGACATCTTGAATTTTGCATGCAAATGGATGGACATAGAAAACGCTTTACTGAGTGAGGTAAGCCAGACCCAAAAAGAGGAACACGGTATGTATTTACTCATACGTGGATTCTAACCATAATTAAAGGTCTTTGAGCCTATTATTCGTGATCCTAGAGAAGCTAAATAAGAAGACGAACCTGATGAAGATTATTTAGCTATCTGCCAGGAGGTAGGAAATAGTCAAGAGTTCCAGGTAACCTTGGGTGCATGGGGGGGGGAGGATTGTTGGAAGGGGAGAGGGTTAGAGAGAAGGGAGTAGGGGAGGAATGGAGAAAGCTCGGTTGACCGGGATGGGGGGAAGGGAGGAAGGATGAATATGGGATCAGGGAAGAATATATTTCAACTATGGGAGTCATTTTAGGCTTCACAGGAAACTTGATTATATATGGGATCCCCAGATTGTTCTCTGGACAAAGGAGAGGGTGCCTGAACCGGCCTTGGCCCATAACCATACTGATGAATATTTTGCTTATCACCATAGATCCTTCATCTGGCGTTGGATGGCGATACAGACGGAGACCCACATTGGAGCACTGGACTGAGCCCCCCAAGATCCAAATGAGAAGCAGAAGGACGAAGAAAATGACGAAGGACTGCGAGGGATGCTATCACCCACTGATACAAGGGGTCGGATCTAATGAGAGTTTACCAAGGCCAGTTGGACTGCAACTGAACGAGCACGTGATCCAACCAGATTCTCTGAATGTGGCCGGATTCTCTGAATGTGGCTGGCCTGGAGTCTTTTTGAGAAGCCATTGACAATGACACTGGGACTAGTTTACTCTGCATATACTGGATTTTTGGGATCCAGTCTGTTTGGATACTCACCTTCCTGGACCTGGAGGGAGGGGGGAGGAACTTGAACTTCCCACAGGGCAGGAAACCCTGACTGCCCTTAGGGACAAAGAGGGAGGAGGAGAGGGAGGGGGGGAGTGGGAGGGTGTTGGGAAGAGGGGCGTAAATGGAAACTTTTATAATTTAAGAAAATTACTTTCAAAAAAATAATAATTAAATAAAACATAAAAATCAATAAAAATAGATATTTAAGTGTCAAAAAACCCCACAATTTAATATATTACTTTTACCTAACAATTTTGTGGCTGAATAAAGTAAATAATCTGTCACAATATTGATAGAATAACATTCAAAGAAGAAATCACTTAACTTTGGTTGAATTGCAATTAAATATTGGATAGATATAGGACTATCATGGGCTTAACAGAAGGATTCTGTGATCTTGGACATATGTGAAAAGAACAGACTTCCTCAAATCCAGGGACCTGATATATGTTTTTTTTTTTTCATTTTTCCATCTGACAATGTAATTGTAGTGAAAGTATAAATTGAGAGATACAATGAATGAATTACTTATCAGGGAAATATTATGTCTTTAAAATGATGCTGGCTCTCATGATCAACTTCCTTTTATAAATACTGACACTCTCTTGTGATTATATTCTGTCTTTAAAACATCTGAATTGTAGCATTCTCGATGTGTGACACCATTCCTTCGGAGACATGAACAAGTTTCTGCACACCACAGATAGTGAAACAATGACATTTCAAAGTAAGGATACAAACAAAGTAAAACTTGGTCAACCAATATGTTTCACTGAAATTTTATACAGGAGTATAGATCAGGAGCTACTTTCAGGAGCAGAAATGATTTAAAGACGGGGTATCACCTGAAGTCCACACATGAAAGCTGGAAACCTGGAGCTTAATGTGCAGCTTGCTGGCTTCTTAACAAGATGCATAGTGTCTCTTACAAGCAGCCATACTGGTTTAAGCCTGGTATCAGCGTCTTGACTTGTCTGGGAATCTACTAGGCAACTCAGTTTGTCTGTGAAAGTCTCTCATTAGTTTTTTACTGTTTATAGACCCATGTGGTATGTGAGTGTGAGTGTGTGTGTGTGTGTGACAGAGAGAGAAAGAGAGAGAGAGGGAGAGAGAGAGGGAGAGAGAGAAGGAGAGAGAGAGAAAGAGAGAGAGAGAGAGAGAGAGAGAGAGAAGGAGAGAGAGAGAGAGAGAGAGAAAGAGAGAGAGAGAAAGGGAGGGAAGACTAGTATACTTGGTAAGTTTCAGGGATTTCCTGAGACCTTTGAATTGTTTACTTCCTGAATTGAATAGCTTGGAACATCCTGTGTCTCACTGAGTTTCTTTATAAGATGGAGTTTTATCTTGAAGAAAATTAATTTCAGCACAATAGTTGTGAAATTACGCCACAGTATAGCAGCAAACTTAAAGAAGTTTTTGTTTCTTATGTCCATATACCCATGCCTGTGCATCTACTGAAAGAGTTGCCTCTAATTTTATAAAGCAGTTTGCTTAGAAAAATATTTTTTTTTGTTTACGTTGGATGTGTGGTGCCACTTTTGGCTTTGTTATGATGTGCTCAAAAGTGTAATCTGCTCGTGATTTGGTTGGCTATGGTGATTTCGGCAATGCCTGTCAAATCTCACTGGTCTATATGATAGTGATTCTTGACTTTGAAGTTCACAGAGGTTCCTAAAGGTGTGTGTTCTCAGGCATCACAGCATGTAGTGCTCATTCTACTTAGAGCCTGTGATGGCAGCTGCCACAATCTTGATGACACAAGATGTAGATTAGACTGTCCTAGGTTCAAGAACAAGTGACACCAAGGATGTAGGAAAAATAGTCCCTGAGTCACAGAATGTGAAGGAGACCCTCTCTGGGCTTTTTAGGATGAATGCAGGAGGTGCCTGGACCCAAAGAAAAAACTCTTGCAGTTTTGAGATGCAAAAGACCTTTCCTGATTCCCATAGGATAAGCACAGTGATAGTAGGGTACATGGCACTGGTGACCACAGCTTCATGGTATAAGCAAGACCCCTCCCTCCAGAAACAATCCCAAACTGAAGGAAGTCCATGGAAAGAACACAAAAGAATTATGCTAAGGAAATTTTACAAAGTGGCATGAAGAAATGAGAAAGTAGAAATTCCAGAATGAAAAAAGGATTGGAAATCTACAAAAAAAAAGAAGAAGAAAAAGAAGTTCTTGTTGTTTCTTTACCATGTTAAATAAAAGGGAAACATTGTAAGGTTGATTTTATAGGAAGGAAGCGTTTTGTTTATTGATTGCCATACTTTCTATAAGACTGGTTTTGTTAAACCAAAGTAGCTGACTTCCCTTTTTTGTTAGTGTATTAGGGGTTTCCTGTATATCTGATTCTCAGTGCCGGAACTAGTAAGATCTTTAAAAATCTTGACACTTCAACCTGCCCAGTTATTCCAATTAGGCATTTGCTCATGATTAATAATACACATGTACATATATACTATATGCCCCATGCAAATATAATCACCTAATTCCTTTTTGTAGGATGAAATTCCTTGGAATCTATTACAAAATTTCATGCTATGTATAGTTTTACTATAGTTATATTTCAAGTTTCGATATAAGGAGTCCATAAATACTTGTCCTAACAGAAAGGCTTAATTTAGTATACCTCTTACTATCTCGGCAACATTAAGAAAAATCAGTTTGTACATTCTATATGTAAAGTAGAATGATACTTCTTACCTCATAAATTTGTTTCTTATAATAAAAGGGGTCTTCATAAATTTAAAAAAATATATTGGTTCTATCTCCATGAGTTCATTTAAAATTATCAAAAAAGTAAAGCAAGCAAACTTGTGGTTTGTTCTTCTCAACAATTCAAGGATTATTTCAGTAGGTTTAACAGCTATTTGTAGATGTGGAGTGTTAGTAGTCAGGGCTCTTCAGAGATATCAAACTAATAAAATAGTGTTTGTGTGTGTATGTGTGTGTGTGTGTGTGTGTGTTTGTGTGTGTGTGTGTTTGTAGTGCAGGAGAATTGTCTGCATTCTGTAAATCATGTTTTAAATAAATGCTGATTGGCCAGGCAGGAAGTACAGGTGGGCCAACCAGCCAGGAAGTAGAAGTGGGACAATGAGAGCAGGAGTATTCTGGGAAGCAGGAAGCTCCCTCCACATTTCTGCCCAGACTACCAAACAAGCAAGATGTGAGCTGCCCCACTGAGAAAGGTACCAAGCCCTGTGACTAACATAGATAAGAATAATGGGTTAATATAAGCTACAAGAGCTAATAAGTAGCCTGAGCTAATGGACCAATCAGTTTTATAACTTATGAAGATCTCTGTGTGATTTTCTTTGGGCTTGCCAACTGTGAAGAACTGGGCAGGACATAAGCCCCAACAAGCAGGCCCCTTCATGTTACATGTGTATATGTGTTTAGTAGTAGTAGTAGAAGTAGTAGTAGTAGTAAAAGTGATTTATTTTAAAGAATATGTTTATATGATATGGAGGCTGCCAATTAACACATAACCTGTGTGCTTGGCTGAGAGGATTAATGAAACTTGGAGAAGAGCTGAAATTCAGGTCAAAATTATGGCTACTGAGGAAGTTCTTTTTTCAATTTTTATTAATAGTTGTAATAAAAAAGGAGAGTTATTTCATGTGGACATATTGATAAGAGAAACAGGGAGATTCAGAAACACCCCCAAATCCACTCATCCTCTATTACCCAACCAGTTCTTCTCTTTTCTTTGGATGAGATTTCTCTTTTTTCTTAAATACATCAACTCATTGAATTAGGCCCATTTACATTTTCAGTAGTAATATGTATTGCTCAATGTCAATTGATTTAAATTTTAGTTTGATTTTAAAATTACGTTCAAAGAAACATACAAATAATGCTTCACCAAATTTCTGGATAGTATGGTATAGCTATATTAATACATAAATTTAAATAGCTTGTACATTGGTCTAAGAGTTCCTTCTGTTTGTATGTTGCCTTCAGTGGTTAATGAATAAAGAAACTGCCCTGGCCTAGTTGATAGGACAGAACTTAAGTAGGCGGGGAAAACAGAATTAAATACTGGGAGGAAGAAAGGCAGAGTAAGAGAGAGACCGCATGGAGTCGCCAGAATCAAACATGCCGAATCTTTCCTGGTAAGCCACTGCAACATGGCAATATATAGATTAATAGAAATGGGATAAACTAAGGTGTAAGAGTTAGTTAATAAGATGCTAGAGCTAATAGGCCAAGCAGTGATTTAATGATCACAGTTTCTGTGTGGTTATTTCATGGCTAAGCTAACTGGGCAGTCAGTATGAACAAGTGGGTCCTCCTTGCAACAGTGCATGGACATAAAGATAGTTCTTGTTCTGTAGCACGAATATAATATGGTGTTGGATTGCTTTTAATTTCTTGTATTGAATTTTGAAAAAGTAGCATTCCTTACCTATATTCAGAGGCACTAAAATAAGTAAAAACAAAACAAAATAAAATAAAACTAAATTAAGAAAGTAATAGAAATTTTGGGAAAGCTAAAGAGTCTAAAATCAAACACTAGACAATTATGATTCAAAGCTAACTAACAAAAAATATTGAGGAAAACAATACATGTACAATATTAAAAAAATTTGCAAGACACTATGAACATGCAATATACTGACGCAAGTTTGGTCTAGCCAAGAAACATGATACTTAAACAATAATAATTAAGAATATAAAAAATTGAGCCTTATTTTTAAAAAGTATAGTAAAATTAATTTGTATTCATTAAAAGCCACAGTTTAGTGATTTGAATATACATTACAATGGAGCTTGATTGACAAAAACCAATACACAAAATAGCAAAGACTCTTTAGATTCCACATTAAGCTTCTTTGTTGTCCCTTGTACAGGCAACCTGTTATCTCTCCAACTAAGATAAAAGATAAGACATAGCATCAAATCATCAAATCAGGAAAGTGAAGAAGGTCAGAGAAATGATTGAGAGAAGAATCATGTGAGGCCATTCTGTGTAAATGGTCTAAAAGTTATAGGAGTCAATAGGCTAAAAAGAGCTCTGAAAAAAAATAACAAAGAAAAATAGGGTCTCTTTACATTGTTATTTGCATTTTGGCAACATTTTGCACATTTAAGCAAACTTCTTGTTGTACCCGAGCTTTCATCTTTTGCTAGCACCATCATCATTCATATAAACATAATGTGCATTAGACCAAATTATTCCAACTCAGCAAGATGTTAAATGTTATCACAGGTAATGAGATAAATGAAGCAAATTTGTACTGAGTGGAACAGTCTCCTGGGGACTTATTACACTGACAGAAATTTAATCTTCTTTCATGGTAAAGGTTAACAAACACTTAGAAAGCTCTTGCTTGTCACATCAAGGCCATTTTTTTTCAGGAAAATAGTTCAATTGATATTATATGTGATTCATTTAAAAAATATAGTGTATCTTTTGAGAGAAAAATAATTTTATTTGTATCATCATACTTAAACATTTGTTGAATATTTTTTATCTATTTTATGCAAAATAAAAAAGCAATGGACTAAGGTTCTTAAAACACAGAATGATATCATAAAGCACAATCCTTTTGTTTCAAGGCTAAATCTCTTCATATCAGTCTATAATATGTTTTTCAATATTATTATTTTCTAATAAAATGGGGGCTCTGTGCTTTTGAATAAGTAGTTTTGAGAACACAAAAGCCAACACAAAATCCAAAACAGCCCAAATATTTTAACAATTATTTAAATTACTATTTCATTGTATTTCAATAACTGTGATTGTAAAATGGTCCTTATTTGGTGGAAACAGTGAGAATAGTAAAAGAAGAAAACTACAAGTCAGTTAAAGAGCTTTCTGAAATGATGACCTTTAAATACATTTAGTTAAAACTTTGTCTTTGCATATTAGAAAAAAAGATGGGCAAAATGCCTGAAAGAATAAGTTGATCAAAACCTCATTCATCATTGATACAAAGGTTCATTCTCTGTTAAGTGTCACATTTTCTTAGTGTTTCCATGTCATCTTTGATTATTCTTAGTAATAATTAGTATTAAAATCTAGAATGCAAACATCATTAACATCTTTTCAAAAACTGATTGTCAAAAAATTAAAAAAGGAACACCATATTTTATTGTACAAATAATAGCTTATGTAAACTTTTTCAAAAGAGGTTATGTACCCAAAGGTCTTGAATCTTCATCACAGAAAGTTAATACCTCATTACCAAGGAAAATGTCGAACAAATCTCAAATATCCTTCATAATTATGCTTTTAAAATTCAGAGAATATATGAGTGCAGATATTTACTTTTATATTAACAAGTTTCATATACTCTACAAGTACTCATGTTCCCATCATAAGTTTACAAAATAGAAGAAAAAGTGTTAGTATTTGGCTTCCAGGAAATGATAGCATACACACATTTTTGCATATTCCTCTCTAAATAAAACTAAATACTCTAGACATAACTCAGCAGTCACAAAACGTCCCTGAATGATGGAAAGGTGGCATACTGCTTCAAAATATCAAGACTGGAGAACTGATACTATAGTGAGTCTCCTGAGCCATACTATATATTCCAGGTAAGGATCTGAGGATGTTTTTGATTCAAAATCTTCTATGGGAATAGAACATTCTATGGGAATAGAACATTCTATGGGAATAGACAGCAGAAAACAAGGCCTTTCTGGACAAAATATCTCAAAACTGCCTTACAGAGAAACAATAGAAACTCCATCCACTTCTTACAACAACACATATCTCATTCTTGGGCAGTAAGATTACCAACATCCAGATCAGACTAGGACAAGTCAAACTCATTCTTAAACTGGAAAAGGTTTGAAAAAGTACAGCAGTAGCAATAGTCATACTGTAGGCTATAGTCTTAATTCTGTGATCCCAAAGATCATATATTAAAGGCTCAGGGAGTCATTCTTGTAAGGTTCTAGGGAGCATTATTTATTGAGTTCTTTGTGGATGTCCTTAGGTCATTGAGGTATGCTCTAGAAGGGAAGTGGGATACACTTGCTTTCTTCTGCTTCTTCACTTCTCTTATAAGGAAATTTCTTTGCTATTTCATGTCCAAATCTTTTTTGAAATAATTTGAAACTGTAAAGCAAATCAATCTATTTTCTTTTATCAGTTCATTTCTCTCAGATATTTCATTATAATGACTTGAGACTGACTTATGCAAAATCTACCACACATTAAAGCATGTGGCCTGTTCTGCCATAGTGGGTATGGTATGGAGACCCAGCCAATACTAAGAATGTCAGCAGTATCTTTAGGACCCACCTGACAAAATGCATTACAATAAATAGTAGCCCAATTTGCCATAGCTTCAGGAAAATCAGAGTCGATATTCTATACCCACGGCCATAGTAGTTGTGTCTTACATTGTAGTATAAAGACATTTGGCAATCTATCAACCAGTAAATACCAACATCATTGAAAGGTTCTTAATATATCACAGCAGCAGCATGTATTATACAACAAAATCTCAGTTATGATATAACAAAGGGAGCAACCAGTGATAGCAACCAAGACCTAGAGTACCCCCAAAATCTCATTCAATAGACAACACATGCAAAAATTGAGTAGATCTATTAGATCCAGAAGTACAAAGCCTGTCAGAATAAAATCTCAAGTCTTTGAAACTGAAATCAATATTTGATCAATGTCTTATAAAAGCAGTCAAGGTTCTTTTTAAATACTCAAACAGGATGATATACTATTAAAGATAGCAAGAGGGTCAAAGGTCACCTACAATGAAGATATAATTTTTTTCCTAGATTTGAGTACTGTACCTTGATAAGGATAATTTTATGTCGAACTTCCCACAGGGCAGGAAACCCTGACTGCTCTTAGGACTGGAGAAGAAGGAGGGGAGGGAGTTGGGGGGGAGGAGGAGAGGGAGTGGGGGAAATGGGAGGGTATGGGGAGGAGGGGAGGAAGTGGAAATTTTTAAAAACAAATAAATAAATTAATAAAAAAAATTTAAAAAAATTCTTCCAAGTAAATACACAAAATAAGCAATCACAAATAAAATTCTAGAATACTACCATTGTTTAAAACATATGACAACAGTAAGAAAATATGCTTTAAGATTTTAGGCTTCAAAAGTATATACATTATGTACAAAAATATACCAAACTTTTAATGTTTTGCAATGTTATATTTTGTAGCAACACTTGTGAATTACTGAATGTAGGGGACAGTTGTGAGGCTTGAGAAGTCTGTGGGACAACTGGCAGTGGGACCACAATTTATCCCTATTGTTTGAAGTGGTGTCTTGGAGCACATTCTCTTTGGAGGAATACCTTATTCAGCATAGATATAAGGGAGGGCCTAGGTCCTGTCTTGAAGTGATGGGTCAGACTTTGTTGACTTCCTATGGGAAACCTTACCTTTTCTGAGGGATAGATTGGGGGTGGTTTGGGGAGAAGGGTGGAATGGGAGAAGCGGAGAGATTGGGAATGGAAATAGCTGTGCAAAATGAGAAAAGACTGTATTAAAAAAAAACTCTTGCATCCAAAACTCAAGTCCAAATGGATCAAAGACCTCAACATAAAGCCAGCCACACTGAACCTTACAGAAGAGAAAGTGGCAAGTATACTTGAATGCACTGGCACTGGAGACCACATTCTAAATATAACCCCAGCAGCACAGACACTGAGAGAAACAATTAATAAATGGGACCTCCTGAAACTGAAAAACTTCTCTAAAACAAAGGACACAGTCAACAACAACAACAAAATGACAGCCTACAGAATGGGAAAAGATCTTCACTAACCATACATCAGACAGAGGTCTGATCTCCAACATATACAATGAACTCAAGAAATTGTTCACCAAAAGAATACATAATTCAATAAAAAAAAATGGAGTACAGACCTAAACAGAGAACTCTCAACAGAAGAATCTAAAATGGCTGAAAGACACTTAAGGAAATGTTCAACATCCTTAGTCATCAGAGAAATGCAAATCAAAACAACTCTGAGATTCCATCTTACATCTGTAAGAATGGCCAAGATCAAAAATACAGATGACAACTTATGCTGGAAAGGTTGTAGGGGAAAGGGAACACTTCTTCATTGCTGGTGGGAATGCAAGCTGTTACAACCCCTCTGGATGCCAGTGTGGCAATTTCTCAGAAAATTAGGAAACAACCTTCCTCAAGACCCAGTAATACCACTTTTGGGTATATATCCAAAGGATGCTCAATCATGCCACCAGGAAGTATGGCTCAACTATGTTCATAGCCGCTTTGTTTGTCACAGCCAGATCCTGGAAACAGCCTAAATGCCCCTTGGCCAAAGAAAGGATAAGGAAAATGTGGTACATTAACACAATGAAGTACTACACAGCAGAAAAAAAATAATGAGATCTTGAATTTTGCAGGCAAATGGATGGAGCTAGAAAACATTATTTTGAGTGAGGTAACCCAGACACAGAAAGACAGTTATCGCATAAACTCACTCATAGGTGGTTTTTAAACATAAAACAAAGAAAGCCAGCCTACAAACCACAAGCCCAGAGAACGTAGGCAACATTGAGGACACTAATAGAAACTTACATAGATCTAATCTACATGAGAAGTAGAAAGTAGAAAAAGACAAGATCTCCTGAGTAAATTGGGAGCATGGGGACCTTGGGGGAGGGTTGAAGTAGTTAAGGGAGAGGCAGGGAGGGGAACAGAGTAAAATGTAGAGCTCAATACAAATCAATAAAATCAAAAAAATTCTTGCATCAAAAATATATAATTTGTTATATGTAAAAAAGATGAGTTTCAAACTATGATAATCTCCTCTGACAGGCATTAATTCCATTTGAGTGTTATACTGAGCTACCTTTCTTGGTGATATCTTGCTTTGATAATCACAAAGATAACACTCACTTAGTTTGGACATGCCTTGCTTTGTTCCGCTTTTAGCACAACATTATTTTAAATCTTTCCCTTAGTTCATTTATGATAAATAAAATACATCTTGACACAAAAATAAAAAATAGCTGCAATAGAAGGAGAGGCAAAGCATAGAATTGAAAAATATTTTAAAATAGTGGCTAAAACTTTTGCAAATTTTGTGAAATATTTTGGCTTAAAGTTTCAAAACAAGAAGCACAACTCAAAAGTAGCTAACAAATTTATTTTATGGAAATCAGTATGAAGGTACTCAAAAAAAAAAACCCTTAAGAATCCATATACATGATCCTACTATAACTACAGGCTCCAAAATCTTTTTAAAGTAATGCTTTTCACTTTGTTTTAGTGTATGTCTTTAAATAAAACACATAGTCCATGTATATATTCATAGTATTTCCAATATGAAACTCTGATTTTGGTGGGTGGCTTCATATTTATATTATATTTATTATAATTTCTTTTTTATTCATACTGTTTTATATTTGTACTTATCATTTCTTTAGTTTTTTTTTTCTTTTTGAGAATCTTTTGTAGTTTATTTGTAGCTAAATTGCATGGCTCTTGAGTGTGAACTTTGCAGATGAAAATTTCCTGTCCCAGTGTCAAAAGTTAAATCTACATGAGTGCTAAGCCAAGTCACTGCCAGACGTCATCTTGACTCTACTGTATTTGTCTTCTTTCTTATCCTCTTGTCCTCTAGTCCTGAATCTATTCCTCATACAGAAACAATGGAAACATTCTCAAGTCATGATTACAATATGCCACTTTTCTGTTGAAGTACAAAATTATTTCCCATCAACACAGAGTTTAAACTCCTGAACGTAGTCCACAAGGCCTGGCATGGTTGGCTCATGCACACTTCCAGCTGCACCTCTTGTTTCTCATGCAGCCCCTCTATGCTCCCCTACTTTGCTGCCCTTCTTTCAGTTTCTTAAAAAATAAAAGAATTAGTACTTGCTTTGCCACCCAAAGGGATGCCAAGCAGGGATTATATTGGTAAAAGGGAGGGGGAGAATGAAAAGTAAGGGGGAATATCGACAAAGATCATGAGCAACAAAAGAACTTGACTTTTATTTTATTTTTCATCATACTTGTGACCCATTTCTGTTTAATCAACAAGGTTTGATGTTATATTTTTTGGTTCAAGCATACAAATTATGATACATCTTTGTGTTGGAGATCTCTAAAAGAACAGAAATGATAGAATATATATATATATATTAAAGTGAATATACTGAAGTTTTTTAGACTGTGGTCCAGCTATTATTGCAATAGCAGTCCCCAGATAGAAAAGCCAGCAATCCAAGTGTCATTCAACTCATAAGGCTAAATGTCTCAGCATGTTTTCAGTATATGTTGGAATTCTAAAGAAGTGTGTTGTAATGCCAGCATGGGAATGTCTCCGCATCAGATGGCAGTGATAAAATGGGCAAGCAGGTAAAAAGCAAAACCTTCTTTCCTCAATGTCCTTTAACGAAAGCTGCCATCAAAAGGTATGTCCCAGATTCAGAATGAGTCTTCTCACATCAAATGATCGATCCAATTATGAAAAATCTCTCACAGATATGCCCAGCTGTTGGGGTTTTGCTCATTTGCAGATATAAAGTTGACAATTAAGATTAAACATTACACTTTTGTTGTTATTTTAGGGTTTAAACTCATATTTTAACACAAATTCTTAAGTTTAAATGCCCCAAAGTACAAATTGATTTAATATATCTTTTTTTCTTGTAAATATATGTCATACATTGAGGAGAAAGAAGACTTCAAGTTTTCTCGAAATGTGTAGTACCATCTGTTAACTACCGATCTTCACATAGAGGCTAGCAATTGGACATTTTCACTTCTCCTTTTTGTTCTGTATGTCTGTTTGTTGAAACAGGCTCTCATCTATGAAAGCTGGTCTTCAATGTTCTTATGTTATTCAGTGCCTGCATTTAGATTTTTATTGCTGTGACAAAGCACTATGACAAAAAAGCAAGTTGGCAATGAAATGGGTTATTTGGCCTACACTTCCATGTCACTGTTATTCATCACAAGAAGTCAGAGAGGAACTCAAAGAGGGCAGGGACCAGGGGGAGGAATTGATGCAGAGGCCATGGAGGAGAGTTGCTTACTGGTTTGCTCCCCATCATTTCCTCAGTCTGCTTTCTTAAAGAACCCGGGACCACAAGCCACAGACATAACGCCATCCACAATGGAATAGTCTTTCTTCATCTATCGCTAATTAAGCAAATCCCCTTACATATAGATCGTATGGAGGCTTATTCTCAATTGAGGATTGCTTCTGTCAGATAACTCTGGCTTGTGTAAAGCTAATACAAAACTATCCAGCATACTCATGATTTCCTTAATCTCATTCTTCTTATTTCTCTTTCCAAGTGCTGAGATTAAATATACCATGATTCCTAGTTCCTGGTCTTATCTCAGTTCTTAAAACACCTGTCTTGTCATTTGTCTTATTACTTTTAAATTTATTGTATGTTTCTTTGTAAGTTTAAATGACATAGCAACTCATACACATGAACATACTCTTTTTTAACACTTACATTCAGTATATCAATATTACAAAACTATACAGCAAAGATTAATTTATAAATTTGGCCTATCATCAACCACTACTAACAACACATTATACACTCTTAAAACTATCACAGAACACAGACCTATAAGAAAATCAGTTAAACAAAAATACCTTCATGTCATCTCTGGGTATGATTTCTGTGAAAAGTTTTAAGAAACTGGAAAAAGTATGTATGATTTCCAAACTTGACCACAGGGAAATATTTAAGATGCTAAGGAATTTCACAATTACTGAGATCCTCTGAAAGAAAAGTGTTTTTTTTTAAGTCTTAGGTACTATTGCGAATTTTTATAAAGCAAAGTTTCTGTGCCTTGATGATGAATCTGAAACTGTTTTAATATTTTCTGCTGATTTGTTACCTTGAATAAGATGACCAGACTGCCTATGCTTCATTTCCTATTTATAGACCTCCAGATTAGTATTCATCATGAGATTCAGAGCGTCACCTTGAGTAGTATCTAATAAAAGTGATCATAAAAGGCTGTCATCCATGAATGCTGATCTAGATGGCAACATTGTAATTCACTATCAGTAATATATGTGAAAATACCCCTGGAAAGGAACTGGCTTCCCATTTTATGCATACATTACAACAAAACAAAATGTATTCAAAGGAGTATGACTTTAAAAATATCCTTGCAGGTTCGTGTAAGTCGACCATGAAGTCAATTAGAAGCTCAATTTTTATTCAGCCACCAACACACAGAATTAAATAGAATATATTAATAATGTATTATAAATTCTCATTGCTCACCATTTTATGTTGAGTCACATGAAATACTAGGAGTTACTGAAAATTTGTAACTTTTTAACAACTCAAAAAAGCCTTCAATTATTAACTCTAAAAATATATGTACTGAATATATATGTGGATGACACTGAAAACTATCAACTATTGACTTAAAATGAAGAAGCAGATGGTATTCACAATTCGTAAAATTATAATATATGTCATATTAAAGCTTTATCATATAATTTCCTCTCAATAAAACTAATCATATACCAATCATATCTGGTAATAAAACGCTTAGCCTTAGCTGTTTCCTGAGAAGTAAAATTGTATTTCTGAGCTTCCTCTTTGTACATGAGTCCAGCTATGTATGTTTAGGGCTTTGGTACATATGTTTCTCAAGCAGCATTCAGAAAGCAAATATAACTAAAACTAATATGTGGGAGATATAGGACTTTTGGACAATAATATTGGGACAGCCATATTGTGATTCTGCGGAATTATATAATAGATGTTTACTATCTTCATCTAAATAACTTTTATGTGGTATGAAATAAGACAGATTTGGTTTTGATTTTGGATTTTCTGACTGATACAGGCATCCCTGATCTTGAATAAATCAGATATATAAAATAACAGTGACATGCTATAAGCTCAGCAAGAAGAAAACATTCCCATGGATTTTTAAGGGAAAAAAATTAATTTTTCTCTTCCCAAGACCTCAACTTTTCTACTAGTTTGAACAGTTTTGATATTACAACAAAATAATAAAGTTTTAGAAAGAAACAACTTATCCTAGCTAAAATTGTCATAATTAATAACCCAGAAAGAACAAAAATATTATAAGAAAATGTATATAAAATACTTAGATTAAAAATAAAATAAAACAACAACAGAAAGCCTTCAAATAAATGAGATGAAGTAAAGTATGACTACAACATGTGGCAAAATGCAATAAAATATTATAAGAAAAATTAAAAGCATTTTCAGGAATCCAGCTTCCTACAAATTTAATCTTCCAAACCCTTTAAAACACAAAATTCATAAATATGAATAAAATGCCCACTAAAATCCATCTATAACATTTGATGTCAGTGGAAAGCAATGCAAAACCAATGGCAAGCAGGATGCAATACAAGGGCCCTGTAATTCAGCATTGCACTTACTGAGATTTCCTTCATTTTTGCTCAGGGATATATCATGATGCAGGTGGTGTACAAGCATGCTATAATCTGAAACTCCATTTGAAAATATGCTTGTAGTTCTCTTCCTTTTTAATTTCTACTTAAATGAACATACAAAGTAACAGGTTTCTTCGTGGCATTTTCATATATACTTTGTTTGAATTTTAGCACCCTCCTTCATTTCCTTGCCTCAAGTTTTCCATTTGTATTCTTTGACTTCTCACCGTCTCTTTTCCACTTTCCTAGTGTACAGGTTTCATCACCCACTCTACCCTCCTTATAAATTCATTCCTCCCTCTCATGGTTCGCTCTCTACCTTCATGATTTCTATCTACACCCTATCACACATAAATACACATAAAAACACTCAGAGAAGCATTAAATGAAAGGTGAGATGGCTTAGCAGGTGAAAGCATTGGCTGTTAAGCCTGATTATCTGAGGTTAATACCTGGGACACACATAGTGTGTGCAGAGTAACTGCTCCAAATTATCCTCTGACTTCCACATGTGCCCTGCAAGTGCATGTGCACATGTGCACACCCACACAAGCATACAAACTCACATTGTAGCAAAGCAAAAATAAAAATTCAAAACTACCATCTACATGTACATGAAAAAGTAGTATTTGTCTTTCAGACTCTGAATTACTTAATTTAATAATATATTATGTTCAAGTTCCATCCATTTTCCTGATAATTTCATTGATCTTCATGGCTGAAAAAATGTCATATGTGCATGAAAATGGAGTAAAGACAATGGGATTTTAAGCCTCCTTTTTTTCTATAGATGGGATAGGAAGAGTTTAGTGAGAGAACAGTAGCTGGAAGATGAAAAGGACAAATCCTAGGATGAAAACACCCGAAGAAGATTAAGTCCAACAACCTCTGCAATACTTGCCCTAGTGCTAGTATTTAAGGTCACCACCAAAGGAAACAAAGTTACATCCAAGACTCTTGAAAAAAAAGCAAGTTTTGGAAATAATCAAAATTATATTTTCATCAAGTAGTCACCACAGGAGGACCAGAGTATTGTGTATACACAAGACAATTTCTTGTTGAACAAAAGATTAATGCTTTGTCAGAAAACATAGTTGAGTTCCTATTTTCTGTAGTGTAACTCCTACCAGGTCTACCTTAAAAAGGTAAAGAACAATGAAAAAATGTAAGTCCCAAACTAAAACATCTGATACAGGTAAAAAAGAAAAGAAAAATAAAAAGAAAGACAGAAAGCCAAGGGCTGGGGAAATGTCACAGTGACTAAAGTTCTTGCCCTTCAGTTATTAGAACCAAGTATTCAGAGTCCCTAGAACCCACTAAATAGTAGTGTGGTTATGCTAACCTGAATGTAGTTCAAGCTTGTAGTGCAGGAGATGAGGGAATCAAAGATCAAATTATCTAGCAAAACTGGGCATATCAATGAGCTCATGGTTTGAATGTGATATCCTGCATCAAGAAGATAAATAAAGGAAGGTTACTGATGTTAACTTTGTACTTCTACATGCATATGCAGCCACATCACATGTGTATTCATACGCATGAAAGCTTGCTAATAAATGTATAAATACACATGAAAATGAAAAAAAGAGAAGTCAATAAAACCAAGCACAAGATGACAGATGTCAAAATTAGTAGACACAGACATTTAACAAGCTAGCATATGCTATTGAACACTTTAAAAATCAGTCATGAGATATCAGCATATGGGGAATATCAGCAGAGTTAAATTATAAAAACAAACCAGGATGAAGTTAAGGCATGAATATTTACATAACCAAACCAAAAAAAAAAAACTTCACTGAAAGAGCTTAACTATAGCTAGATTGAAGCAATAGAAAGATATAAAAACGTGACAGGGACAAAGTCTTGCTATCTATGTGTCAAAACCAGATTAATTGTTTTTGTAGAATAATAAGAATAGAAGAAATGAAGAAAGAAATCTGAACAGAATACAACTGAAATTTTCTATACATTAATTTTAAAGATTAATGTGCAGATTTAAAGTATCTAATACTATTTTTAAAGGAAAATATTATATTTAAAGTATTATCATGCAAATACAGAGAACATGCCTTACAGAACTACAAAGAGAAACAAAAAGGTTTTAACTGTATTCAGAAGGAAAATCTAAGTAAGCAGCTGGAATTGTCAGCATAGAAAGAGAATGACAATAAGATTATGAAATCCACAAAAATTCATTAGATACTGGAAAATCAATATAGAAGAAGCAATTAAATATCCAATAACAACCTTTGAAAAAAGAACTGAAAATATTTTAAGATAGATTAAAATTTATTGTATCACAAAGAGGTATAAACTACCTTAAAAAATCTAAAATAAATTCAATATGGTGAAGGAAAAAGAACATCATATAGAATTATAAATCTGCAGGAGTAAGTAGTAAGCATTGCAAGTAATGGTTATATAGGAAAACTGCACATTGTGCTAAATTACCCTAAACACAAATCTATGAAAAGAGAGTCAAACTTAAGAAAAATAAAACCTATTTTATATGTATGTCAATCCCATTGTGTGTAGAAGACAATTTCCATGAAGTCATAAAGCCACATTTTGGTCTTACAGTCTGCCTCCTGCTCCTCATAAATCCCTGAACAATGAGGGAAGAATTTGATTAAACACCTCCAATTTAGGGTTTAGTACTCTAAAGTCTTTCACTCTCTGTACACTGTCCATTTGTGGATCTCCTTCAAGAAGAATCTCCTCTGATGAGAAGGTAGAGATAGAAGTCATTTCATTTGTGTGTTACTTTAGCAGAATAATGGTAAATTGATATGGTAAGCCCTTCTCTCTATGTGTTGCTTTTATTGGCTAATGAATAAAGAACTGCTTTGAATCTGCAGGGAAGAACAGGGCTAGGCAGGGAAAACTAGGTTGTGTGCTGGGAGAAAGAAGGGCAGAGTCAGAATGCCATGGAGTCGCCACCAGATACAGATGTCCTGAAAATTTGCTGGTAGGCAGAGACCCCATGGTGATGCACAGATTAATGAAGATGGGTTAAATTAAAATGTAAGAGCTAGCCAATAAGAAGTTAGAGCTAATAGTCCAAGAAATGATTTAAACAATATAGTTTCTGTGTGATTGTTTCATGTCTAAGCTAGCTGGGCAGCTGGGAACCAACAAGCAATCTCTCCTACTACAGTAATTTTTTCCCTAGGGCCCATGAACAATGGAGTCTCACATTCTTGGATACTATAAGTGTGTGAGGTATGGGTTTGATATCATGAATAAGGCCTTAAATATAATTTTGAAAAGTGATATTTTTACTATTATAACACTGTACCAAATTTCATCATTATGCCTTGCCTGCAAGTTACTCTTATAGGTCTCAGGATTGTAGCTGGGTAATATTGATGATTACTTTCCCATTAGTTGGATACTCACCTTCCTGGACCTGGAGGGAGGGTGGAGGAACTTGAACTTTCCACAGGGCAGGAAACCCTGACTGCTCTTAGGGATGGAGAGGGAGGAGGAGAGGGAGTGGGGGGAGTGGGAGGGTGTTGGGAGGAGGGGCGGAAATGGAAACATTTATAATTTAATAAAATTACTTTCTCATCAAAAAAAAAGATTTGTATGTTAGTCAGTTGAAGTATTTTATTGCATGTAATTTTTACATTTATTCTCAAAAATAGTTCTAGAACTGACCTGAATACTTCCTCTCTGAGGACTAGCTTTTATGATACCAAAAGATACTATGCAAGGGAAGGGAGACTATCAACAGTTCTACCCAAAACTTTATTTCCATTGTATAGATTAAGCAACTATACAAGCTTTGTATGAACTTATACCTAAAATGCCTATGGACTACATCATTAACCACCTTAGCTAGGTAACTTTAAGGGCAAAATAGTGGCACACATAACTTGGCAGTAACCAACAGCACTCTAATTAGACTCCAGACCCCCTCAACCCAAGGGAAACTATGCCTGGTACTAGAAAGCTAGCTAGCTATTGAGGGTACTAGTAAACTCATACATATTAGAAGAGAAACTAAAATTACTTTATTAAACCTATGTAATCCTTAACAACAATTTAAATATTTGTCCTTATACCTGCAGATATGTACAGTCTTCACCTCTCATCAAGAAAAGGGTTCTTTACAAAAGAAATAGACTACTGCATAAAACCACAGTTAATAAAAACGCAGAGTTGTGTAGGACAGTCCTAATGGACACATCCATAAACATGCCCAAACCTCAGGCACAAGAAACATTACAGAAAATGGAGAGAAAGGATCATAACTCAGAAGATCATGGAGTTTTCTGTGAGAATCTCTCTCCTCACATAAATTAAATAAAAGCTACACACATAAATTCTCACCAAAGTGACTACCCCAACATGAGCTGAACAAGGACAAAACCAATGGATGTGCAAAGTGTGTGTGGAAAATCCCAGAAGGCCTCCGGCTGAGACAAATAACTACAGATAACTGGGGAACACTGAGACTGGGAAAAATAGTCTTCTCTGGAGAAGAGCACAACAATAGGTTGTCCACTACCAAGTGAACAATATACATACAAGTCCTAAACACACATATACAAGCAACATAATGAAGAATAAAAAGGTTAGATTTATATGGGAGGAAAGCAAAGGGGAAAATGTAAATATATTGCACTAAATTTAAAAAATTAATAATTATATTCATTTATTCATATTTTTTATTGTGTGCTTCTGTGTGTGCCTACACATTAGTGTGTGTCTGTGGGCATGCATACCATAGAACTCTTGTGGACATCAGAGGACAACTGGAAAGAGCTGATTCTCTCCTTTAATTATGAGGGTTCTGAGTGTCAAACATGGTG
The DNA here is from genome assembly GCF_982192425.1 of Myodes glareolus. Taxonomy (NCBI): domain Eukaryota; kingdom Metazoa; phylum Chordata; class Mammalia; order Rodentia; family Cricetidae; genus Myodes; species Myodes glareolus. The sequence continues at coordinate 42,194,338 of NC_142053.1, forward strand.
GCAGCCACCTCTACACTCTAATTCATTTCATCAACTTGCATCTTCCTTTTATATATATCTTAATTATGTTTAGTGTATTGATGGAGAATACATGAACTATGATGAACATATGGAAGTCAGAGTATGTTATGGAATTAATTCTCCATCTCCACCATTATGTGGGAATCAGGAGTCAAATTCAAGTTTTGTACAGAAAGTATATTGCTGACTGTCCTATCTTGTCAGCTCAGTGTATGATTTTGATAAAACCTTAATTAAAATGTAACTGATAAAACCAAAAATATAATCTTTCATCATAGAAGTGCTTAAATGAAAAGTTAAAGGAATTTTTCAAAACAAATCATATTAGAAAATAAGCAGATGCTTATTAATTCAAAAACACCCAAATGAATAAAATTTGGTATCACACAAAATAAGACAAAAAATATAAATGTACCTTTTTTGAAAATACAAGTGTGGTGGTTTGAATTATAAATATTCTACATGTAGATTGGTTCCTATTTTTCTGAGAAATTATCACACTAATTTCCAAAGTGACTATACAAGGTTACACTCCCAAAAGCAGTGGAGTCACCTTACTAGACATCCTCTCCTGCTTAAGCTATCATTGGTGTTTTTGATCTTAGTCATTCTGACTAAGTGTGTGAGATGGTATCTCAGAGTCATTTTGGTATTTCCCTGATAGCTAAGGATTCTATCTTTTGAGCAATTCTTTAAGTACCTTTTGGCCATTTGCAATTGTTAAGAGTTCTCTATTTAGATACGTATCCTATTTCACAACTGAATTATTTGGTAATTTGATATCAAGTTTCTTAATTTCTAGACCTCTATCTAACGTGGGGTTAGTGAAGAAATGTTTCCATTCAATAGGCTGCCATTTTGCTATAGACCATGTCCATTGCATTACAGAAGGTTCTCAGTTTCATGATGTCACATTTATTAATTGTTGCCCTCAGTGTCTGTGCTACTTATGTTATATTTAGGAAGTAATCTCCTGTGCCTATGTGTTCAGGGCTACTTCCCACTTTCTCTTCAATGGGAATCGATCTACCTCAAGACCCAGTAATACCACTCTTGAGCATATACACAAAGGATGTACACTCATATCACAAGGACGTTTACTCAACTGTGTTCATAAAAGAAATATTCATAATAACCAGAACCTAGAAACAACCTAGATGCCTTTCAGTTGAAGAATGGATAAAGAAAATGTGGTACATTTTACAAAATGGAGTGTTAAAACTGAGTGATAAAAAACAGTGACATCTTGAAATTTGAAAGCAAATGGCTAGAACTAGCAAAAAAATCACCTTAGTGAGGTAACTCAGACCCAGATATACAAACGTAGTATTTATTCACTCATAAGTGGTTATTAGATAAAGCAAAGGATAACCAGCCTATTATTGTTCATGATCCCAGAGAAGTTAGGTAGAAAAGAGAACTCTAAGATAAACATACAAGGGTCCCATGGAAAGGGGGAAGAGACAAGACTTCTTGAGAAAATTGGAACGAAGGATAAGGGAAGGTGGAAGGGAAGGAGAGAGGAAAAGGAAAGGGGGGAGGAGAACATGAGGGAATCAAATGCTCAAAAGGGGCAGGACTGTGAGGGAGAGAAAGGAAAGAGATGTTTTTATTGAGGGGCCCATTAAAGGGCTAGGGAGAAACATGGCACTAGAGTAATTCCAAGGAATTAATAAAAATGACCCCAGCTAAGACTCCAAGCAACGATGGAGAGGATGCTTAAACTGGCCTTCTCCTGCAATCAGATTGATGACTACCATAATTGTCATCATAGAACCTTCAACCAGCAATTGATGGAAAAAGTTATAGGGATCCACAGTGAAGCACTGGGCAGAGCTACTGGTGGTCAGCCCAAGAGAGGGAAGAGTGATAATATGAGCAAAGGGGTCAAGACGACAATGGTGATGCCCACAGAAATGGTTGACCTGTGCTAATGAGATCTCATAGACTCTGGACTGATAGCTGGAAAACCTGCATAGGACCAAATTAGGCGTACTGAATGTGTGGGACACTTGTGAGGCTTGGTCAGTCTGTGGGGCCTCTGGCAGTGGGACCAGGACTTATCTCTAGTGCTGGAACTAGTATCTAGGAGCATATATTTTTTTAGAGGGAAACTTTGCTTAGACTAGATATAGGAGGAAGGCCTTTGTCTTGTCTCCAAGTGAAGTGTCAGACTTTGTTAACATCCTATAGCAAGCCCTACCCTCTCTGAAGAGTGGATGGTGGTGTGGAGGAAAGGTTTGAGAGGGTGGGAACAGTTATATAAAATGAGAAAATATTATATTACAAAATTCTTAAGGAGAAAAACTTTTTAAAAAGAAATATTCTTCAAAATCTCATGTAACCAAACACACCAGGCACCCACAAAGCCAGTCCATGCAGTAGAATCAAAACCCAGTGCCATTGTCCTTGACTTCTCAGTCAGCCTTCATTGACAGCCACATTCAGAGAGTCCGGTTTTATCACATGCTCCATCACTCCCAGTCCACCTGCCCTTCCTTGGTGAGCTCCCATTAGATCAGTCCCACCGTCTCAGGGAAACCTGACTGCTCTTAGGGTTGGAGAGGGAGGGGGAGGGGGAAGAGGGAGGAAAAAAGGGAGGTGGGGAGGAGGTGGAAATTTTTAATAAATAAATAAATAAATTTTAAAAAAAGCTCATGTAATTGAATACACAGTCCCCACTTGGTGTTGCTGTTTGGGAAGGGTCAGGAGATACACCCTTGACTGAGGAAGTACATCACTGGGCTTGGGTTAGAGAGTTTATTGAATAACTCAATTTGTAGTTCATTTTTCATTTCATGTCAAAGTTAATATACTTCCTGCATGTGGTTGAGACGTATTCTGCATCTTCTGGCTCTGTCCATCATAGTTTCTGATGTTGTCCACCATTCTGGACAACTAGCTTTCTAGAGCATTAAATCAAAAATAAAATTTTGCTCCAGTTGCCTTTGGTCTTGGGGTTTTAATACAGAGGCAGAAAACTAGCTAACACTGCTACATCCACAGCTGTCTCGCCAATGTAGCAGAAATGCTGACTGGATGGGCAAATATTGCCGGAAGGATCAGAATTCGCGCTTCTCGGAGTTGAGTCCTGGGCTGTCCCTTGGCAATCAGTTGTGGTGTAATGCTGCCTGAGTTGCCATTTGTACTGACTCGACCTGACTGTACTTGGTGCTATATGTTTGTCTTTTCCCTTGTCTGTGTGTTCTTTGTGATCCTTGCATATTGCTAACAGATAAGACTATTCCAGGCAGTTGCGGATACAAACAAGACTACTGAGGACATTTTTGAGTTTTGTGCCCCTATTCATTAAAGCCTTTAAAGAAATAGCCAGTTCTGGAAATAGGGAAGTCATCGTTAAAATAATTCCTTAATGATGTGGAGCAAAAGGAGTTGCTCTTATCAGGAGAAACCTTAGAAGCCTTCTGCAGGAAAACTGCTGCAGCAACACTAGATGTTTGCCTGAGAATTACGTGCAGGAGGCCTATGCGGCCTTCGTTATGGCCAGAACAAACCTAGGCTAATTACAACATCTGACCCTGAGAGTCGGGGAGGGAAGAAAGTTGAGATTTATGGTATGAAACTAGATTCAGACAAGTTGGAGATCACGTCTTTTAAATTTCCTAGCAGAAAGTTTTCCCAGGAAGATAGTGGCCTTCTCCTCTCACACCCCAAGATATTCTGAGCACAAGGTCACTTAGCCCAGCCAGCCGCCTGGTACAGACTGGGTGAAAGTCCTTGTGCCCAAGTCAAAGCATTTTCAAAGATTCTTTTTGTAAACTATTCTATGCCTTTTTTTTATGATCTGATGATGTATGCCTTTGCCAAGTTCTTTGTTTGTAATAATATAAAAACCTCACACTGAATAAGTAAAACACAGCAGCATTTTCAAAAATACATTGAGAATGGTCTGTCTGTCATTCCTCCGCCGTATCCTGAAATCTTCCGTCCTTCACCCTGATTCCCTCACGGTCTGAGTGGCTCCCCTGAGCCGGTCTGTAGCATAACGCATTATGCTAATATTGTGCATATAGTATTATTTTTCCATATTAATATAATACAGTAAAGAAACCGATACTCTTAGTTCTTTCTCCTTCTGAAATAATCCTTAATATGTCAGTACAGGAAAGCAAGTATAACATTTGTCCAAAAATGAAAGTATCATTCCATACAGACTTGCACTATGAAATACTAACGTGTCATAATAACAATTTAAGTAATGTATTAGTGCCATAAATCCAGAGGGAAGGGTTTATGGAATAAAAATATTCACAAACATATCAAGATTAATTTGTACAATGGTGGCATTTTAAGTCAATGGAAAAATTGTCTTCTTCAGTTGTTCTGGGAATTGAATATACAATTATAAAATATAAGTTACTTTATATTTTATTCAATTCATAGCTTTTCATGTGTAATAATAAGTTAAAGTTCATACGCATGTGTAAGAATAATGTATATATATGCAAAGTATATAATAAAACATAAAACTATACTGTTATTGAATTTATGTACTAACTATAGGAAATAGTTATTTCATTACATTTATTTGTGTGTTGTGTATGAGTGTGTGTGTGTATGCACATGTGCCACATTGTGTACGTGGAGGTCGGAGATTAACTGAAGGAGTCAGTTCTGTCTGTCTATTGGTTTGGCAAGCTTGGCAGCAAGTCCATTACCTGCTAATTCATATTGCTGAACTCAGAATTTCAAGCTTAAAGGAAAACAATATGCTTGCAGAACTATTCATGCTGGATATAGTAAATTCATTTTCACTTTTTCCTAAATATATTAAAAATGTTACAATTTGAAAATTCTCCATCTCATTCTATATCAAATTTTCTAAAAATTAATTTAAACATCAAAGTTCTTGAAAAGAAAACAATAAAGATAAAGGAAAACTTTAGGGAAAAGTAGTAGGAATGGAAACTACAGTGCAGTAAAGCAACAATGAAGAGCCAACAAACATTTAAAGTGTTTTGATTGGAAGAAGCACAAAATAAACTTACAATATCCAATTAATTTTGGCCTCAGACCTACTGGTCTGTCATTTGATGACCTGATATCTACATCTGTGGTGTGCGCATCAAGGCAACAACATGCAGAGAATTCTTCACTCACCCAAGTAGTAAAATAAAGTTTGACCTGTGCTTTTGATACAATCTACTCATATTAGAGTACACACATTCAATTGTTCACACGTTTGGGCACAACTGTCCACCTGTCTACCCATGGTAGGCCTTTCCCTTTGCTCCTATAGCTACATTTTCCCACACATCTCCTCAGAAGCCAGACTAAACTCTACAACTCTTCACAAACCTGTAACTCAGCAGCAGCTTGGTTCTATAATAGCATCTCCAGCAGCGTTCCTACAAGCCTCTGGTGTCTTATCAATACAGATATTCTCTATCTATCTCTATCAGTTTCCAAGATTTAGCTTCCCCAGTATCACCTAAATCTCTTGAATTCTTCTGTGATAACTCTAAGGCTTTTGCGACCATTCTGTAATCTAGATATATACATGTAAATGGTGTGGCGGGCTGCATTCTCACCCGAATTCCGGCTAGCTTACCCCCGAAATAATTACACGGAAACTGTATTCCTTTAAACACTGCCTGGCCCATTACCTCCAGCCTCTTATTGGCTAACTCTCACATATTGATTCAACCCATTTCTAATAATCTGTATCTCACCATGAGGTCGTGGCTTACCGGGAAAGATTCAGCATGTCTGACCTGTCAGTTTCATGGAGAGTGGCTCTCTGCTTCTGCTTTCTTCCTCCCAGAATTCAGTCCTGTCTTCCCCGCCTACCTATGTTCTGACCTATCAGGCCAGGCAGTTTTCTTTATTAATTAACCAATGAAAGCAACAGATAGATGGAAGACTCTCCTACATCATATACATTCATACCTATACACGAAGTGTGAGATATATAATGTGTGGTGTGATATTTATTATTTAAGATTGATAGAAAAGGCTGAGTAGTGGTGGTGCACAACTTTAATCCAAGCACTTGGGAGGCAGAGATAGGCAGATCTGTGTGAGTTTGAGAACAGTCTGGTCTACAAGAGGTAGTTACAGGACAGCTAGAGTGGTTACGCATAGAACCCTGTCTCGAAAACAAACAAACAAACAAAAGATTGATATAAAAAAATCTGTTTGCCTTTGAGAGAGTTATGAAAGATAGTAGGACTATTTGGAAAATTGCTGAAAATGAAACTACTGTATATTATGAATTTATGTTATTTTGTGAATTTTAGCATTTTAGAAAAATGGAAAGATGTTTTTCTCTTTTTTACCTAACATACTTAACACTCAGCAATAGAAATTCTAAAGTTATATTATTCAATAGTACAATTAAGTTTTGAAGGGTATTCATCCTGCAAATTTCAGCCATCAAGAGTTTCTTCCACACATTAGTAGTATATATCCCTCACCCTTATGGGTAATTATGGCTATGTCTGTATAGTACATAGGGTGTTTAAGAATTAATCAAGTATGATAGAAAGGAAGGTATAAATAAATGGACTGTAAAGCTTTTAGAAGAGGCCAAAGTATAGGCAGAGTTTGGTAGATTGTGTCATATACTAGTATTAAATATCTATTAGCTCTTAGCAACTTAAGATAAAGAGAGCAGTTTCTGTCCGTTTGATGGATGATATGGTGTTAATGATGGAAAATAGGTCATCTGATTGATTATAGAATTCATATGCAGGTGTCAACTGATGGTTCAAGCGTTTCTAAATTATTAGTTGTCTTTTGGCAGGCTTGGTGAAAAGTTAATGTTATCAAAAATTAGTTGAACACACATGAACAATATTGTAAAATCAAGAAATTAAAAAAAATGATTAAAGAATAAGAATGAGAATGTGGAAAGGGAATGACTATGTAGTAGTAATACAATCCTAAGGTTGGAAAGACTGGATTGTTTCAGTTTTATGAGGAGCTTGTAAGATTTGTCAGTAGAGAAAGTGATAGCTGCCAACACATGCATATTTGTGTCCTACAGACTCACATAGGAAAACAATCTTGGAGAGGTGGTGCATATCTCTGACCTTGGCTAACAGATGAGACAGGTGGATCCTGGTACCTTGCTAGCCAGCCAGTCTAGGCAAAATTGTAAGCTTCAGTTTTAGTGCTAAATCCTGCATCATAGAAGATTTCATTATGAATAATCTTGAATTCACATAAATACTGTAAAAATTATAAAAACGTTCTTTTTTATCTTTTGTATAGATTCAGAAAATGTTAACATTATATATAGTCAAAATATAACTTTTGAAAGCATGAAATCAACAGTCATATGGTTATATAATCTTAAATTTTTAGTCAGCTATTCCTTATTTCTTTTGTAATATTTACCTTCTCATCTAAGATGTATTAAAGATCACACATCGCTTTAAATATTTGTTTTGGGAGCAGTCTTAGTATCTTTTTTTTAGGTCTGATTATTAGCTCATTTTTCTTGTGTTTCTTTTTAAATTTTTTACATTCGTTTTACATACCAACCACAGTTCCTCCTCCCTCTCCTATTTCCATTAGACCCACTTCCCCTCACCACACCCCATCCACTCCTCAGAAATCGTGAGGCCTCCAATGGGAATTAAAAAAACTGGCATATCAAGTTGAGGCAGGCCAATCCCCTCCCCTCAGTATCAAGGCTGAGCAAGGCATCCCACCATAGGGAACAGGTTCTAAAAAGTCACTTCATGCACTAGGGACAGGTCTTGGTCCCCCTGTTAGGGGCCCCACAAACAGACCAAACCACACAGCTGTCACCCATATTCACAGGGGTCAGTTCCATTCAGGTTCCCCAGCTGCTGGTACAGACTCTGAGCTCCCACTAGTCAGTTGCCTCTGGTTTTCTTCATCATGATCTTGATCTCTCCCTTTCACATAAAATCCATCCTTCTTCTCATCAACTGGACCTCATGAGCTAGACCCAGGTTGACTGTGGTTCTCTGCATCTGCTTCCATCAGTTACTGGATGAAGGTTCTATGTTCACAATTAGGGTAGTCACCAATCTGATAACAGGAAAATGCCAGTTCAGGCACCCACTCCACTAGTGCTAGGAGTCTTTGCTGGGGTCAACATTGTGGATACCTGGGAATTTCCTGAGCACCTCTAACCCCATAATGGCTCCCTCTATAGAGATATATCCTTCAACGCTTTCCCTCTCACTCTCTTTTCCAACTAGACCACCCTGCTCCCTCATGTTCTCATCTGTATTCTCTTCCCTCTACCCCTGACCCAGGTTTCCCAGAATATCTTATCTACTTCCTCTTCCTAGGGCCATTCCTGGGTCCCTCTTAGGGTTCTCCTTGTTCCCTATCTTCTCTGGTACTGTGGACTGTAGCATGGTTATCCTTTGCTTTACATCTAATATCTGCTTATGAGTGAGTGCAAAGAGAAACTGTGGTACATTTACTCAGTGGAGTACTACTCATTTGTAAAATAGAAACAAACAAAATACCCCAATGATATCATGGAATTTGCAGACAAATGAATGGAAATAGAAAAAATATATTTATCCTGGGTGAGGTAACCCAGAACCAGAAAGATAAACCTGGTATGAACTCACTAATAAGTGTTTCTTTATTTTGAGACAGTGTTTCATTGTCCCTGGGCCTGGCTTTGAAGTTATGATTCCTTAGCTCACATTCCATGTCTACAAAAAAGAAAAGTTTCAGTGATAGTAATGTAAGCATTCCACTAGGTGACTAGTGTAGAGTAATTGAAAAATATCTTAGAAGATCACATGAGTTCTGTAATATTACTCATTCACTCAGTAAGTTCTTTCTGAGACTTTGCAAATGTGCTAGACATGTAAGTTTATTCTGGATGATGGGAAAATGTAGAATATCTACTGTTATAACTATGCCATACTTTCCTTCTTGCGTTATTCATTTCCAATTCAAAAATTCCATACTACTTTGGTGTGGGAGGTCCTTCTGTCTATATGTCACTTTTATTGGTTAATGAATAAAGAAAGGCTTTAAGCCTATAGCAGGGAGGAACAGAACTAGACAGGGAAAGCTAGGCTGAATGCTGGAAGAAAGAAGGGCAGAGTAGAAAGACACCATGGAGTCTCTGCCAGAGATAAACATATTGAAATTTTGCTCATAGGCCACGACCTCATGGTGATATACAGATTAATAAAAATGGGTTAAATTAATATGCAAGAGTTAGCCAATAAGAGCTAATGGGCCAAACAGTGATTTAATTAATACAGTATCTGTGTGACTATTTTGGGTCTAAGCTAGACAGGCAGCTGGGAACCAACAAGCGGCTCTCTCTTTCCAACATTACTTAAATATTAAACCTAAACATCCTTTGTTTCTCTCCTGTAGTAACTTCTCAATGCGTGTATTTTGACTAATACTCTCTAATGTGTGTGACATTTTCAAGGAAACAAAATAGAGGTGTAAGAATATTCTAGGAATACTGTCCTTGTCTTGATAGCAATTAGAATGTAGTTACAAATATTGAAAATAATGAATACCTGGGGGATGTCTTCAGATTTTCGTATTTGTACACGGTGCTCCTTGTTTTCAGTACAACAAGCACTTTAAATTGGTCATAAATGTCTCTCATGACTCATCCCATACAGTGTCCCCATGGGTTGACTCTCCTAAGCACATTAGGTTGTAAAATTAGAATACTAATAAATGCAAATGACATTTTTGGAATATAAAGCATTGACAACAAATAAACCAAGTACATTCACTATTATTCAGGTACCTGTCCTGAAATATTGAAAGTGATGGTTCTATCTGTAAATATTTGTCCTTTAAACGACCATGCAGTACAGCACTTAGACTAAACTACAGAGAAATAAATAAACAAACAAAACAGTATTAGATTTAAAGAATGAAAAAAGCAGGTGGCATACTTTGCTTTGAAGGCAAATTAGCATGTTACGATTCCAGCCTTGTTTAGAAATTTAACCAGTGTATACTTATAAGACACTAAGACTTGAGTGCTCTTTTGCATCACAGAATTGCCAACCTACTTGCCAAATCACTGATCCAAATGAACTTCATACTGTTAGCATAGCATTTTCCCAGAAGGTTGTTAGCTACCGAATGCTAAAATGGCCATATTACTCATGAATATGCTTACTATATTCTTTATATGTCTTTCCAATTTCCTGAAATACTGAGGCTATTCCAAGGTGAATAAAAGCATCACCTCCATATTTCACATCTTTCTCTGTCAACAAGCTTCCTTTCCAGTGTCCTTAACAATTACACTGATTGAAGATAGACATCAACAAATAAAACCCATAAATATTACTTTCACCAATACTTCTTATTAATTCTTCATGAAAATCATTACAAAAATACTAGAGTATCTCTTCTCTGCCTAGGATAAAAATGATAATGAACTCTTCCTGTAAATAATTAGTAGTGGAGTTTTCATATTTAAAGCAATGTGAATCTTTTTATTGACTTACACTTCAACATCTTTCTTTTTGTTTATATTAAGCTATGTATTTTCTCCATTCCTCTCCCTTTCTCCCTTCTCCACTTCTCCCCTTCTGACCCTCCCCATGATTCCCATGATTCAAACTTACTGAGACGATCTTGTCATTTTCTACTTCACCTTTAGACTATATCCATGTATGTCTCTCTTAGGGTCCTCTTTCTTGTCTTATGAGTGAGTACATCATATATTTGTCTTTATGAGTTGGATTGCCTCACTCAATATGGTATTTTCTAGATTCATCCTTTTGCTTGCAAATTTCAAGATATCATTTTTTTCTGCTGTGTAGTACTCCATTGTGCAAATGTACTACATCTTCTTTATCCATTCTTTGGTGGAGGGGCATTTGGGTTGTTTCTAGATTACGGCTACAACAAACAATGCTGCTATGAACATAGTTGAGCACATGTCCTTGTGGTATGATTGATCATCCTTTGGGTATATATCCAAAAGTGGTATTGATGGATCTTGAGGAAAGTTATTTCCTAATTTTCTGAGAAATTGCTGTACTGATGTCCAAAAGGGTTGTACCAATTTGCACTCCCACCAGCAATGCAAAAGTGTTCCCTTTACCCTATATCCTCTTCAGCATAAGCTGTCATCTTTGTTTTTGAACTTGGCCATTATTACAAGTGTAAGATGAAATCTCAGAGTGGTTTAGATATACATTTCTCTGATGGTTAAGGATGTTGAACATTTTCTTAAGCTTAAGAAAATTTAGATTCATCTGTTGAGAATTCTCTGTTTAGGTCTGTACCCAATTTTTAATGGATTATATGGTTTTTATTATAAATTTCTTGAGTTCTTTGTATGTTTTGAAGATCAATTAGCCTTCTGTCTTATGTGAGGTTGGTGAAGATCTTTTCCTGTTCTGTAGGCTGATGTTTTGTGTCGTTGACCATGTTCATTGATTTCAGAAGCTTCTCAGTTTCAGAAGATCCCATTTATTAATTATTGTTCTCAGTGTCTGTGCTACTGTGGTTATATTTAGGAAGTGGACTCCTGTGCCAATACGTTGAAGTTTACTTCTCACTTTCTCTTACATGTGGTTCAGTGTGGTTGGCTTTATGTTGAGGTCTTTGAGCCATTTGGACTTGAATTTTATACATGGTGATAGATATGGATCTATTTCCATTCTTCTACATGTTTATATCCAGTTATGCCAGCACCATCTATTTAATGTGTTTTCTTTTTTCCATATTATATTTTTGCTTCTTTGGCAAAAATCAGGTCTCCTTAGGTGTGTAGACTGATATCCAAGTTGTCTATTCAGTTTCATTAGTTCAAGTACCTGGCATCCCTAGCCAATTAGTGCTTTGCAACCATCAATATAGTAAGTGTGACTGGTTAAATAAAATATTTGCAGTTTGTTTTTCTTCTACCATAAGCAGTTAACAATGTGTTTTGTTCTGCAAGACAATATCTGTGTAAGTCCATCCTGTGGTCAGTGGCAATATGGACGTTGGATTCACTGAATGCCAAACAACATTAGCTTACTAATTAGGAAAAGAAAATATGACTTTAAGTTCTCAGCTGAATTCATACAGGGCAGAAGAAATTGTCAGTTTCGTATTTCTTACCATGAGACAGCCAATGGAAAATTTAAACTTCAGTTTTCACCATTGACAAATCCTGGTCCTGGGGTGTATTATTTTCATGAGGAAATATGATAGAAGATTTGATGGACGTTTCCAGAAGTCATAACTATTACTTCTCATACTATAGATCTCTTTTCTTTAGTCATAACCAGAATAAATATTCATATCAAAGAAAACCCACACATGATGAATGGTTACTAATATTGGGAGCTAGGCCAATATTCCTGATATTAATTTTGTACTGTGTCTGATATTTTTAAAGCTTTCAATAAAGATTTGCTCTCACACCTGTGAATGAGTTTGCAAATACTGTCAGTTTGTGCAATATGTGCTAGTTTCCACCTTGAGAAAAGCCCAACAGAGATACACAGAACTGATTTTAGAAAATTTATTCATATTTATACAAAATCACAATGAACTGTAAAAAAAACTGTGTTTCTTCTAGGAATGATTGGGAAAAATCTTAATTTAGCAGGTTATATTAAACATATTCACCACAGATAAAATTTCTTTTGTTTTATTAAAGATATCTAGGCAGCTCCCATGGTGTGCTTAAATAAATATGATCTTTTCCTCCCTAGTTTTCTCTTAGGTAAATGTGGGGGAAGTACTTTTATTTACAAAACTAAGATTTTCTTGCTCATTTATTTAATGCCTTATCTCAATTTATTACTAACATGATATTTTTAGAGTTCGATGATCTGCACTTCTATATGCCAGTGTTTGATACAGTTCTAATTATCTTTCAATGTCTATCTAAGTTTGAACAAGGGGCTTAGAAACATAAAAAAGATTGTGAAAATCACTGCAGACTGATGTCCCCTTTCCTTTAGAAGAGTAGAATGCAGTATTTTAAGGTCACACATGTGCTACCATGGGAGGAATCTGAAATACACTGAAAGGTTCATTTGCTCCATAACGGGAAAGGCAGAGTGATTTCAACATGCTACACACAGGCCACTTGTCATCTCATTAACTCTCTCGAGCATCTGCAAGGTGAGGAATGGAAGTGAGTTGATAGTGATCACCTATGGAAGGGACATGCAGTGTTCCCTTCTGCATTTCCTTATTCCTTAGAGATTTGAAATAGGCATTCATTGCCCAGGAAGGTAAAATCAAGACAGACTCTCTCCTACCTTCCCTTCTCATTTTGTCTCCATCTGAGCAAGGAATATGTTTCGATTTGCAGAAAAATAAGCAGGGTGCTTAAATAATGTCCTTAGGCTACACAGCAAAGAAAAATAGCATAATAGTACAGGTGTACTGCTAGTGGAAGAGGTAGGGAGGACAAGGTATTCAATGGCAGCCCAGCATTCTGTATGAAGAAAGAAAAGGCAGAAGAATTATCTTCAGCGTAGCAGACGGTCAAGTAAGAAGTAGAAAGAGCTGTGAAGGGAGGACTCAGGGTATAACGAATTGTTCTCAGTCCCATTGAACTTTGTCAGCATTGAGAGATTTTTTTTTCGAGAACATCTGGAGCACTTAAGTGGATTGAATAGAGATTCCTGCTCAGGAGTACTGAGCATAATGATGAAGAAGGCAGGTGAGAGAAGGACAGCTAAGCAAAGCTTTTGAAAGGGCCCTTTGTAGTTGGCTCTTTTTACTATGGAAAAAGTCTAGGAAAAAATAGAAAAATCTCTCATTATGTGGTTCAGAGGAAGAAAGAAACAAACTAGGGATATCACTATTGAGGAAAAAACAACTCCTGAAACATCTTATCTGAGAGTTTGCCTCTCGTTTGTACCTATAAATCCCACTCCAACTTCAGCACCCCGTACTCTTAAAAATGTGAAATGTCTTCACTCTCCACAACTATAAAATGCCTTTGTTTCTGGAAATTTATACAACCATGTGTATTAGTCAATTTTCTCATTGCTCTGACCAAATACTTAATAAAAGGTATTTAAGGGAAAAAGGGATTATTATGACTTACAGTTTGAGTGTTTCATTCCGCCACAGGGAGTAAGGCATGGCAGCAGAATTATGAAGCCCACTCATCACCTCTCATCTGCACTCGGGGTAAGAGAGAGAATAGAGTAGGCAGCCTATTAAACATCAACATCTACCCCCAGTGAATAATCTACTAAGGTCTCCATAACCATCCAAAACATAACTGTGCCACCAGATGGGGACCAAAGTTTAAATACATGAGCCAGAGGAGGACATTTCACATTCAAATTACAACACCATCACAACAATAGCAGTTTTGTTTGTTGTTGTTGAAGACTCTTCAAAGAAAAAGTTTCAGGATCTCCATCTCTATCTCCATCTATCATCAGATGAAGGTTCCCTCTGGTCCTGCCTTTCTTGCTCACGTTTTCCCTCCTTCTGCTTCTCATTTGGACCTAGGGAGTTAAGTCCAGTGTTGCAATATGTGTCTCTGTCTCTATCTCCATCCATCGGAGACCCACATTGGAGCACTGGACTGAGCCCCCAAGGTCCAAATGAGGAGCAGAAGGAGGGAGACCATGAAAAAGGAAATCAGGACCCCGAGAGTGCGTTCACCCTCTGATACAAGGGGACTTATCGAATGAGAGCTCACCAAGGCCAGCTGGACTGGGACTGAACGAGCAAGTGATCAAACCGGAGTCTCTGAATGTGACTGACACGGGGGCTGACTGAGAAGCCATTGACAATGGCACTGGGTCTTGTTTTGTCTGCATGTACTGGCTTTTTGGGGTCCTAGTCTGGTTGGATGCTCACCTTCCTAGACCTGGAGGGAGAGGGGAGGAACTTGAACTTCCCTCGGGGCAGGAAATCCTGACTGCTCTTAGGACTGGAAAGGGAGGAGGAGAGGGAGTGGGGGGAATGGGAAGGTATGGGGAGGAGGGGAGGAAGTGGAAATTTTTATAAACAAATAAATAAATTTAAAAAAAGAGAAAAGTTTCAGGATCTCATTTTGTGGTCTGTCATTGTCAGGGTAGATTAAAAATGAGGCCTCACTGAAATAAACTATGGTGACAAAGGCTTTAAACAGTCTTAGACTTTCTCATAAGCTTTTCCATTGGAGTTCAAAATGGAACATGGACCTTCTAGGAATTGCTTACTAAGATCTATAGGAGCCAAATAGGAATCTAATTTCCACATATTGGACAATGATAGCTGAATACAAGCCTAGCTGCTCTTCTGAAGGCATGGAAAAGCATTCTGCAAAGCTTTTGTGTAGTGTAAAATCTTAATTGTTAGAAATTGTTGAAAGCCATGAAAAATGGGTAGTGTTTTGAGTTGAAAAGGAAAGACAATGACAATGCAGTTTTGCCTGGACACATAGGTAATTGAAATAATTTACAAAACAAGAGTAGGGGAAGTATAGATAAGTTCTTTATATTTATTCATGTAAATAGCAATCCAATTGATCATGTGTCATTATGAAAGTACTAGTAATATTTCCCATGAACCATTCCCTCATAAGAAAACCTATATATTCTCTTTCTGCATAATTTTTCTGCCTCAATGACATCCTCTGCCCTTTGGAACCAACTTAAGTATTTACTGCTGAACCATGCAATTTAGAATTTACTCTGAGGTAATGGAAAACGCAATGTACTGTGAAGCAGGAAATTCTGGTACAGCCTCTGCCACCAACTAACTGTGGAAAATTGAATAAGCACCTAGGTTGTTCTGACCTCTGTTTGTTACTAGGGAAATGAGACATGTGGATTAGATGATTGCTGATGTCTCTTCTACCACCCAACACCCACAATTTGCAATGGTAATCTTTTAGTCTACCTTACATATGTCTAATAACCTTAGGTCTGAAAGGTGTTGTAACTTTTCCTCATTGAAAGACATAATTTGTACTAATGGCCTGAAACCTGATTGGTAAAATACAATTCAAGTGAGTAAAATTGACCATGAAATAGTAACTGGTAACAAGATAATATTAAAAGTGAACAAGAAAAACATTAAAATCACATTAGAAAACTGAATATATTGTTCCAATAGAAAGCTTACTGATGAGGAACTCCCAATTTTCATGGGTAGCACAAATTTTAATTGTTCTTAAGAAAAACCTTGAGTCAGATATTGGGGGATGAAAGCTGAAGGATCTGAGAAGCAGTAAAGCCAGCCACTAGAGAGACCTTTTACCTCTGCCAAATCTCTACCAACTCTCAGACTGCATGCTCAGACTGTATCCTCAGACTGAACTGAGCTCCTGTATCTTCCTTCCTTATATTCCTCTCTCTTCTCAGTCATATCACTCCTGTCTCCACCTCCCTAGTGCTGGGATTAAAGGCGTGTGGTCCCAAGTGCTAGGATCACCTTTGTGTGAGCTCTGCTCTTTTATACAGATTCAATCTCCTGTAGCACAGGATGACCTCAAACTAACAGAGATCTCTTTGCCTCTGTCTCCCAAATTTTGAGGTTGAAGATATGTGCCACCACTTCCTGGACTCTAGTGGCTTAGCTCTGCACTCTGATCTTCAGGCAAGCTTTATTTGTTTAAATACACAAACAAAATATCACTACATTATTGAATATAGAAAGATCTTTCTTTGGGCCTCCATTTCACAAATAATTACAGAAACTTATTATTAATCATGAAAACTTGGTTTTTATCTTAAACTTGTCTCAACTCTCTATTATAACTTAAATTAACACATTTATATTAATCTATGTTCTGTCACATGATATTACCTCACTTTTTTTCTTTCATATCCTGTTTCTTTCTGTCTGGCTCTTCTTTCTACCCTTTTACTTACAAGAGTCCTCTCTGTCCCCAAAAGTCCTGCCTATCTCTCTTGCCTAGCTATTGACTGCTCAGCTTTTTATTACATCAGTCACACCAATACACTTTTACTCACAGTGAAAATATCCTACATTTCCACATTTGACTAAATAAAACATTTTAACTCTAACACAGTAAAACTATATACAATAAGAACAATTATCACTTATTATCTGAATAAAAAGGAAGGGTTTCAAAGCTAACATAGTATAATTATATATAATAAGAACAATTATCAGGTAAGTATTACATTTACCATATCTAGTCTATCTGTATTTGGCAATTTCAGAAAAAGTACTATATTATCTATACTTTTGCAGTGAGTCCAAAGTTTTGTACCTAAATCATTTTTCTATCTATCATAACTTGTATTACTATCTTAAAAATGTCTTTTCAGACCTTAAAGCATTACTTATATATACAGCTTAAATTTTTGTGTTTTTCAACCTTGTAAGCTTTACATCTCTTTTATAAGTTTCTTTTGTAAGTTTCTATTCTGAATTTGGTAACAAGGAAAAGTATAATTATAACTATCTGGTTTTCAACTCCATCAAAGACAGAATTGACAGAAACATCTGGCTGTCTGGACATTAACCCAAGGTTCCTCTGCAAGAATGGGACATCCATCCTTGGCCTATAGGCCTAGAATATCTGACAGACATTTCTCTAAAACAGAAAGTTTTTGAAAGGCTATCCTACTTTATCTTGACAAAGTTCAGCAGTCACCTTCATTCAGGTCCTGTTTGTCCAATTTAAACAGCATATTGTCAGCAATGAAGACAAGGGAAGTTTCTTGCCCACTGGCTAATTTTGACACAATAAAAACAAACTCCATAATGAGGTTCTTTAATACCCATCATTATTTTTTGAAGTACATTGTTGCATTTAGGAAAAGATGTGTCTTACTGTCATGAAAATCATTTGGTTGTTAAAACATTTTAAATACCACATTTTGTAGGTCTCTGAATGTTGAAGACCATCTGTCTATCTAAAATATACCTGTTTGATCTTGACAGCATATATCACATGACCATAAATTTGATTGTTAGATTACTACTAACCTGTATTTCTTAATTATCCCAAATTGTTTGTAATTATAACTTTTAAGGACTAGAAATGTATATTACATTGTCAGATGAGCTGAATAGGCACAATAACTTTAATAAGAATAGAAACACATGTCCAATATAACAAAAATAAACTTAAATTTGTATCAATATACAAAAGTCCATACCAATGTAAAATATTTGATACTAGTGGTTGTTAAAAAGTAGACTTAATAATCTATCCTTTTTATCCTGTCATTTCTATACTATATCCCCCTTTTTCCCTTCAGAAAGAGATCTGTGAATCTAATCTCCTTCATTCAAAATTCTCCCTGATCATGACCAGTAACAATTTGTAACCAGTTCCACTAAATATTGACAAATATCCGTAACTCATTGAACGGCCCCAAACCACCCACCCCATCTCTTGGGAATGTGAATATTGTATTCTCTATATTTCTCCCTGTTGTCTGGGGGTGAAAACAACTTTCAGGTATCCTGAGAAAATTGGAATAATAGGTCCTGGGAGAGCTAGCTGTGTGATTTGTTGTCCAGTCTGTGTGTAATGGGAAAGGACAGTACTTAACTAAAAGCCTGGCTGGAGTAGTGTCTGAGTCTGGACCCATCTCAGCTAGCAGGTTTCAAATTGTTCTGAATGCAGAATTTTGAGGAAATTTCAAGAAAGGCATTTGGAAAGGATGGATCATCCTGGCTACTTGTCTTTAAAGGTATAATTGATAATCAAATCTAGCTGACTAATAACCAGAGAAATGGAACTTAAATCAGTAACGGTTCATTTAACATTCTTCACAATGACCAAGTAAGGGAAGAGAACCAACTAAGAATAAAATGATTTGTTATATGTAGACAGGGGTATACAACTGCATGTAGATGACCAACAATTTCAGTGAAGACCAAACACCCATGATGAAACATAAAAACGTCTCTTCATTTTTAATGTGTATTTAAGGTAAGAATATAAAGAAGAGTAGGAGGATACATAATCATTTTATGTAACTACAAAGCCAAAATACTATCTGCTCCTTTACAGAAAAGTTTTATTAACCCCTGTGCTCCATTATTTCTCTGATAATATTGGTTGAATAAATTATTGTAAAAAAGTAACATGAGGCCATATTATATATACACTATGACCAAAACTATGTGTTCTCAAAGATGTACAAAGATGGAAACAATCAAAGACATTAAATTGAATGTGTATTTATAGTGTCAGGCATTTGCAGTTTATCAGAAAACCCATCACTGGGACATTTGATAGTTAAATGGTAGTAGACATACAATGTAAATATTCCATACTATTTATAAGGCCATAATAGATATATTATATAGCAAATTAGATGGAACATAATAAGTATGTCAAATATAGAGCAAAGATAAATAGAATGATATCTATAGGAAAAACCAATTCTGTAAGAAAGGGAGAAAGCACAAATATACAACAAAGCACTTTTTACAAGAATCTTTAAACCTTAGACTATTGGAATGATTGCCTGGGGATGGTGAGATCTAGAAGTAGACAGAAACAAACAAGCAAGATGCAAGCAGCAGTGTGCCACCAGCTGACAGGTAAGAACAGCTCAAGGCTCCTCAAAAGAAATGCAACAATCCAAATAAAGTGTTCTTGAAATAGGAAAAATTCTGTTTCTAAGTACCTTTTACCCACTCTCGTCCCAATTAGATTCTCTATTACTCAGATAAGATCTGTAATATGTCCATACCAACTTTCACTCACACTTTTGGGTCCTCCGTTTTTTGTAGATACGGAGTTATTGCCTCTAAAGACTTTTAGTTAGTGTGGCAAACAGATTCAAGCACTTTATTCCATGAATAGGCTATCATAGACCATTTGAGTTTCTCAACTAACACTTTTCACATCACATAATTTTAAAACACAAGAGTTTTTCTAATCACAGTTCTAGAGACTTGGAAATTAAAGTAATATGGCCAGAAATGTTTTCATGGGAAAAATCTTTCAACTTTATCAAAACACATTTTTCTCATCTCACATGGTCAAAAGTGGGGTGAGTTCTTGCAGGCTTCTTCTCTGGAAGCACTAATCCTATTTATATGGGAATAAGCTTTATGGCCTAGTTATCTACCTAAACCTATATTTCTTCAAAACATCACATTGGAGAGGAAATTTCAAACATACAGATTAGGAGGACAAGGACAGATATAATCATACTGTAGCATAGGCTATTAATTTTATTCCAAACACTAAATTGTCAAAGAAGCTTCCCCTTTATTTTGGTTCATCATACATGTGTTTTACCTCCTATCCATCTTACATCGGACACTGAACTAGACAGACCTTAGGAATATTGTAAACATTATTTGTTACTATATGCTAAATGTTTTATATATATTGAATATTATGAGACACTCAACTGATTGTATACAGATATGTGGCTTTCCAATGCACAGAAATTATAAACAAATCAACATAAATCAATCTTAGTTTCTTTTCTAGATACAGTACTCTTGACAAACACGTGATAAAACAAATTCATGAAAACCTAACTTGATAAATCTCAATGGTCAACAGAGAATTGAAAGTTTTTTGTAGGTACTTTGATAAATTCAAAGATTTAAAGGAATTTAGTACTTAAAGAATCATATTGTAGTATTTGTGAGCTAAATTTGAAACACCTATTTTATGATGGACTGGGAGCTTGACATTATGCCAATGAATGTCATATCTATATGGATGAATATACATACTGATTACCCCTTTTTAGATGTAAAAATAGCTATTGTTCTGCTAATAGATCAATTATCTATCATTTATGCCTTCTAACTCCAAATACTTTTTAAAAAGGTTGATTCAACTGTGATTTATTATCACAGAACTCAGTGTACATGTGCATTAATGAAACTTTAAAAATACCTCTTATTTTTTTGAAGATCTTTTAAAGTGGGTGAACTCTCTGTGGGAAGAAAGGATAACATCTTTGCAGGCTACTGTTTTTTGAATATGTTCTCCTAATGTTCAGTCACATAAATTTTCTTTGGAAAACTGGAATGAAGTAGAAAACTCAAATAAGGAATGTTCTGAGCTTTATTTGGCTTATTTAGAGACATTATTTTTATTCTAATTTCTACAATTCACACAAAGTTTAAAAAAATGTCATTCCTCTTCTCTAATCCACAGCACACTGAAAAATATTGTAAGATTTTACTATTTCTCTCTCAAATTGAAATTCTGCTTATGAAACCTGGCATGCATTTTTCAAGCTCTGAGGTGAATGTACCATGACTTCTTGCTGTGTATTTGCTTGTAAACTTTTCATTTCAGAAAGGAAGCACGCTTGGGTAAAGATAATTTGCATATCTGCAAGTCAACAGGGCCTCAAAGAGATTCTACAATCAATGGAAAAATACCAAACTATAACAGAAACAGATGGGACTTTCCAAACTTCAAGAAGTCCCTTGAGCATCTGAAGATAATACATCTTCCTGTCTTTTAATTGCCAGTAGGTTTATCTCAACTTGCACAGTTTGATTTTTAAGCAGGCTGAACTGTAAAAGTATTATAATTAGCTCACTACAGTTTATAAGACAAGTTGGAAAATTAAAATTAATTTCCTAGGTACTCAGGAAATAAGAATTCAGTTAGAGGTGACTTTCAATTTTCTCACACACCCTTTGGTCACAGGAAAGTGTTAAGAAACTTTTTTGAGTTAAAGTATAACTGACAAAAATATATGAGTATTGTATATATATTTTGATATATGAACATGATCATGCTATTTAGCCAATTCATACCTCACATAGCTGCCTTTTTGTAGTGAGAACATTTAAGATATATTCCATACACAATATATATTCCAGCATATAAATAGCCGTTTTAACTACCGCTATTATCCAACGCAAGAAAAAAAAATATCTTTTTTTCTTTTTCCTCAGCTAGGACAACAAAGGAGATGATGTACTACATACATGTTATGCCTGGTGACAAGTGATCACAGAACTGGTCGAGAATGCCACTAATCCAGGGATTGTTCAAGTTAGTTTACTCATGTGCTTCAACCTGTGCATTTGTTTCTTCCCTTACTTGATACCACAACAAAGCACATAGAGCTCAGAGGACAATTTGTAAGAGGAAGCTCCCTCTTTCCATTCTAGGCAGAGAACTCAGGTTGTTAAGCATGGCAGTCACTGACTTTGCTGTTGTATTTTGTTTTGCTTATTTGGAAAGAGAAAGAAGGTCTCACGCAGTCCAGATTGCATCTAATGATGAATAAATTTATGATACTTCTGCTCACTGCAAGGATAAAAGTTATGCACCATCATGGCTGATTTCATGTAGTGCTGAATATCTAACCCAGGACTTTGTATCATGCTAGGTAGGAACTATACCAATATCTTGAAAATTAAAAAAACTTTGAACTTGATTTGAAAAGATCGTTCAGTTATTAAAAGTCCTTGCTGTTCATGTAGAGACCCTGTGTTTGGTTCCCAGTGCCCATGTCAGTTGTCTCTCAACTACCTTTAACTTCAGTTCCAAAGGATCTGATGGTCTCTTCTGACCTTTGTGGATACTTGCACACATGCATACAAATACATACACAAAAATAAAAAATAAGTAATATCTTCTTCAAAAACTAAAAACAGGCCCAAGAGATTACTCAGCATTTAAAAGCTCTGGCTTCTCTCTTGCTTGTTACATATTCCATGCCAAGCACTATATGGCAGCTCAACAAACATCAGTAACTCTACTACCAGAGTATAAGATGGCCTCTTTCCTCCTCCTTGGACTCCAGACACACACGTGTTGCACAGACTAATTCAAGATAAATGCCCATATGTATTAGATAAAAAAATTTTGAAACATTAAAAATAACCTACTACCAGCAAATTAAACCAGGAATAGTGTATAATTACTAACTACATTCTAAATATGTGTTCTTATGCCAACAGATGAGTATAGTTCTCACTTATCACCAAAGAAACGTCTCCTTCAATAGAAAAAAGCCATTAGAGAAAACCGCAACTGATCAAAATGCAGAAAACAAGTAACCAATCATAAGGTTTCCAGCTCCAACAGATACACCTGCAGTGTATCTCCTGAAACTAAGGATCATCAATCATAGCAGAAGATTGGGGAGAAAGACTGTCAGCCATAGGAAGGAAACAATGTACTCACATTGTTTCTCCTAGAAATGGCAGGGAAGCTTCACCCAGCATATGGCAACAGTATGGTTCCATAAACAAGAGCTGAAGAAGTAAACCACAAAGGGACAAGCTAACATGGAAGGGGAGACATCTCACTAGTCCCAACCCAGAATAAATAAGTACAGTAAAGTAAACAATGCTAAAGTGTGAGGAATTGTCTTCCCAGGATATACTTCCCAACTGAGTTGTGAGCCCAGAAATCATATTCATACAATTAAAACTAAGTGAACCAAGAAGGCTATGATTATATATTTAAGCGTGCAAGCGCATGCGCGCGCACACACACACACACAGACACACACATATACATGCACACACCTTTTAAGAAAACATAAAATAATATGTTCTCATATAATTTTTACAATCATCCTTAGCATTGTTTATTACTCAGTCCTTCTGCTCCCTTGGTATCGCCCTGCACATCTTTCTACAGAGAATATCCACTATTTCTTCTTTCATACCAATTCTATCCTGTCAGTACTCTCTCTAGCCATCCTCTCCTTCTCCATGGTCTCCCTTTATTTCCTGGCTTCTGTGGTTACTTGCGATTGTACACTTACATCTGAAGACTTGGAGGTAGAAACTACAAAAAAAGACAGAAGCTATGATATTTGGCTACCTAGTTTGTATCATTTTACTCTATATAATTCCAAGATCCTTCTACTTACATGCAAATTTCATATTTTTTACATCTGAATAATATTCTGCAGTGCATATGCACTGTTTTCATTATCCATTCATTAGTTGGAGGACATTAGGTTGCTTCCATTTCCTAGTTATTACCAATAAAGCAGCAAAGAACGTGGTTTAGAAAGTATCTGTGTAGGAGTAGGATGTCAAGTCCTTTGGGCATATGCCAAGCTTTTAGAGAATTCTCCACAATAAATTACAGAATGGCTGCACTATTTTGCAATTCCATCAACGGAGAATGAGAACTTCCCTTTTTCCATATCCTTGCCAGCATTTGCTCTCAGTTTTGTTTTTCTTAGCCAATCTGACAGAAATAAGGTGAAATTTCATAGTTTTAATTTTTGTTTTTCCATAATTGATAAGGATATTGAACACTTTAAAGACATTTCTTTGTCATTTTCATTTCTTCTTTTGAGAACTCTCTTTTTAATCGGTGTGGCAAGATATGCCCAAGGGTATAATAGTGGCATGTATATATTGAGGGTACCAAAAACTGTCTAAGAAAACTTAAAGCCCACTCAACAGGAATGCGTTTATATGTGGTATTATAGATTTTGGAAACCACTAAGTGGTTGATGAGGTTATGGATCCTAGAATAAAACCAATCTACTACTCACATTTTCTTAAATCAGTATAATTTCAAATTTTATTCTAAATACCTGTATGTATCCACAGATAAGTATAGGTCTCATCCTTCATCACAAAAGCTTCTTTTATTTCAGCATAGACTACTGCAAAAATCTTCAACTTCTCAAAATGCAGAGAACATCTGAGTTTGGTGTGCCCAACACCAAGTAACAAAACTACAACACAACCCAAACCACCAAGGCCAGAAAACATCATAGAAGAGTGATGTGGAAAGATTTCAAGAACCAGATAATCAGAACATCTCCAGCAATATAGTGTCTTCTATATATGAAAGGGACCTGTAGGCATGAAATCTTAATAGTATGGCTGCCTAAATAAAACCAACCCAATGACAAGACAACAGCAGTTGACATGCGACATGGGTGGAGGAAATCTCATAAGGCCCTACAGGTAATTAATGGTTGCTGATAGAGGAAGAATAATTTCTCTTCAGAAATGAGCTCTCTAATTTGCTATTCAATCCCTAAACCAATACACATATGAGAAACACTGATGAGATTCAGCACACAGTTATATATAGATATGCATAAATATTATATATAATAACTTGAAAAACCAGGTCACAACTCTGAGTGGAGTGGAGAGATACAAGAGGAGTTGGAACAGGAGAATTGGGTAGAAGTAATGCAAATGCAGTACTCACATAAGTAACAATTAAAAATATATAATAAAGAAAAATTGAACATTTTGATAACTGGTGTATGTGATTGCTAATTAGAAGAGCTTAATGCATCTCCTGTTTATTGATCCAAAGAATAAAAGGTTGACTACTGCAGAACACGTCATCAGTGAATGCCAGCATATGGCCAATAAAGAAGTACAAAAAACTCCTAAAACTGTAAGAAAGACTTGTATTGGGCCACTGAGTTACTTAAGCAGTGACTGGAGGACTCAGAAACAATGTAACCACAAATGCAAAAATGCTATATGACTCTATGTCAAGAATCATGCATTGAACACCTACTAATTCAGAAAAAAGATTGTTTTAAAATACAGAAAGTGACAAAACTTTTTGCCACTTCTGTGTCACATGTTAAGAAAGGGAAAAGTACAAGCTATATAAAACTAAAAGAATAACTATAAGAAGAGGGAAAATATGGAATGTAATATTGAGACTAAAAAATTGTGACTGAAATCTGTTGTTCTTCAAAGTGGTGATAAACATATATTACATTAGTAAAACCCTAATCATGATACTATATTGATCAGTCATATAGAAAAGACTGAAATTATTCCCCCCTTATCAGTGCCAGTGACTGTTTCCTAGACTTTGTTTAAGATACACATATCCCTGAATATTCCCTGAGACTTATCTTCACTTGAACCTGCTCTTTCTTGAAAATATTTATTTCCTTATCTTGAACTTGCTAACCACAATTATTCATTCTACCAACAATTTCATTCTAATAGCATTACTCTTTTATTTTATTGATAACAAACATTCCTTAATGTCTCTACTTTCTGCAAATATATTAACCTTCCTGACACCCACTGTCTTCCCTCTACAAACTAGTTTAACTTTCCAATATCATTAAGTGAATTCATTTAGTTTTCTACTTTATGTGTATTTAATAATCCTTTTGGCCTCTGCACCCTTCTCTCCACAACTAGACCATGCTGTTAATTATATTAAACTAATACATCCATTAGTATCTCATCAATTTTCTCAATACTCTTGGATTCTTATAAAAAAAATCTCTGGACAAACACTAACATTTGCTGCTCTGTATTTATACCTGATTGAGGAATATTAGAGAAAATAAGGCAATACTGTTGTTTCCAGAATCATGAAGAAAGTATGGACTATTCATAATTTAATGTACACTTTTCCAACCAACTTTTTGATTATGAAATCTCCAAGTTCAGTGTTTCATCCCAAACCCTCATTTTACTTGACCTATTAGAATCCCTTAGACATGTTTAGCATGCTATGTTTCTCCAAACAATTACCTCAGAATCTGCTGTGATGACTCCTTCCTTTACTGATCACAACTTCTCATTCTTCTTTATTAATATTTATTAATTTTTAGAGGCAAATTCTCCTGGAACAGGCTGGCCTCACATTTGTGTTGCATCCAAAGATGACCTTAAGCATTTGAACCACCTTTCATCCCCTTGCTAGGGTTGGGATTTCGTTACAAATTTACGCCATTGACCTCAATTATATGTAGTGCTAGGGATTGAAGGCAGGTTTTTGTGCATGCTAAGCAAGCACTCTGTTGATGGTGCTATAACCCTAGCTTCCTTTTCTTTAATAATCACCAGTGTCATTTTTCTTTGATGTCTTTCTCCTCCAGACTCTTAAAGGCAAAGAGCTAAGGTTCATTCTTTCTTTCCTTTTCAATAACAAAACACTACTTACTGAAGTGTACTTCTCAGTTCTACAACTATAAATAACAGCTGTAAGTTTATAGCCTTCATTCACATTTATATTTCTAGTCTGACTTCACTAAATGTCAATATGCATATCTTAATTTGATGTTTACTTTTATTTGACAATTGACTATATCTGCCTCACATTTAACTTGATACCAACTGTTTGTCAGCTACTTATTGCACAGGTTTAACACACAGCAAATTCACTTTTCCAACTGCTTTCAACAAAATTTCTAAGTGTCATCCTTGGTTATCAGGTTTGTGTGTGTGTGTGTGTGTGTGTGTGTGTGTGTGTGTGGACCACATCTTATTGTTTAGTGAATTCTGACAATTTTTTTATCTTTTCATTTTTTTCAATTATTAGTTTATATTAAAAATTCCATTTATTTCCTTACTTCCTTTATATTCTTTTGAAAATGGTATTATCAGTATATCTTCATTGTATATAATAATGCACTTTGTTATGACTGTTTCACACATGTATATCTTGTTATTATCATTAAATAATCATTCCTACCAACTACTTCTCATTATTTCTCTGATCATCATTGTATAAACCATCAGAACTCTTGTCGTAGTTCAACTTCTTCAGATACAATTTAGGCGTTTTCCTCATAATATATTTGTTTAATAATGGACATCTAATGGTACTTCTACAACACATGTGAGATCATATTGCTCATATGTTGAAATAACATCTATGATTTTTGTCTTCTTCACAGAAATTGAAAAGTTCTGTCATTTGATATGTATGCATCTATCTCTGTTCTAGCTCTACTCCAACCATTCTGGCTGCTGTCTGGAATTTGAATATGACAAGCAGAGTTTCCTCTTAGAACTCACTTTAATCTGTCTGTAGTGATGTGATTTGTGTCCTTTCATTCCCTGCTATCCACTGAAACAAAATATTCAGCATAGCCTTCTCATTTTTAAAATTTGTTATTAAAATGGCACATATTAGACACTTGTTCTAGGTTTATTCTTTACCTTTGATTTGCATTTAATGTAACAGTTATGTTCCTCAACTATTATCGTTCAGATTATTGCACTTATTATTTTTATATTATGTGTCCATATATGCCTGACGATTTTGCAAGCATGTGCTTGCAGCTGACCAGAAGAGGATGTCCTGATGTAGGAGTTAGGAACCAAAATAAGCTCCTCTAGCATAACAGCACTCAGTCAAGTCCTCTTGTATTTACACCTAAGTAAGACTGTATGTCCCAATATGCCAGCTGTTTTGTTAATGACTTTGTTTCGTGTCCAGAACAGCACCTATTCCAGTTTCCTCATTATTTGTCATTATCAAAACCATCTTCTAATTCTAATACTTTCTATTAGAAATATTATATTCCTCTTCTATTATATGTACTTCCTCTTATGTGTACTTTCTCACCATTTTTGACTGTTTGAATCAATGTAAATTGCCACACAATCCTATCATCCTACGTAACAGCCATTTGACATCTCTCTGTATTTGTGAATTTCTTCTCTTGATATCTATAGAATCAGTGTTACATTTTCTTATTATGCCTGTTCTGATCTATCCCATCCAGTTTGTTCAGAACATTTTCTTCTGCACATTATTTTAAAAGTACCTTCATATGTTTATTATGCTTAATTTTACATTTCTCATTTCCTTTAAAATTTTACAAAGTCAATCTTACCTAGTCCTATGGTTCTAGTCACCATCAATAGTCAGGTACTTTCTACAGTTTAATTCTCTAGAATCTATAACACATTCTTTTTTAACTAACATTTACTAAATATCATAATATATGCTTTAGACAAGCTCATCCTACTTGGAACAACTAAACATTCAGAAATTTTATCTCAAGTGACCAGTTTCTGTCATACCAGTGTACATAAAAATGCCTAAATAACAGAATAGTTATCATTAGTTTTGCTCTTAGATAGAGAAAACGGTCTACTCACATAGCTCTTTACTTCATTCTTCATTGAAGAATTCATTTTATCCTCTTCAATTATAAAGCATGAGAACTCCAAGTATTATCATATGTATAGAATTGATCATATGACTCAGGTAGCTATATATACTTTTATGTGGTCCTCTAAGAAAGATATCCACACTTACTCTTAGGTGGCGGTTTCACATAGACTGTATACTACTGTCAGAAACCAGCACCCATACCAACATCTCTTAAGTGACATCTTGTTATTTGCAAGATTTGCTCTCTAAAAAGTTTATTTAATAAAAAAGTCCAAAAATACAGAAAAAATTGAAGAATGTGAGATCCAGAAAGGTATCATTTGAAATGGTTAATCACCTAATACTAGGTTTCTATACTCAAAGAACACACTGATTTTCCGAAACAGATAAAAGAAAGAAACTCTCAGCTGTCTAAACTATATATCAAGGATAATGAGACAACATTATTGCACTTGGAGTTGAAGATCAAATTCTGGTCTTGATGCCTTCTACTATAACTATAGAGTTATAGCAACTCACTCTTGTTAGACTATACAGAAATATACTTTAAAGTTCAAATACTACATGTTTTCCTTTCATTTTAATTTATTTTACATTATGTGTATGAATACTTTGTATGCAATGCACATCTGTACACCATGTACATGTCTACAGAAGTTAAGAGAAGGTATCAGAACCTTTGTAATCTGATTTACAGATGTCTGTCTCCATCTCTACTCATTGATTTTAGTTTGAAGTCAATTTTGTTGGAAATTAGAATAGCCACACCCACTTGTTTCTTAGGTTCCTTTGCTTGAAAAACCTTTTCCCAACCCTTTACACTGAGTAGATGTGTGTCTTTGTGGTTGAGGTGTGTTTCTTGTAAATAGCAGAATGTTGGATCCTGTTTTCATATCCAATCTCTTAGTCTGTACCTTTTTATAGGTGAGTTGAGTCCATTAATCTTAAGTATATTAATGTCCAGTGGTTGTTGATTCCGGTTATTTTTTTATTTATTTTTTTGTGTAGTAGAGTTTGTGTTTCCCTTCTTTAAGTTGTGCTTTTGAAGGGTCACTAGATGTCTGAGGTATTGTAGGCAGTCTTGGCAATGTTAGATTCCTTGGGTTGTGATTTTCCTTCTGTTACTTTCTGGAAGGCTGGATTTGTGGTTACATATTGTTTAAATTTGTTTTTATCCTGGAATATTTTGTTTTTTCCATTGATAGTGAACGAAAGCTTGGCTAGGTAAGGTAGTCTGGGCTTGCATCCATGGTCTCTTAGTTTCTGCAGTACCTCTATCCAGGACCTTCTGACTTTCATGGTTTCCATAGAGAAGTCTGGTATAAGTCTGATAGGTTTACCTTTATAAGTTACTTGACCTTTTTCCTTTGCAGCTCTTAATATTCTTTCTTTAATCTGACTGTTTTGTGTTTTGATTATTATATGGCAAGGTTTTTTTTTTGATCCAGTCTATTCGGTGTTCTATATGCTTCTTCAACCTTCGTAGGAATATCGTTCTTTAGGTTGGGAAAGTTTTCTTCTATAATTTTGCTGAATGTATTTTCTGGGCCTTTGATCCACAATTCTTTTCCTTCTTCTACTCCTATTATTCTTAGGTTTGTTCTTTTTATTGTGTCCCAGATTTCTTGAATGTTTTGTGATGAGAATTTGTTGGATTTGCTGTTTTCTTTGATCAGAGCATTTATTTTCTCTATGGTGTCTTCAGAATCTGAGGTTCATTCTTTTATCTCTTGTATTCTATTGGTTATGCTTGATTCTGTAGTCTCTGTTCATTTACCTAGATTTTCCATATCTAGACGGCCCTTGGTTTGTGTTTTCTTCATTGCCTCCATTTCAGTTTTCAATTCTTGAACTGCTTCCATTACCTGCTTGATTCTTTTTTCTTGGTTTCCCAGGGTATCATTTATAGATTTACTCATTTCTTTAAACTTTTGTTATACTTCTCACCCATTTCTTTACTCATTTCTTCAAACTTTTTGTTATACTTCTCATCCATTTCTTTAAGGGAGTTATTCATATCCTATTTAAGGGACTCTATTGCTTTCATAATTGCACTTTTTTCCACTTCTTCTGGATTAGGGTGTTCAAGTCCTTCTGTTGTAGGGTTGCTGGGATCTGGTGTTTTCATGTTGTTTTTTAGATTGTTGGAGGAATTCTTGCCTTGACTCCTGCCGATCTCTTCTTTCAAATGCTCTCTAATGGATCTTCTGGTATAGGGTCAGGTTCCCTTGTTGGCCAGGGACCTCACCGACCAAAGGCTTACCTTTCTGCAGGCAGGTTATTGAAACACAGGAACTCCCTCCTGCTGGGTTGCACTTACCACCCAGTCCCAGCACCCAATCAGGCTGAGCTGGGTGATTTTATGGCCCCGAGGAAGGGAGAAATAAGGGAAGGGGTTCCTGGGTGAAGGCTGGGATGGAATAGGAGGGAAGAAGGCTTATCAGGGTGGAGCAGCCCCTGCAGAATGACCAGGGAGTAAAGGGGTTTGGGGAATGTCAGAGCTCCTCCTTGCTGGGCTTCTGTCGTGGGTCAGGAGCAAACTCACCCCTCTGATGGATCTTCTGCTACAGGATCATTAATTCCCTGTGTTATGTTATTTGTGCTGTTCAGAAAAGACAGAATAAAGCCTTCTGTGAGGAACAGACACACACAGTCACAGGTAGACAAACATACATGATACACAGAAGACAGAGTCACACAAACACGGGGATGGGCAGATTCACAAGTACAGATCCACAGATGACAGGAGACACAGGAAGCTGAGGATAAATCTTCATAGACAGTGGACAGAAGATGCAAAATGTAGGGAATTCAAATATGAATAGAAAGAGGACATGTTGGAGCCTGAAGTTCAATCACCGAGTAGGAGTCACCCCAAGACACCACTCTCACACCACAGTTGATGTAAAAGCAAGAGGATTTGATTAATTCTGTCATGTCAGGATCCTTCAGCATTGGAGAAGCAAAATAGACCTCGAATAGCTGGTACAGGTTATGTTTATAGAAAGAGAAGGGGAAATAAGGAGGGGGGAACCCGCTGATTATTTTTCAACTATTATGATTGACTTATTCAAAGGGCTACTCTACTGAGCCAGGGCGGGAGAGCAGTTGCCAGATCAGGAGGGATAAGGGAGAACATCTGTGGGTTACTTTGACTCCTTCCCAGGAACTAAGTCAAACCATCAGGAACTGAGTCAAAACCTAAGGGTTATTTTGCCCCTATTCCAGTAACTGAGTTCTATTTGGAGAACATTCATAAGGACTCAGGGAGATGGAAATTTCCCAACATTTCAGTACATGCATGTATAGTTGTTAGGTCCTCAGTTCCCAGGGGAGGGGGGAGCACTACTGCTGAGAGGCCTCAGAAATGGCCTCAGAGTTGTCAGAAATGGCTTCAGAGTTATCTGAGAGTCTTACAGACAGAAGACACAGGAAGTAGGGAATTCAAATCTGAATTTACTCTTGGTGAAATGAGCACAAGGGGGAATGCTTTCATTTCTTTTCTTATTGCGACACTGATGTATCATTGGTAACTTGGACCTAATCACTAATATTTGTTATGCACGAATCCAGCCTCTCATGTTAGAAGCTCTGTTTCCTAGGTCCTCTAACCACTCCTTTCTATAATGGAGCAAAGACTCCATTGACTTCTCTTCTATTCTAAAGTTTTGTGATGACGTGCCTCCACCTGACACATAGTCAATGTGCTGGGTATTGAGTGGACTCCAAGTGGAAGCATTTCATTTGTGAGAAAACTCTTTTTTATGTCTTTGATTATCCACCCCCTGTGTTTTTATCATGTTCTACTTTTGGAAATTCATGGTTATTTTGTCTCTCTAATTCTCATATTTTGATCTCTTCCTACATTTTGTACTGTATCATGAAAACTTGATATAAATGTATCCTCTAGTGAATTGAAATAAAGCAAAACAAACAAACAAACAAATCCTTCTTCTCTTGTAGTTTGAATTTTGCAGAACAAGTTCTTGTTTTTAGAATGATCATTTTTGTTTCTAGGATAAGCAAGTATTTCATGGAAATAGTACATCTATGTGTCTCACTAAGAACACTGATCTCTAAGTTATTCATGTTTCATTTCTATTTCTTCCAAGTTCCTTGTTTCTGTGTTTATCTCTTTTGTTAAAGGCTTTTGTACAGTGCATCACTATGCTTAATAATTTATTTGTATTTCAAAGTGCCAATTCTCCCCCCCCGTGTGTGTGTGTGTGTGTGTGTGTGTGTGTGTGTGTGTGTGTGTGTATGTGTTGGGGCAGTTATTGACTGGAGGATCTTACTTAGACATTTCTAAGGAAGAATCTTAAATTTAGTATCTATAGGTTTTTTTTTCCTTAGCCAATCAAGTTCCCCTGTTGGGAATTTTCCAATTCTCTGTCCTAGGGATACATGTCTACCTACTAGCATTAAAGCTGATAGGTAAGGTGACTTTCTTTTTGATAAATTTTATATTTATTTATTTATTAGAAATTTTTACCTCCTGCCCTCCTCCCATTTCCCTCCCACTCCCCCTACTCCCTCTCTCCCTCCCTCTCCACTCCTAAGAGCAGTCAAGGTTTCGTGCTCTGTGGGAAGTCCAAGGTCCTTCCCCCTCTATCCAGGTCTAGGAAGGTGAGCATCCAAACAGACTAGTCTCCCACAAAGCTGGTCCATAGAGTAGAATCAAAATTCAGTGCCATTGTCCTTGGCTTCTTAGTCAGCCCTCATTGTCAGTCACATTTAGAGAGTCCGGTTTGATCACATGCTGCATCAGTCCCAATCCAGCTGGCCTTGGTGAGCTCCCATTAGATCAGCCCCATTGTCTCAGTGGGTGGATGCACCCCTTGTGGTCCTGACTTTCTTGCTCATGTTCTCTGTCCTTCTGCTCTTCATTTGGACCTTGGGAACTCAGTCCAGTGCTCCAATGTGGGTTTCTGTCTCTATCTCCATCTATCGCCAGATGAAGGTTCTATGGTGATATGCAAGATATTCATAAGTGTGGCTATAGGATAAAGTTAGTACAGGCACCCACTCCTCTGCTGCCCATGGAACTAGTTGGGGAAATCGCCTTGGCCACCTGGGAACCCCTCTAGAACCAAGACTCTAGCCAACCCTAAAATGGCTCCCTTGGTTAGGGTACCTTCTTCCCTGCTCCCATATCCACCCTTCCTTCATCTCAATTATCCCATTCTCACAAGCTCTCCCCAGTTCTCCCCTTCTCCCTTCGCTCTCCTCATCTCCGCTTCACCCCAATCTCCCCCACCTCCCTGCTCCCAACTTTTGCCTGACTATCTTGTCAACTATCAATATCCAGGAGGATAAATATATGTTTTTCTTTGGATTCACCTTCTTATTTAGCTTCGCTAGGATCACGAATTATAGGCTCAATGTGCTCTGTTTATGGCTAGAATCTGCTAATGAGTGAGTACATACCGTGTTCCTCTTTTTGGGTCTGGCTTACCTCACTCAGGATAGTGTTTTCTATTTCCATCCATTCACATGCAAAGTTCAAGATATCATTGTTTTTTACCGCTGAGTAGAACTCTAAAGTCTATATGTGCCACAGCTTCCTTATCCATTCTTCTATTGAGGGGCACCTAGGTTGTTTCCAGGTTCTGGCTATTACAAATAGTGCTGCTATGAACATAGTTGAACAAATGCTTTTGTAGTATGATTGGGCATCTCTTGGGTATATTCCCAAGAGTGGAATTGCTGGATCTTGAGGTAGGTTGGCTCCCTGTTTCCTGAGAAACCTCCACACTGATTTGCAAAGTGGTTGCACAAGTTTGCATTCCCACCAGCAATGAATGAATGTGCCCCTTACTCCACAACCTCTCCAGCACAGGCTATCATTGGTGTTTTTGATTTTAGCCATTCTGACAAGTGTAAGATGGTATCTCAAAGTTGTTTTGATTTGCATTTCCCTGATTGCTAAGGAGGTTGAGCATGACCTTAAGTGTCTTTTGGCCATGAGATTTTTCTGTTCAGTTCAGTACCCCATTTTTTAATTGGGTTAATTAGAGTTTTCATCTCTAGTTTCTGGAGTTCTTTATATATTTTGGAGATCAGACCTTTGTCTAATGTGGGATTGGTGAAGATCTTCTCCCATTCAATAGGTTGCCTTTTTATCTTAATGACTGTGTTCTTTGCTTTACAGAAGCTTCTCAGTTTCAGGAGGTCCCATTTATTCATTGTTGCTCTTATTGTCTGTGCTACTGGGGTTATACATAGGAATTGGTCTCCTGTGCCCATGTGATACAGACTACTTCCCACTTTCTCTTCTATCATGTTCAGCGTGGTCAGATTTATATTGAGGTCTTTAATCCATTTGGACTTGAGTTTTGTGCATGTTGAAATCCAGTTATGCCAGCACATTTGTTAAAGATGCTTTCTTTCTTCCATTGTATAATTTTAGCTCCTTTGTCAAAAATCAGGTGTTCATAGGTTTGTGGGTTAATATCCGGGTCTTGGATACGATTCCAATGGTCAACATCTCTGTTTTTATGCCAATACCAGGCTGTTTTCATTACTGTAGCTCTGTAATAGAGTTTGGAGTCAGGGATGGTAATGCCTCCAGAAGTACTTTTATTGTATAGGATTGTGTTTGCTATCCTGTTTTTTGTTTTTGTTTTTGTTTTTCCATATAAAGTTGATTATTGTTCTCTCAAGGTCTGTGAAGAATTTTGTTGGGATTTTATGGGGATTGCATTGAATTTATAGATTGCTTTTGGTAGAATTGGCATTTCTACTATGTTGATCCTCCCAATCCAAGAGCATGGGTGATCCTTCCATTTTCTGGTATCTTCTTCAATTTCTTTCTCCAAAATCTTAAAGTTCTTGTCAAATAGAACTTTCACTTCCTTGGTTAGAGTTACTGCAAGATATTTTATGTTATTTGTGGCTATCATGAATGGTGATACTTCTCTGATTTCCCTCTCTACTTCTTTATCCTTTGTGTATAGGAGAGCAACTGAATTTTTGGAGTTGATCTTGTATCCTGCCACATCACTGAAAGTATTTATCAGCTGTAGGAGTTCTTTGGTAGAGTTTTTGGGGTCACTAATGTACACTATCATATCATCTGCAAATAATGAAAGTTTGACTTCTTCCTTTCCAATTTGAATCCCCTTGATCTCCTTATGTTGTCTTATTGCTATTGCTAGAACTTCAAGATCTATGTTGAAGAGATATGGTGAGAGAGGACAGTCTTATCTTATTCCTGATTTTAGTGGAATGACTTTGAGTTTCTCTCCATTTAATTTGATATTACCTGTTGGCTTGCTATATATTGCTGTTTTTATATTTAGGTATGATCCTTGTATCCTTAACCTCTCCAAAACATTTATCATAAAAGGGTATTGAATTTTGTCAAATGCTTTTTCATCATCTAATGAAATGATCATATGGTTTTTTTCTTTCAATTTATTTATATAATGAGTTACATTAATGGATTTTCTTATGTTGAACCAACCCTGCATCTCTTGGATGAAGCCTACTTGATCATAATGAATAATTTTTTTAATGTGTTCTTGGATTCTGTTTGACAGAATTTTATTGAGAATTTTTGCATCGATGTTCATGAGTGAGATTGATCAGTAATTCTCTTTCTTGGTTTGGTCTTTGTGTGGTTTTGGTATCAAGGTGAATGTAGCTTCATAAAAAGAGTTTGGCAATGAGTCTTCTGATTCTATTACGTGAAACACGTTAAGGAGTATAGGTATCAGCTCTACTTGAAAGTTCTGGTAAAATTCTGCATTATAACCATCAGGTCCTGGGCTGTTTTTTGTTGGAAGGATTTTTATGAGACCTTCTATTTCCTCATGACTTATAGGTCTGTTTATATTGTTCACCTGGTCTTGATTTAATTTTGGTAAATGGTACATATCTAAAAACAAGTCCATTTCTTTTACGATTTCCAACTTTGTGTCATATAAGCTTTTTAGTAAGACCTAATGATTCCCCGAATTTCCTCAGTGTCTGTTGTTATGTCCCCCTTTTCATTTCTGATCTTGTTAATTTGCATGTGCTCTTTCTGCCTTTTGATTAGTTTGGATAAAGGTTTGTCAGTCTTGTTCACTTTCTTAAAGAACTAGCTCTTTGTTCCATTGATTCTTTGGATTATTTCCTGTGTTTCTATTTTGTTGATTTCAGCCCTCAGTTTAATTATTTCCAGTCTTCTACTCCTCCTGGGTGAGTCTGTTTCCTTTTTTTCTAGAGCTTTCAGCTGTGCTGTTAAGTCTCCAATGTGAATTTTCTAGTTTTTTTTTAATGTGGGCACTTAGAGCTATGAACTTTCCTCTTAGCACTGCTTTCATAGTTTCCCATAGGTTTGGGTACATTGTGTTTTTATTTTCATTGATTCTAGGAAGATTTTAATTTCTTTCTTTATTTCTTCCCTGACCCAGGGGTGGTTCAGTAGTTAACTGTTCAGCTTCCATGAGTTTGTAGGCTTTCTGGGGGTAGAATTATTATTAAATTCTAACTTTACTCCATGGTGATCTGATAAGACAGAGGTGAGTACTAATATGTTTTTTGTATCTGTGGAAGTTTGCTATGCTACTGAGTATGTGGTCAATTTTCTTGAAGGTTCCACAAGATGCTGAGAAGAAGGTGTATTCTTTTCTATTTCTATATATGGAATGTTCTATAGATGTCTGTTAAGTCCATTTAATTAATTACCTCCGTTTGTTCTCATATTTCTCTGTTAGGTTCCTGTCTGTTTGACCTGTCCATTGGTGAGAGAGGAGTGTTGAAGTCTCCTACTATTAGTGTGTCAGATTTGATGTATGCCTTGAGTTCTAGTAATGTTTCTTTTACATGTATGAGTGCTTTTATATTAGGGGCATAGATATTCAGGATTGAGACTTCATTCTGATGAAATGTTCCTCTTATGAGTATAAAGTGTCCATCTCCATCTCTTCTGATTGATTTTAGTTTGAAATCAATTTTGTTAGATATTAGTATAGCTACACCTGCTTGTTTCTTTAGTCCATTTGATTAGAAAACCTTTTCCCAACCCTTTACTCTGAGGTAGTGTCTGTCTTTGAGGTTGAGATTTGTTTCTTGTAAAGAGCAGACTGTTGGATCCTGTTTTGATATCCATTCTATTAACCTGTGCCTTTTTATAGGTGAATTGAGTCCATTGATATTAAGCAATATTACTGACCAGTGATTATTACCTCCATTTTTTTTGTGTGTAGCAGAGTTTGTGTGTTTCCCTTCGTTGAGTTGTGCTGGTGGAGGGTTGTTAGATGTCTGAGTTATTGTGGGGGATTTTGGGTTCGTCGTACTGTGATTTTTCTTCTATTACTTTCTGTAAGGCTGCATTTGTGGCTATGTGTTGTTTAAATATGTTTTTATCCGGGAATATCTTGCTTTCTCCATTGATGATGAAAGAAATCTTTGCTTGGTATAGTAGTCTGGGATTGCATCCATGGTCTCTTTGTGTCTGCAGCACATCTATCCAAAACCTTCTGGCTTTTCTTGTTTCCATAGTGAAGTCAGGTGTAATTTTGATAGGTTTGCCTTCATAAGTTACTTGACTTTTTCCTTTGCAGCTTTCAATATTCTTTCTTTATTCTATATATTTTGTGTTTTGATTGTCATATGGTGAGGGTATTTTTTTTTAGCCAGTCTATTCGGTGTTCTGTATGCTTCTTGTACCTTCATAGGAATATCTTCCTTTAGGTTGGGAAAGTTTTCTTCTATAATTTTGTTGAAATTATTTTCTGGGCCTTTGATCTGTAATTCTTCTCCTTCTACCCCTATTATTTTTAGGTTTGATCTTTTTATGGTGCCCCAGATTTCCTGGATGTTTTGTGATGAGAATTTGTTGGATTTGCTGTTTTTTTGATCAGTCCATTTATTTCCCCTATAGTGTCTTCAGCATCTGAGATTCTTTCTTCTATGTCTTGTATTCTGTTGATTATTCTTGTCTTTGTAGTTTTTGTTCATTTACCCATATTTTCCATATCCTGCCATCTCTCAGTTTGTGTTTTCTTCATTGCCTCCATTTCAGTTTTCAAGTCTTGGACTGTTTCCCTTACGAGTTTGATTGCTTTTTCTTGGTTTTTTTTTTTTTTTTTTGGTATCTTTGAGGGATTTATTCATTTCTTCTAACTTTTTGTTAGTCTTCTCATACATTTCTTTAAAGGAGTTTTACACATCCTGTTTAATGGTCTCTAACATGTTCATAATATTACATATAAAGTTACTTTGTTCTACTTCTTCTTGATTAGGGTGTTCAAGTTTTCCTGTTGTGTGTTTGCTGGATTCTGGTATTATCGTGTTGATTTTCAGATTGTTGGAGGAATTCTTGCATTGGCGCCTGCCCATCTCTTCCTTCAAATGCTGTTAGGAGACTCTTGATGGCTTGATCCTATCTTTGTTGTGGCTACCTGTGTACCTGGGGGTTTTTCTTGGTCTGCCCTCTATTAGGTCCCCTCAGCACTGGAGTTGTCTCTCAGATCCTCTCTACTCTGAAGTAGGCCCTCCAGATGCATCTTCTGGTACAGGATGAGGGCTCCCTGCTGGCCAAGTATCTCACAGACAAAAGGGCGGGCTTACTGGGTTCAGGCTCAGTGAAACAAAGAAACTACTGCAGCAGTTGCACTCACCACCTTGTCCCCAGACCCTTAGCACCAAAGCAGGTTGATTTGGGGATCCTATGACCCCACAGATGGGAAGGAGTGCCTGAGGGCAAGCTTGGATGAGAAAAGAAGAGAAGGGCAGTAGCTGGGGATAGAAGCCCTTGCTGAATGACCAGAAAGTTTAGGAGATTGGAGGGTACCCATGTTCCCTTTCCGGTGCATCTGGTTGGCTGATCGGGCACACGATCACCTCTTCAGATGGATCTTCTGGTACAGGATGAGGGCTGCTTGCTGGCCATGGACCTTGCAGATTAAAGGGAGGGCTTCCTGGGTGCTGTCTCAGTGAAACAAAGAAACTCCTGCAGCAGTTGCACTCACCACCACTTTGTCCTCAGACCCTTAGCCCCGAAGTAGGTTGAGTTGGGGGATCCTATGAACCCACAGATGGGAAGGGGTACCTGGAGGCAAGTTGGGATGGGATAAGATGAAAAAGACAATAGCTGGGGGGAGAAGTCCCCACTGAATGATCAGAAAGTTTAGAGGATTGGAGGGTGCCTGTGCTCCCTTTACGAGGTGTCTGGCCGGCTGGTCGGGCACACACTCACCTCTCTGGATGGAACTTCTGGTACAGGATCATAATTAATATAGTTTGTGTGATTATTTTGGGTCTGGGAATCCAGGAAAATGAGCAAGAAGCCTCTGTGTACAAAATGGCACTCCAGCATGTGCAAGAAGTCCACATAAAGTCTAAGAAAGCGTTAAGAAAAAGGCTTCTAGATTCACACACACACACACACAAAAAAAAAAAACGGAGCCAAATGCAGATTCGTAATAATAGCTTTATTCAGAAAGGCTCTGGGTTCTGGGTGCAAGCAGGTGCGCCACAACTCCTTTAAGATAAATTTTACTGACTCAGCATTAGAAATGGTGGCTTCCTGGTTTGTGATGGCAGCATGAACTCTCACTCTTACAGGAGGTAGAGCACTTAAATGGGGTCTATGAGCAGCTTGTTGCAATTTACTTAATGGATACACAGACCTGTTGTGACCCCAAAGCCAGGACAATGTGCATAGCTCTCAGAGGCAATGAACATGCCTAGTCAACGTTGGACTGGGCAGAGTCAACAGGTAGTAACATTCACTTGGTCTTAGACACACCCACTTATCATTTAGAAAAGTGTTTCTCATCCAAAAATAATTCCTAATATGCAATAAAGGCAGACTCAAACAGAAATAAACCATTGAATGGGTTACAGTGTGTTTATAAATGTACATAAGTTTGAGAGAGAGAAGGAAATGAACTTGGAAGAGATAAAACAAATTCTTTAAAGAGACAGTAGAGTCATAGATGAAAGGAGTAAAGAGAATTAAGCAACATAAAGACGGAAAGCACACAGAGAGTCAGGAATACATATATTACTGTGTGTACTTTGAATTCTTTAAGTATGAATGAGCCAAATACAAAGAGACATTTTGTTGTACTGGCTGCTAAGTGAAACCAACATATATACCTTAAAGGCCTCTTGACTTCAAAATTTGTGTCTAAGAATATCTTACTTTGGAAAAGAGGTTCTGCTTTTGTTTCCACAGAGGATGAGATCCTGTGGATTCCTTCAAGGACTAACATGGTTTAGTGGGACAAAAATCACTGAAAGGTCTGTAAACCCCTTAAATGTCTTCACACCAAGAAGCAGGAAGCAGTTTAGAGAGTACTATACCCAAATACCCAAATATTGTTTATAAATGCTTGTTTACCCTTAAAAGGGGATATACTATAGAGATGAATACTTTGCCTTGGTATGGATCTTGGTCTATTGATACAAATTTCAGATCAATTTAGTTATGTGTATATTTCTCTTCTTGATCAAGGTATTGTGTTTGTGTAGCTCATTTAAAAATGTAATGTATAATTAAGAAATATAAGTTAATAGATAATCATCTATAATAGTCAAGATTGTCATGCTAGGTTTTCTAGATATGTGGATATGTGGATAGCCTCCTTATGAAAGATTTTAAGCCTTTTGAGCAAGAAACTGTTCTTGCTTGGACTGCTTAATGGTATGTTGTATGCACTGGACATGTAGGGACCACAGAGAAATGACTGCTGAAGTTGCCCAAGGAAGGTGAAACAGTCCTTAAGGGTTTTTGTTTCATGAAAGACTCTGCAAGACATTCTATAGGATGTCAGAAAGCAACTGAAAAATTGCCAATATAGGCAGAACTGTCTTTGAAATTTCCTTATTTATGGAAAAGTTTTTCAGATACTATGGGCTTGTAG
The DNA here is from genome assembly GCF_982192425.1 of Myodes glareolus. Classification (NCBI taxonomy): domain Eukaryota; kingdom Metazoa; phylum Chordata; class Mammalia; order Rodentia; family Cricetidae; genus Myodes; species Myodes glareolus. The sequence goes on from NC_142053.1 coordinate 42,235,939, forward strand.
ACTAAAGATGGATGGTCCAATGTTACAAAAGATCTTTGGGTGACTGTCCAGGCAGCAGGATGTCTTGTCAATCAGAAGTTTGGGAAGTTGCTTAAAATGTATTTCCTGTTTACTTAGGTAATATTATATTCTACTGGAATCTTTGATGGAGTTGAAGAATAGATAGTTATAGATATAGTTTTCCTTGGTTAGGACAAAAGATAAAGTATAGCAGCGAATGAGTGACCAAAGTGGTCAAGACCATGATGGGGATACACACTGAAACAGCTTACCTGAGCTAATGGGAGCTCACTGACTCCAGACTGACAGCAAGGCAACCAACATAGGACCAAACTAGGCCCTTTAAATGTGGGTGACAGTTGTATGGCTGGGGCAGACTGTGGGACCAGTGGCAGTGATACCAGTATTTATCCGTACTGCTTGTGTACTGGCTCTTTGGAACCCATTCTCTTTGGAAAGATACCTTGCTTAGCCTAGATATAATGTGAAGGGACTTTGTCCTGCCTTAAAGCAATATGCTAGACTTTGGTGACTTCCATTGGAAAATTTTACCCTCTGTGATATATGGACGGAGCATGGTTGGGGGGTAGTTGGAAAGAGAAGGAAGAGGAGGGGAGTGAGTGGGAACTGGGATTGCTATGTAAAATGAAAAAATATAGTTCTTAATATCTTAATAAATAAATTTAAAAATTTATTGAAGCATGATTTTAGGAGTTAATCAGGTACTTGCATTTCTATTCAAATGTTTTGAGACAAGGTCTTAATATACTGCCATGGCTGGCATTATGTATACAAGTCTGGCCTTGAACTCACAGATATCTGCCTCTGAGTTCCAGTTACTGGGATTAAATTCATGTGCTTCCATACTTGGCTCAAACTGAATTGAATTCTATTTTGTTTTGTTTCCTTCAAATTTGAATAAATAATTCTTAACATAGATGTTTTATATGTTCTTTACAATGTAATTGACAAAATCACATATATGTGAGTATAAGAAATAAATAATAAACTATATTGTACATATTGTTTTTACTGATATCATCATGATTTTGATAATCATTTATCATATAAATATAATCATACAAACTTTACTTTTTTTATATGAATTTTCATGTTTAATATCCCTTAAAT